>NC_085898.1:5627043-5939657 GCF_034447905.1 Colletotrichum destructivum | reverse complement strand
TAACCCTAAACCCTAACCCTAACCCTAACCCTAACCCTAACCCTAACCCTAACCCTAACCCTAACCCTAACCCTAACCCTAACCCTAACCCTAACCCTAACCCTAACCCTTCCACAATCCTTCCACAATCCTTACTCACGCGTCGACGAACCCCTACAACCCCGCCATCCACCTTCCACCTTCCACAATCCTTACTCACGCGTCGACGAACCTACTCTTCCAACAACTCACAAGCTTAGCGGGGGCTGGCTAGACGCCTGGGTTCCTGGGTTCCTGGGTTCCTACCACGTTGCAACAGTCGTCTGCCGTTCCGACGCTTATTGGGACCCTCCCCGTAGCCGCCTAAGCCACCGTTCTGCCTTGTCTACGTCGTCTACGTTAACCCTAACCCTCGACTGCCGTCCCCTACCCGTGCACAGTGCAGAAAGCCGTGTGATATCCATTTACACTGTCTGCGCCTCCCTTCCCTCCTACTATGTCTTCTCCTTCTTGCGGCTACGCCTGACTGTCTAAAGAGAAGGCCTTTGTCTCTTAACCATGTCTGTTAACCATGTCAATTAACCCTAACCCTGCTCCCTAACCCTCCTTAGGTCCTACCCTAACCCTAACCCTAAGCCCCCCTATCCCTACCGAGGCAGTGCCGCTGCACCAGCACCTCCCACGCCGCCAGCGCGTTCGTTGACGTCTCCTCCCCGTCCACATGCCGTGACCGCCCCAGCCACCCTGTGAATTCCTCCTCGTCGCCCGCGTCCACCTCGAACGCCTCAAACAGCCACCGCTGCGCCGCGCTGAATTGGCTCGTCCACTGGATCGCCGGCAGCACCGCGTCCATCCACCGGCACCCGCCCCCAGCCCCGCCCCCAGCCCCGGGCCCGGCCCCGGCCCCGGCCCCGGCCCCGGCCCCGGCCCCGGCCCCGGCCCCGGCCCCCGTGTCCCGCCCCCGCCCCTGCCCCCCTCCGGCTCCCCTCCTGCCCTGACCCTCCCCCGCCCCCCCTTCCCGCCCACCCCTCCTCGCACACCGTCTGCGGGAGCCCGCACAGCCAGCAGCACGCAAACCGCTCGAACCGCACCTTCGCCCGCCACCGGAGGAATCGCCCGCCCTCCAGCCGCGGGCAGCATCCTGTCTTGTGTCCCTGGAACCGACCACGCTTCCACTCAATCCTCTTCCCGTTGCACCACGCCATGTAACACACTGCGCATCCGCCCTCCACCTCCCTCAGCCACTCCTGCAGGCCCTTCGACAACGCCTGCCTTGCCTTGGTGTCCTGTGCTGCCCGGCTAACCCTAACCTCCTCCCCGTCCCCGTCCCCGCTGCTGCCTGCCTCTTCTTCCGCAACCCCCTGGCAGTGGTCGCATGCCTCCGCCCCGAGCTGCCGGCAGTCTCTGCCGTCTCCGTCCATAAACTCCCCGAGTACCGCCCGCCGGCACCCCTCCGTCTCCATGAGCGCCTGCATCCCCTGCTGGTCCACCTGGTTCACGTCCGCCGCGAACGCGTCCCGCTGCGGCCCCCTCTCTCCGTCCCGGAAGATCACCGACTCCACCGTCTCGCCCTTGTCCCGGCCCCCTCGCCCCGTCTGCTGCGCGAAGTCCACGAGCCCGTACGGCGCCTCTGCGTGGATCACCGCCACCACGCCCCGGATGTCTACCCCCGACCCGAGTCCCGTTGTTGCTGCCATCCACCGGCTTCCGGACCGCCCCTTGGACCACGCCTCGAGCGCCTCCCATCGCCCCTCCGCGCTCAGGGACCCGTGGTACGCCGCGCATCCGATCGCCGTCGCCACCTGCTTGCATTTGGCCTTGGACCGGCAGTAGACCACCCCCTTCTGACCTGCTGCCATCTGCCGCCCGAGTCGCCCGACCTCGTCCACGACCGCCGTCATGATCGCGGGGAACCCCCCGGGCACCACCCCTGCTACGCGGTATCGGATGTTGACCCGCGCCGTGCTGGCCCGCACCGTCGTTGCGTCCTCCGCCAGCATCAGCCGCCGGAACCACGCCTCCATCCGGACCGGCAGCGTTGCCGTCAGCAGGATCATCGGCACCCCGAACCGGTAGAGGCCCTTGACCTCCGCCAGCTGGGGGCGGTACCCGCCGTCGAGGAGCATCGTGTGACACTCGTCCACGAAGATGCGCTTGAGCACCCTGCGCGCCCGGAGTCCTTCGCCGTAGGACAGGAACTCGGCGAACTGGGAGTGCTCCGCGCTGACGAACACGATCGACGCCACCCGTTCCCCCTCCCGCCGGCCTGTCACCGCCCTCGGCTGCCAGTGGAGCACGTCGACCCCGGCTGTCCTGGCCCCCTCGACGAGGCTGTTGAGGAGCGCCGCGAACGGCACGACCACGATGCTGACCCCGCCGTGCACCTCCCGCACCGCCGGCAGCTGGAAGAGCGCGCTTTTGCCTGCCCCCGTCGGCAGCACCACGATGAGGACGTCGCCCTGCCGCAGCGACATGACCCTGCGCGCCGCCTCGTGCTGCTCCGCCGTCCTCCAGCCCGCCTCGTCCCCGAAGAGCACGCGCAGCCCGGCCTCGAGCCGCCTGTCCAGCTCCGCCTCCTCCGGCGCGCTTCTCCGTGCCAGCATGGCGTCGTTGGCGGCTCGCTTCCGGCGGCCCGAGTGCGTGGCCTGCTGCTCTCGGCTGGTGGCCGGCCTCGTGGGGGTGGCTATGGGGTTGGCCGGTGCTGCTGCCTCCGCCGGCTGGCCTGATGCCCTCCGCTTCCTGGACAACGACGCAGGTGCTGCTGGTGTGCCGACTGGGTACGTGGCGCCGGCGTCGCCGGCGGCCAGCTGTCCCTGTCGCTCGGCTTGCCTCTGCTGCCCCCCCTGCCCTCCCGACGGCGGCGGCAACTCGAGGAAGGCGTGCCACAGCCGGCTGATCTCGCGGAAGTTGGCCACCATCTCCGGCTGCAGCTGGTTGGGGAACTGCACGTCGATGGCGTAGTGCCGCCTGGCCGTGACCCCGGCGTGCGTTGCCTGCAGGTCCCATACGAACTCCAGCCGGGACTTCCTCCGCACCTCGCCCGTCAGGGGGTCTGTTCCCGTCGTCCCGCCGCCTGCGCCGCCCGCGCCCGGCCCGGCCCCATCGTCCTCCTCGGCCATCTCGACCTCCGCCTGCTTCACCACGAGGCCGCGGATCCTCCTGCCCAGCTCGATGGCTACGTGCCGGTAGCTCGACACCGTGAGGCGGACGCCTATCGCCGCCGACGTCGCCGCGTCGAGCTCCTTGCTGAGCTCCGTCGTGTCCCACAGGCCCCGGCGCCCGTCCTTCCAGAGCCACGGGTGGAGCGAGGCCGGCGGGCCCTGTATGCCGGCCTCGGCCTGGAGGAGCCTCTCGAAGGGCAGCAGCCAGGCGACGTAGGCCACCATCATCTTGCCGACCGCCTCGGGCAGGAAACGGGCCACCTTCCGGCTGAGGCCCCGGATCGCCCGGTTCTTGTCCCGGTCCGTGACGAGCATCACCTGCCCGTCGAAGACGAAGACGTTCCGCGCCATGTCCTGCGTGTCGCAGTACCGCATCGTCGTCATCTCCGGCCCCCGCCCGGGCTGGCCCCCCCATATGTGGGCCGACGCGAGAAGCGACCGCTTGAAGGACTGCGCCCTGGCCAGCCAGCCGAGCACGCCGTCGCGCCGCCACTGCTGCAGCCTCGCGTCCCACATGCTGCCGCGGCAGAGCTCGGCCAGCGTCCCGGGCCCCGGCCGGAGCCAGGCGTTCTTCTCGTGCGTCGCGAAGGACCGCCCGGCGCCTTCGAACACGAGCGTGTCGACGACGCCGTCCAGCGCCAGCTGCCCGCCCGCCTCCGCCCACCCCCCGCGCATGAGCTCGTGCAGCGTTGCCTCGGCCTCGGCCCTGGGCTGCTGCGCCGCCCGTCGGAAGTCGTCGATGGCCACCCGCTGCCCGAGGTAGCGGAGTGCCTGCCCGCTCTTCTCCCACATCACCCGAGGCGTGCCGCCCTCCCTGTTCCGGTGGCCCTTGCCGTACGCCATCATGCGGATGATGGCGCTGAAGGGCGTGTGCGACCCGTCGGCGAGCCAGTGCCGGTACTGCTCTACAAAGCCGTCCACTACCTCCGCGCTCATCTCGTTGGGGTCCCCGTCGATTGCCTCCTTCTCGAAGAAGTGTTCCAGCATCAATATGCGCCCGCACCACAGGAGCCCCGCGAGCCGCTGGGTGAACCGGGATGCCGGGCTCCACCCAACCCCGCTGCTCTGACCGCTTCCGCTACCGCTGCCGGCCGTCCCCCCACTCCTCTTTGCCGGGTTCATGACCCCGAGCACGGCGGTGAAGTGGATGAGCGGGTTCGCAAAAGTGTCCACGGCAACCTTCTGCTTTAGGGACACAATGCAGAACTGGTACACCCGTCGATCTAGCGCCCTGCTGTGCTCTGGGCGGCCGCCGTCGGCCGCTTGGCTGGCCCCGGCAGCCCCAGACCCACGGCGGAGGATTTGTTGACCCTCCATGCTGAGGGTGTTGCTCCTGCTGCTGGTGGCAAGCCGGCCGGCTGCGTAGCTGCTGTCGTTGTCGCTGTCGTCGTCGTAGTAGTGACCGTTGTTGTCGTCGTCCTCGCTCTCGGTACTCGCCCTGGTCGGCTGTGTCTGGCTGTAGCACCAGCTGCCCCGACCTTGACGGCTTGCACTGGCGTCGCCTGCTACGGCGAGGGCCTCGGCCATTGCGTCCAGTGCCGTCCACTGCTCGTCTGTGAAGCGGATCCTGCGCTGCTGTTGTGCCTCTGTCCGGCCTAGCTGATGCGCCCGTAGGCAGTAACAGAGATACCTCTCCCACACCGCCTGGTAGTTCCGGACTGTTGATTCCATTTGCTCGAGCGCGAACGGCCGTCCGTGGGGCTTGGCCGGATCGACGCTCTTCAGCCACCTCTTTGTCTCGTGGGGCACCTTGTCGAGCCGGAGGGAGCACCTGGCCACCTCGTGGCGGAAGCTCTCCTGCAGGAGGGCCAGCCGTCGCTGCTCCTCCCGGCCCTCCTCGTCCCGGACCGTGTCCCGCGCTGCCGCCGACAGGGGCGCCTTCCCGGCCTCGTACAGGTCCACCAGGTTGCGCCCGTCGAGGTGTACGGCCCAACCCATCTCCCTCACCCAGGCCGACTGTCGGTTGACGTCGGAGGTGGCGACGACTGTCCGCTCCCAGTGCTCGTCCTCGGCTGTCATAAGCTCCTGCCGTCTCGCCAGCCGCTCGGCGAATACGTCGTTGCTCCCCTGCCGGGGTGACTGCGACAGCGGCCCTCCCTCGTTCGTCCCGGGGTCGCGGACGATCCAGTACCGTGCGTAGCGGCCTTGCGATAGCGACTGCAGCCTTACTGCCCCCCAGTCGATGGGCTCGGCTTCTTTGCTGTTGGTAGCCCTGGGGCCGACTGCCGGCCTGCCTGTGCTGTGTGTCCCTTGCTGTACGTGCAGCTTCACTAGCTTCCGGCTGCTTGTCCGGAAGTCGCACCGCCTGCATCCATATCCGTCTAGCACAGTTAGCTGCTCAAGTGGCAGGCTGCCGTCCGGTGGTAGTTCGCATGTGTGGGGGTCCTCAAGAGGGCTGTCATAGGCGGCCGCCCAGGCTAGGTCGACCACTGCACGGAGCGTTGCTCCCTTGAGCTGGTGAGTCTGCCGGAAGTGGCCCTCGACGCCACCGTCCGGTCGGACCGCCTGCTTGCAGTGCGTGCAGACAGCAACCCGAGGCCGCTCTACAAAGGTGAGGTACAGACTGGCGTTGACGTCTGCACAGGGTGGACTGCCTCTGCCGCTTGTACAGCTGCTTCCGCCCATTGTCGTCTTAGTCTGCAGTGTTGAATTACTAAACATCAGCCTATTCAGCATAGGCTCTCTTTAGAAAAACACAGGTGGTTATAGTATAAAGGGTTAGGTAGGCATAGTAAACAAGACTATGTTTATTAAGTAGGTAGTTGCTTTAATTATCTTTACATGCCATGTTGCATAGTGGGTCTGGCGTTGCTAGAGAGACTAGCAGCCTTTATAGTGTAGTAAGCAGAGAGGGGATAGGGGGGAGGAGGTAAAGAATAAGAAGAAAAAAAACCTAGATAAGTTTAAAAAGGAAAATAAAAGATTTTTAAGTAAAAAGAATAAATAGTATTACTAGCTAGGAAGGCTAAATTATGTTATTTATAGTATTGTAAGAAATACTAGTGTTTTCTATCTACAATATTGTAAGGTATAAGAATAAGAAGAAATGAAAAGTAAGAAGAATAGGGAAAGGGTTAAGCTGTACACTACTGTAGGCCTACTAAGTAACTTAAGGGGGTATAAAAGATAAAGTCCTCCTTCTATCCTTACTACTTACATTTGCAGGGTTTATAGTCTCTTTAGCTGCTGTCTTCTTTATAGATTACTAATCTATTACTCTTCCCTACCTTATGCAAATGTTGCTTATCCCCTTGTTTAGCTAGACTACACCTTACCTCCCCTATCTACTGCAGGCAGAGGTTGTTCTTCTGTTCTTTTCTACATTACTCCGTCTTTAGCCTACAGGTCTATTTTTGTAGAAACGCAAACTAATCCCTCTTAAACAACGTTATAGTAACTAAGATTATAAGTATAAAATTTATAATAGCTTCTATAAGCTTGAAATAGCTTTGCTTTTATTACTATAGTAACTACTAGAAGTACTTTTAATTATATCTATTAATCTCCCTAATTCCCTTCTTAGTAGCTAGCCCTAAGTAGTCTAGCCTTACTTACTTACTATAAAGGAGTTTCTAAGGTTTATTAGTTTAGGGTTCTATAATAGAGCTACTTTAACCTATAGCCTTTACTAAACTACATTTACATAGAGTAAGCCTACTACAACTTAACTAAGGTTAGTATACTACCCTAGGGCTAATAACTAGCCCTAGTAGGCACTAGTACTATAGATTGTAGATAGCAATAAGGTAACTACAAATAGGAATTAGGACATCTTTACCTAGGATAGGACTTAGTCCTCTATAGGCAGTCTACTCTTCTACATGCCGCTTATTCTAGGGTTTATCTTCTAATAATTTGCAACACAACTAAGGTGGAAGGATTGCCTTCCTGCCCTTATAGCCTTGGCGAGAGAGATCTATAACAATTGGATCTGGGGGTCTGGACTTGCAGCAGAGCCGGGCTTCGAACTAGGGACGGCCTTGCCGCCTGCTGGCCTGCTGCGGGCGATCCCTCCTCTAGTCTGGTCTGTGGCCGGCTGGCCTTGCGATCCTGCCCTTGATGCGAACCCTGGCTCCTGTGAGGCCCCCAGGCGGTCCGGACTTTGGTCCGAACCTCCGGGTTGGCGTAGGGTGGCCTTCGTGCGGGGCTGAGGATGGCGCGCCGTCGCCGAGACGCCGTCGACCTTGAAGGTGACGGGCCTGCGTTTTCAGAGAGAGATCGATGCGCTGCCGACTTTGAACGTCGGGTCCATGAGTACCAGCCTCAAAGCAGGCTGGGCAGGCAGTGCAACGGCTTTATCAGGGGGGTCAATTCGTCAGGTTTTATAGGCTGCAGGAAAACAATCCCCTGCTTGGTTGTTTCGAAAGGGAAGGAACGGGCCGTCTGCACCTTCCCTTCAGAGGGGTTTCTATAAAAAAAAGGGGGATAGAAAAACAGCCAACACCCCCTCCCTCACCCCCTCTTTTCCTTCCTCCTTCAGCTACACAGGCCAGCCCTCTCAGCCGAAGCTGATCTTCTGTGACTGGTGTTGGAGGCCACCTGGGGCCTGCCCTCGCCGGCCGGCCTTGTTCCTGGGCCCGGCCTCCGCTGCGCAGTCCGGTCTCTGGTCCGATCCGTGGCCGGCTCTGTGCGGGCAGTCCGGACTTTGGTCCGATTCGAGGCGGCCCACTCCTCGCCCGGGCCCAGCAGTCGGATCTCTGCTTAGGGTTTCCGGCCTTCAGCCCTGCAGTATTTTAACGGCTGCCTTCGGCCCCGCCTTAGTGAGTGATCAATAAATACCTATAATAACCCTGCCTGTCCTCTTTTGCTGGATTCTTTAGACGGTAGCAAACGTCTTTGTGGCCCTGATACAGGCGCTTCGCGTTTAAGTCTGATTGGATCCGGAGATCTGGACCTGCGGCTGAGCCAGGCATGGAAACAAGGGCGGCCTTGCCGCCTGCTGGCCTGCCTCGGGCGATCCCTCCTTTGGTCCGATCTGTAGCTGTCCGGCCTGGCAGTCCTGTCCTTAGTCTGATCCCTTGCTCTAGAGGCCTCGGCCGTCCGATCCTTGGCCGGCCCTGGCGACCCTGTTGACCTTGCCTGGCAATGTTGATAATAGACGACGCCAAGGCGAGAGACCAGCCACGACGGCGAGGCGCAAGATCTCAACATGTTTGTTGACTGGATTAACTGTACGTGCTGCAGGGTTTTATAGGCTGCCTTTGGCCTACCTTAGTTAGCAATATATAAATCCCTATTATAACCCTGCCTGCCCTCTTTTGCTGGATTCTTCACACAGTAGCAAACGTCTCTGTGGCCCCGATACAGGCGCTTCGCGTTTAATTCTGATCGGATCCGGAGATCTGGACCTGCGGCCGAGCCAGGCACGGAAGAAGGGGCCGGCCTTGCCGCCTGCTGGCCTGCCTCGGGCGATCCCTCCTTTGATCCGATCCGTGGCCGGCTGGCCTTGCGGTCTTAGCCTTGGTCCGATCCTGGCCTTGCAATCCTGCCCCTGGTCCGATCCCTGGCCGGCTCTGGCGGCCTTGTTGTCAGCCCTTCCACAATCGGCGTGCCTCTCCATCTGAGAGCGTGCAGTACATCGTGGATTGTGATTGTCTTGGCCCCACGATGGTGGCTTGAGGTTGACGAGGGCAGCCTTGTTGAGAGTAGGTAGGCTTTTATACTAGATAATGTACTGGTTACGCATTGTATGTATTGTTGCTAGGGACAATCTGTCTATTTATTGCAGGCAGCTAATTGCAAGGGTTGAGTTAAAGCACCTACCTTTTACCTACCCCCCCTATTTCAACCCCCTATTTAGACTATAGACTAAAGGTGCTACTTTTAACCCTATCTCTAATAAAACTAGCTATTAGATTATAAATAAGATATAATCCTATATGTAAATAATAGTACTAACTATTAAAGTAGTAGGGCTTATATACATTTTATTAGTATTTTAATCTTACTATTAATTAAAGTAAACTAGACTTATTACTTACTTCTCTAATTATATATATGTATATGTAATATACTTTATAGATAGTACTATAAAGACTACTTAAGTTTTATGCTATAGTTAACATTATATAATAGAGTATTCTATAATATCTTTTCTATTCTACTAATTTAATACTTATAGAAAGGCTTTAAAAGAATAAGACTACTTCTACTTAGTCTACTATATTTTAAAAGCGAATACTACTAGTCTTTTAATATTCTATCCCATAGTTATTAAATAAATTAATAATATTAAAACAAAGCCTAACTTTACTATAACCTTAATGTAGCTGTAGTAATACTACATTAAATTTATCAATTATACTTATTGTAGATTAGGTTAATAAAAACTAGATAAACGCTTAATTTTTATACTTATATATAATGTTTTAGGAAAGTTAAACTTAGTAGTACTTTTATGTTTTTTTAAACTACTAAAGCTAGCTATCTAATAGGAAGGTAAAAAGTAGCACTTTTTATACGAATAGGTGTAAATAGGTAAAAAAGTAGGTGCTTTAACTTACGTTAATCTAGAGGTCTAACCCTGCACTTACGCTAGGGCGGCCCTAGGGGTTATTGTATCTCCCTGTGCAATCCCTCCTTTGGTCTGATCTGTGACCGGCCGGCCTTGTGATCCTGTCCCTGGTCCGATCCTGGCCTAGCGATCCTGCCCTTGGCCCGAACCTCCGGGTTGGCGTACCGTGGCCTTCGTACAAGTCCTAGGATGGCGCGCCGTCGCTGAGGCGCCGTCGACCTGGAAGATGACGGGCCCGCGTTTTCAGAGGGAGATCGATGCGCTGCCGACTTTGAACGTCGGGTTCATGAGTACCAGCCTCAAAGCAGGCTGGGCAGGCAGTGCAGCAGCCTTATCAGGGGGGATGATTCATCCGGTTTTATAGGCTGCAGGAAAATCATCCCCTTTTTAGTTGTTTGAAAACGGATGGAACAGGCTGTCTGCACCTTCCCTTTAGGAAGGAATAAGGGGGGGGGGGGGGGGGTTATAAACGCAGCTTCCCCCCCTCCATCACCCCCCTCCTTCCCTTCTCCCCACCCTGTGAGGTCAAATGACTTACCCCTGGAAGGGGGAGGGGTTCGGGCCTTCCTTCCCCTGGGAGGCTGCAACAGAGGCGGCCCAGGTCGCCTCGTACGATCCGGACTCTGGTCTGATCCCTGGCCGGCTCCGGCGGCCTTGTTGACCTCGCCCGGCCCGGGCCTTCGAGCTCTGCAGTCCATGGCGAGTGTCGAGTACACTACCAAGACCCTGCTGGGGTTAGGTATGCAATGTTATCTTGGCCTTAGGCCCTGCATGGTTTTATAGGCTGCTGGCCTGTCTCGGGCGATCCCACCTTTAGTCCGATCTCTGACCGACCGGCCCTGTAGTCCTGTCCTTGGTCTGGTCCCTTGCTCCTAAGGCCTCTACCGTCCGATCCGTGCCTGTCCCTGGCGACCTTGTTGACCCTGCCTATCAATATTAACAATGGACGACGCCAAGGCAAGACACCAGCTACAACAGCAAGACGCAAGATCTCAACATGTTTGTTACCTAGATTAACTGTATGTACTGCAGGATTTTATAGGCTGTCTTTACCTTACTAACTACTACCTTACCTTGTTAATCTTTCTTAAGAGTCTAACCCTAAGCTAAATGGCCTCTAATCTCTTATTCTTTATTCTTAATCTACTAAGATACCTATTAGTTAGTATGAGAATACCTTCTTTACTAACTAACCCTTTAGGTACTAAATTTACTAATGTAAAGTTTTCTATATTAATACTGAATGATATTATAGTGTTTGTATAAGTTTTGATGTATTTGTATTTATATTTCTTCCTATTCTTATAGAAATGCAAACTAACCTCTAACTTACTTTCTATATGTATAGAAATACAAATTAATCCCTATCTTGCTTTCTATTTTCATAGAAACGCAAACAAAGCGCTGCAATTATCTCCTTTTTTAGTACTTTTATTACATTTCTAAAAAAGATTCTAAATCTAAACTAAAACACACTACATAATAAAAGCCAGCTCTAACGTTAGGACTATCCTTAATATAGATCTGCGTAGTTGTTAGATAGTAGTATACTTTACAACCTAGCAGTTAGGACCTGCATGCATGTGCGTATATATGCAGATATGTAGGTGTAATACTATCCTATATGTCTTTATCTATTCTATCCATTCTATCTATCTATCTAGGGGAGGGATAGGGGATTGTTGATTGACGTTCCAGGCGACGACGACGGTTGGCTGACCATGCCTGGTCCGTGCGTCTTGCGGCGACTGCGCGTGCATGCATGGGGTAAGGGTTGCGGAGGGGGTTAAGGGTTAGTGAGTAAGTGAGGGGAACAAAGGGTTGCGGAGGGGGGGAACGGGTCTTGGTAACCCCCTACGGTAATCGGCTGAAAAAACAATCGGCAAAACGCACGGACCAGCCCTCCCCTTCTTGCGCGCAACCCTGCACCCCAACCCTGGTATTCGGCCAGAATACCACCGTCAATGACGCTTAGGGGTTTAGATAATGTTGCCTATAGCTTAGAGGGTCTAAACCTCCTGCTAAAGGGATGTAGCTTAGTCTGCTTTGTTCTTTAGAATCTTAGTTTGTTCTATAAGTTTATTAATAAGTTTCTAAGTAGTAGCTAGGTTGTTGTTATTTTATCCTAGCTTAGCGCAAATCTAGTTGTAGACTTTACTAGTAAGAGAGACTTCTCTATTAGTATTAGGCTAGAGTTTAAGTAGACAGAAGTCCTCTATAGTCTAGTTCTTAGCTAACTCCTAGGTAAGGTTCTAAGCTTGTTGTTAGCCCTAGGAGCTAGAGCTAGAAGTAGGAGTGTAATAAGTAGCTATTTTGTTAATACTATTTATTAGCTTTATAGGGTTAACTTACTAAATAGGAGCAATTAAAGTGTTACAGTTAGCTTTCTATAGTAGTATCTATTAGCAGAAGCTAAGGTAATAGTGCTATTAAACAGTGCTGTAAGTTATACTAAAAGGATTAGGTCTTTAGAGGATATAGTAATTAGTTGTATACTTAATAAGGGGCTTATAACGTTAGTTACTAGTAAAGGGTGCTAAGAGTATCTAAGGGGATAATTACAAAGTTGATTGCTAAAGAGCTATAGAAGTCTATCCTTAAGTCTATCTAAGTCTATCCTATATATAAGTCCTATATGCTTGTTGCTAAGGTTCTAGCTTACACCTAATTACTAGTAATCTAGGTGTTGTATAGAGTAATTACTTAAAGTAAGGCGCATAAGCGCTTACATTGTAATCAACTATGCTTACGCATAATTAGTTGCTTACTTCCTTATCTCTATGTAACCTTATATTATAGTTCTTCTGCGCTGGAGGAGTGCACCCTGGTTTCCTGTGTCTGCAGTGTATAACTTGTTTGTAACCGCCAGGTGCCCTGTAGGGGCATCCCCTGGTCCTGTTATGTTTGATGGGTTGTAACATATAGCTTGTTGTGTTCCTTAGGATAGGGTCTTTTAACTAGCTATACTATAGCTTGTTGTGTTCTTTAGGATAGGGTCTTTTAACTAGCTATACTATAGCTTGTTGTGTTCCTTAGGATAGGGTCTTTTAACTAGCTATACTATAGCTTGTTGTATTCCTTAGGATAGAGTAGTATAGCTTATAAGGGCTATAAGAAGAAAAAAGCTATAAAATCTACTTAGCTTTTAGATTTTTAAATCTAATTATATATAATAGATAGGATTAGCTTAGCTAGATAGCAGGACTTATTATTATTAGCAGACATTAGTATTAATTTTACACCTTTACCTACACTTTTCTAGAGGACTTTTTTAATTAATTGTAATCTGTTTTGCTTACTTTAAGTAAATTAAATCTAAAAATTAAAGCCTCTATCTATTGCTATACAACTTTTAATAATCTAAATGTATAGAAGTAGGACTTACTTTTGCTTCTAGCCCTAATAACAGCCTAGTAGCGCTGCGCGCTGCTAGACTGTTTTAGTAGGGTAGGTTGTTTTAGTAGGTGCTGCTTTTGCGCATGTAGCCTATTCTAATATCTTTACGTTTTTATAGAAACAGAAAGAGTCCCTCTATATCTTTGCGTTTTTATAGAAACAGAAAGAGTCCCTCTATATCTTTGCGTTTTTATAGAAATAGAAAGAGTCCCTCTATGTCTTTGCGTTTTTATAGAAACAGAAACACTCCCTAGAGTTCTTTCCGTCTTTACTAAACCAGAAGGAATCTAAAAAATCCCCTATGCCTAAACCAAACACAACTATATAATACACTCTACCTAGAAATGCAGAACCTAAGTAACGCAACGCTACTAGCTAATAGACTAATTTCTTTTTACAGCTTGCTTTAAGCAACATTTAGGGTTGCTCTTCTTTCTTACAAAACTGCACTTGTAGTGTTCCTAAGTTATTAGTGATTGATGCTGCGCGGTTGTTTAAATGTACTAATCGCTTGGGTGCCGTACGATTCGGTAAGCCACCCCCACACTCGGATTCGGATATGGAGACGTCGGTATCGGCGTCGGAGGCCGAAACTTACAGGACATGCCTGGCCTGGTCCTTCCAGAACCTTCCGGAACAATTGTGATGCCCGAGTCCGCTGCCCCGACGTCCATATTCGAAAGTATCTTATCCTACTATTCCGCAGTGGTAAGGCCGCTGAGAGGGAATAGACTTGCGCAGGGCCAAAGGATTGCATTGCGTGCCTGTCCGGAGTAACGCCGCAACCCCCAGTAAGCTTGGCGGTTGGTCGGTCGGCCAACTCACAGTGAGAAAGCCGGAACAAAGAAAATAACATGTCAGGGGCCGTACCTTGTCGGAGAACGGAGAAAGGCTATGCTGCAGGGCATCAGCATGAGTGTATCGTAGCTGTAGTCACATGACAGTATTTGCATCATTCAGCTCATCACATAAGATGACCATGGTGGTATGATTGATGCTGTCAGTTAGACAGGGGTTGGTGGCAGAAGGTCTGTGTTAGGGGTGGCTGATTTAGGTAGGAACCTACAGTCCTGTGCAATGAGGACCGAACTCCGAAGGCATCAGAGGTCAAGCAAACGATACGGAGCAACTATTCTTCTCATCGCATGTATCTGGAGAATTGAAGCGAGAGTATAAAAGTTCAAATTCTACAAGCGCCGGCAACCCTTATGAGCCATGCATGTCTCATGTCCCCTTGCCTTACACACCTGACAGTGCCTAGTTATTCCACTCACAGGTTACGCAACATCAACAGTTAGAGCTGATTGCTTCAACATGGCCAACGTATCTGACTCTTACTCGCCTGCTGGCTCTGAGCCACACACCTACTGGGCTTCTACCCTAGCAAGTGTTGTTTTCGTCGCGTCCCTATTCTTCTTGCACAGCTGGTTCAAGCCGAATCCACTTGCCAATGTCCCCATCGTGGGGAAGGGTTCGCGATGGGCCCGCAGAAAGCATTTCATGCAGGGCAACGCGACTCAGATGTTCCTTGATGCTTATCGTAACGTCGGTTGTGCCCTGAAAACATCATGTGCCTGGATATCCCTGACGTCTTCTACAGCACAAGGACAGCATCTCTCTGATCACAACTGCCAAGAGTAAGATGGATGAACACCGTGATTAGACACTTTGTAGCTGACCCACTCCCAAGCTAGAGATTCAATCCTGGTTCCTCCCAAGTATCTGCCGGAGCTGAGTAAAGCGCCTGACGATGTCATCAGCGCCCAAAAAGCCGTTGAAGAGGTTTGTGAAGCCACACTCACCCTGCCTTTCACTTCCAAGTGCTGACCGAGAAAGTTCATCCAATCCAAATACACGACTGTTGGCTTCGAACTACCCGTTTTCGTACAAGTATCCAGAGCCAACTTGACCCCCGCGCTAAGTTGGTGAACCCTGGTCTGGTGCAATTCCTGCCGAATTGGCTGACCTCCATTATAGACGATCTGAACCCCGCCGTTGCCGAGACAATCGCCAAGACGTTGCAACGCGAACTGGCGCCAACATCCAGTTGGAGCGAGGTTGCTATCAACGCGAAACTCCTGCGCATTATCGCAATTGCCTCTGGGCACGTTTTCGTTGGCCCCAAGCTGTGCGATAATGATGCGTACCTTAGCACGTCAATCGACTTTACCCAACACCTCATGAAAGCCGTGTATGGCATTGCCATGATACCAACCTTTTTGCGGCCTCTCATTGCCCCCTGGCTCCCCATGACGAGGGCGCTACACAAGCGATTGGCTGAGGCCGATGCGGTCTTCCAACCAATAGTAACTGCCAGACAGCAGGCGGCGAAAGAGAGCTCACTGAAGCACAATGACATGCTCCAGTGGATGCTTGATTCGCAGACCCGAGTGGGGGAGCTAAGCACCCGAGATCTGGCGCTGGCGCAGATTGGCGCTAGTTTTGCAGCCATTCATACTACGACGATGACAGCTACTAATGCAGTGTACTGGTTGGCGGCAAAGCCCGAACTAGCCCCCATGCTTCTGGAAGAGGTTGAACAGGTTTTAGAGGAATCCAATGGCCAATTCACAACTGCAGCACTCCAGAACATGAAGAAGATGGATAGCTTTCTTAGGGAGGTTATGAGAGTTACTCCCTTGAGTGCGAGTATGTGATCACTTCCATCGATTACGGACCGCGGTCTTCAGATGACTGACCACTACTTTAATAATAGGTGCCTACGTCCGCAAGGTCTTGAAGCCGTTCGAACTCTCCAACGGCCAGGTGATTCCGGAGGGCATGTTCGTGGAGGTCCCGAGCGTTGGCATCAACCAAGACCCGGAGATCTTCCCGAATCCCGACGTATTTGATGCTCTGCGCTTCTACAAGCTCCGCAGAGATGACAACCCAGCCCAACTGAACCAGCTTCAGGCTGCTTACGTTGGACCCACGCACCTCAGCTTCAGCTTTGGCAAGCACGCTTGCCCGGGGCGGGCTTTCGCCGTCAACGAGATCAAGACGGTGATGGCACATCTTCTCCGCACCTACGACATCAAGTTGCCTGACGGTGTAAACGAGAGATATCCCAGCCTTGTGTTTGGTGATCAGGTATGTAGACCCATTATTGTGTATATGAATGACTAAGGAGATCTAACCGGAATTTGGCGTTAGAATGTCCCTGACCCTACGAAGACTGTTTTGATGAAGCAACGAGACATGGAAGTCCTTGTTTAGATGACTTGCACTGCAAACACATGAGTACTGTAGTGTAGGTAGTGATGGAGTGGCTTGCTGTTTTGCTAGAATCATGGAGCACAAGGAAAGCATGCGGAAAGCAAAACGACTCCGACTCTTGAAAGGGCGGAATTGCAGGCGCATCTAAGCTACAACGTTTCCAGATGAATACAACAATCGTACTTCCGTTTCCTATAGCTTTTTCAGACTTGTTACAATGTCCATTTAGAAACACATGCTCCGCATCAGTGTCTCAACACCTGTAAAGCAGCTCCCGAGCAATAGGTCTCATTCAACAGAAGCAACGAAAATTTCCTCAAAGACGTTTTACTTTATTTTTGCAACAGGCCGGGTAGTAGATGGAACGCTTCTCATGCAGACACTTCGATGATCGAAATTCCCAGACCTTTCAGCATTTGTAAACCTCACTTGCTGACAAAAGACTTTCGTTGATAGCCTCATTGTTCTCACTGGGTTCCCGGTATCTCTTCCGTTTCAATCTAGATGGATGCAACTGCGGGAGCGTTTTCTCAGATCCCGAAAGTTGTCTGCCCTGCGCTGTTGCGAAAGTCAAAATTTGGCTTTCCCGTTATGTTTGATGGCCCGGCCTACGTTGCACCATCGGAGGGCTCCGACCGTGTTGTCCTCCCAATGGCGAAACTCGCCGACTCTTGGCGCGAGTACCTCATGTAGTTAACCGTATTACAAATCAGGCAACGTTTGGCTTCCAGACCTGCATGATGCATTCGGACTAGAATTACCACTCCTGTCAGTGGCACCCAACCAAAGTGCATAGACACGAACCTCGCCCGGAGCTTTAGGCTTTCCAATCGGTGGGAATTCGCTGACTTATTGTCGATCGCACCGATTCCGTCCCATCTTAATACGTTGAATATCCTTGCAATAGACAAGGAACTCGTAGATTCTCGTGAGTGCCCCCTCCGGCACAATGAGTCGCAACGACACCTTTGGGGGCCATGTAAAGGAACGTCGAGTCAAGAGTCTGCCGCACAAGTACCTGTCGGTTAGTCCATAAATGGAGTAAATCGATAAGCCCTGCCTTCTGTTTTTCCCTTTTCCATCGACACACCTCCCTTCCGTTTTGTTCCTATCCTGTTCAACCAGTCCACTTTATCAAAATGTCTCCACCCGAAGATGGCACCAAGCTGGGAGATCGATCTCCAAATCGAATCGACTCGAATCCTGATGGTCCTGTGACGCCCAGCGACAAGACACAGGCAGACGCAAACGTCGATCCGACGCCCGACGAAAACGCCCCCAAATCCGGTGGTCGTGGATGGGCCTTTTGGGCCATCTTCGCCAGCTTGTCCGTCACAGCCCTCCTAAGTTCCATGGAAGGCGGTATTATGTCTACAGCTCTTCCTGCGATTTCGCGTGCTGTAGATGCTGAAAGGGATTACATCTGGGTTGTAAACGTATACTTTCTTACTAGGTATGTTACATCGTGTTGCAGGAGCAGCAGGAGCAAAAGAATTAGTCTAGCTTGGGTAGCTGTACTATATAATCTTAATGCTTACTAACGTGTATCTAGTGCGGCTGTTCAACCTCTCTACGGCCAACTAGCAGACATTTGGGGCAGACGGTGGCCAATGTTGGCTTCTGTGGTCATCTTCGCTGCAGGATCGGCTGTCTGTGGTGCCGCCAACAACGCAGCGACACTCATCGGTGGACGAGCAGTACAAGGACTAGGCGCCGCTGGCATCAACACTCTCGTGGAGATCATCCTTTGCGACCTCCTGCCGCTAAGAGAGCGCGGACAATTCATGGGACTCCTCTTCCTATTCATCGTCATCGGCTCCGTGCTAGGACCCTTTCTCGGCGGCATCATCGTCCAACGGACATCCTGGCGATGGGTCTTCTTTCTAAACTTGCCAATTTGCGGAGTCTGCCTAGCCCTCCTCTTCTTTTCCCTGAACCTCAAGCACCGCAGCGACGAGGACTCGACACTACTGGAAAAGCTTAAAAAGATTGATGTTGTCGGTCTCCTTCTTCTGTGCGCATCTGTCACGTCACTTCTTTACGGTCTTACGTACGGCGGCGGATCAAAGTACGCGTGGTCCCATCCAGTCATCATAATTACGCTGGTTCTAGGTGTCATCGGCCACGCCTTGTTTATCGGCTTTGAGGCATCGCCTTGGTGTTCTTATCCAGCTTTGCCGATATCACTGTTCCAGAACAGAACGTCTGTAGCCGCCTACGTGGCTGAGGCTGTGCAGATCCTGGTATCATACGGCGCCCTTTACTTTCTCCCGCTCTACTTTCAGTCAACGCTTCTAGTGTATCCCGAAAGATCTGGAATTCTTCTCCTACCGTTCTCGATCTTGTTCTGCATATCTGCTGCTGTCGGTGGTGCTCTGGTCACAAACATGGGCAAATTCCGGTTGGTGCATATCGGTAGCTTTGCACTGATGACGATCATGATGGGCGTTTTCACCTTGCTCAACCGTAACACACACCTCGCTGTAATCGCAATCACGGGGATTATCACAGGAATCAGCGTCGGCCTTCCCAACGCCTCCATCTTGACCGCGGTTCAAGCCGCGTTGCCAGACTCGCTCAACGCGGCCAGCACCAGCGCATTCGCCTTCATCAGAAGTATTTCCACTGTCTTCGCCATCACAATTCCAGCTGCAATCTTCAACAGTCGATTTGACGAACTACTCTCGTCCTCCACCCTGGACAGCAATGCGAGAGCAAGCTTAGGCCTTGGCCAGGCGTATCAACAGGCGTCGCGAGATTTTGCCCGTTCCTTCCCTGACGCGGTGCAGAACGAAATCATCGGGTTGTACGAGGTTAGCCTACAGCGCGTCTGGCAAGTACTCATCGCGATCGCGGGTCTTGGTGTTATTGCGTCTTTGATAGAGAAGGACCTGGAGTGTCGCACCGAACAAACAACAGAGGAATTTGGTCTGAAAGAGGAAAAGCCGGGCCAGATATCTTCCAATAGTGAGGTATAGACTATCTCGCATGTATAATCAGTCGTTTAAGTTTTAACCTAGCACTTTCGCATGTTAGGGTTAGGGTTAGCGTTTTAGATAGACTTCTAATTAACTTTCACACTATCAGTTTCTAAGTTACTTAAGTAATAACAAACAGTCTTAATAGATAAGGGTAATTATGAAATTGCAAGTGTGTAGAGGAGAGAATCTAATATAAATAGTAGCAATTTTTAAAGGCTGTAATATAGCTAGCTAGATAGACCTACCTTAATAGAGATAGATCTGTGTAATCCATTTAACCTAGCTAGGCTACTATCTCTACTTTCCTATTTATAATTTAATTAGCATTCTACTATATAATACTAATGCTGTAGATATCTGCATTCGACTTTTAAGTAAAAGTAATAGCTGCTTGCGTAAGTAAAGTGCCTAGCTAACTGTATCCTAAGGTCACTACAATCTCAGTAATATACAATTCTTTCCTACAAGGCAACATATTAACCGCAAGCAATATTAATCGCTTTTGCAATAGTAATAAATATTTAGGATTCTTTATTCAATATTTCGAATTCTTCTAGTGTTTAAACTACGTATAAGAAAGGACACAAATGCTTCAAGAGCATACTCTTTCCGCGCATAAATAGACACAAGCCTTTATCCCTTAGAAACATAGGCGAATGGCTGTAATCCATAACAAAAAGGTTTCTTTGGAGATTGTAATATGAGGAGCATATGCTACAAGAGCACAGGCGGCCTATCTATACCAAGCGCACGATCAAGAAATTGTAAACTTCTTTGACCACACAAGGCTACGGCTCCCATCTTTGCCTGGAGACTCCCCTGTCCCGGACTGGCCGGCACCCACATTTCCTTGTTCTCTAGAGGAACATTGACCAGGCCATCATAGCATCGCTTGGTGTGCTCGTCCACGTCCAAGTACAGCGAGTTACCGCTACCAGATACGAGAACAGGACAGACCACACGTGTGAGATAGTCGACACCATCCTTCTGTTGTGAACCAGCCAGCGAAAACTTCTTCATATGAAGCAGGATATCTGAGGGCGACGAGAGCCCAAAAAAGGTTCCAGCGACAGAGATCTCCCACTTGAGCTGAAATGAGAATGTCTTCAGAGTATTCATCAGCGTGTCTATGACGTCCCGACTCATCCACCCATTCATCCAGGCTGACAGGAACAAGCGAGATACGTGGGCGGTGCCAAAGTCCCACATGTCGAAGAATGGGTCCTGATTAGAAGAAAGAACTTTGTTAGCATAGGGATCATGAAGTTCTGATGCTTGAATGGAACTTACGATTGAGACGCAAGCTTTGACCCTGGGATCAGCAGCAGCGCGAAGTGCATAGTAGCCTCCCATAGATGCACCAGCGACAGCAATGCTGTCGACATCGAGTTCAAGGTTGGGGTTCTTGGCAGAGAAGTCGACGAGATGGTCGATAACGCGCTCCGAAACGATCTCCCAATTTGGTCGCATGACGAGGCCGTGGCGACGAAGCATAACACCCTGGCCAGGCCCATCAAACGTCAGAACGGCATATCCTTGCCGGTAGCCAGAGGAGGGGTACATGAAAAACAGCTCTTCCTGGCAGGAATCCGCTCCTCCAAAGTTCACCAAAATGGGGATCTTTCGGCCAGGGATACGGCAGCTCTCAGGCGGCAGATAGAGGTATCCTGGCAGTCGATGGCCCTCGTAGGGGATAGAAAGCAATTGTACCGGGCAGTCCATAAGATCAATGGCCTTGTGAAAGAGACTGCCCATCCGCTCCGACACAGACAGTGCACACGGATGCTGTATCATGGCCGTGTCGCCATTGGCGGGCGGGGAAGAAACGTACATGTAGCCACTGGCACGGGTGTAGTTGGCAGCTCGCAGGTATGCCCTTCTGGCGGCATCTTTGTCGCCGTGCGCGCAGGCCTCTTTGGCTAAAACCTCAGCTCGCGCCGCCTGTTTAGCCCACGCCTTTTCCCACGATATAGGATCGTTGGCTTTTATTTCGCCCACTGCCTCAAGAACTTCGGCCGTTTCCGCACCGCCATAGACGGTAGTGCCGAGAATCCGAACCGTCTCGAAGTCGAAAAACGAGCTACTTGGGAAGAGTTTGTGCATTTTTGCAATAGTCTGAATTCTGATTCTTAGGTAGTCGTGACGATGGTTTCTGTATTGTGGGCAAAGTAGCCTGAATCTTTTGCATTAGCTTAAGAGATGCAAATAACGGACGCATTGGTATTCTCACCTGTACAAGCAGAAATTAGCTAGCCACAGTCCACTGTGCTTGTGAGGAAATTGGGCAAAGCAGAGTGCAATGCGTAGCCGCTTCTCCTAGTAAAGGTAATTTATTAGATTTACGATGCCACAGCAATGAAGAGAGGGAGCTATGACGGAGAATATACTTTAAAGATGTCCCGAGGTGCCCACATTCGGAGTCGGGGATGCTACTTTCTTTTCTCAGTTCCCGATACCCAAAGCTTCGACATAGCTCCGAAAATTTGCAGGGGACGAGTCCGACTGGGTTCTAACTCCAAAGTCACACGACGCCTTTCCACTGCTACAAGGCACTTCCTGCTATCCCTAGAGGGAAACCTGTGTTGAATGGGGCATCCCAACCGTCGGATTGATGTGCAAGCGTGCCACTTTTTTTGAGGTCATTTGAATTGTAACAGGCTGTAGATTGATATTTACTCATAGGTCACGTTCTGCGTAGATTGTTCACACCCCGTTGTTAAGCGCACAAAACAAACAGACGAAGTTTATAAAGAAATAGTAGACGAGATGGTGGAGGAATGTATTCAGTTGGTACCTAGCACACTGTCGCTTAAACACCATATCTCCTCGTCCCCTCTTAGCGCATACCTAATGATAGAACGTAAATGACTCCACCTATTCGCTTGGTGGTAAGATATCTTAGAAGTGAAGTCAACTTTGGAAAACGCGTGTCTACTCGACATAGTTACTCTGGAAGAGCGGCGAGTTCTTGGGGAATGTCAATGCCTCGCTCATCGAGACACCCTCGTACTGATCCATTCCAACATGCCCACCCCTTGCCTTTCCCGAGAAGCCACTGCCACCAACACCCTCGCCAAGAATGTACTCAAACGCAAGGTTTGCATGCTCCACGAAGAAAGTGTAGTGGCGTCTATTGCTCGGGGAGACAAGCTCAAGCTGAAAGCCCGTCACCTTGTCCCTGAGAGTGCCCGTAACCGCGCCGCCATACGTCTTGCTGGCAAGGACGTAGTCTTCTGTGTCGGACAGGGTTGGAGATGTCGAACGAAAGACGGGGACACCGTCTCTGAACAGGGCCGCAGATTGGTGGACGTGGCCCTGGTCCAGATTTGACTCAAAGCGGAAGAAGCTGAGAACGTAGGGCCCAAGCATTGCTCGCACACCTTGCAGGTTCTTTAAGCATGTGAACCAGCTGAAAGCGGACCAGAATCTCTCATGACCACCAATGCCGCTCCAAGTCACCCTCTTGCCTTTGATCTCGACATCGAAGTCTAATGTGCCGGCAGGAATGGGTTGTGACCAGTGCAAATGTCGAACTGGTTCCGTCGTTGCGTTCTCATTTGGCCAGACAAGGCCGTCAGCAGCAATAGGCAACGACTTGGAATTCATGATGATTGTTCCCTTTACCGTGTCGGAGTGAAGAGTGATGATGGCCTCGCTCATGTCTGAGTTGACGAGGAAAGAGAACTGGTATCCTTCTTTCTCACTGTACCACACCCCCCTGACACCTTGCGGACAGGTTTCCATGACAGTTCGCTCCGCGTAGTAAAGCTCGGAAAACCGGGTGCCGTCAGAGAACCCAAACTCAAGCGACAGGCGAAAGTTGCCAGCGCCTAGGATCGAGTAGTTCGGGTCGCGGTAGAAGCCGAAGATGAACGACTGCATGCCATCTTCAGAGACGCCGTCAAATGCCCACTGCTCACCAGCGGTTGAGTTGAGTGGACGAATCTTAGGCATTTCTATGTTCTCGGTGGCGCCCCTAGCGAAATCGACCAGCTTTCTGCCTTTGGCCATGTCGTAGGCTGTCAAATTGCTGATCTGACAGCCTGACGCCTCGATGTTGTCGGTTAAAGGCACCTGGTGTTCTTGTATGGCAAGACCAGCGAGGTTGGGACTTTTCCAATGCAGAGGCCATGGTTCCAGCCACACTTTGCTGCCCCAAGCAGGGGAGACAAGCAGTGAAGCCAAGAGAGTGTTGGCAGCAATCATGACTTTTTCGAGATGGCTATTCGAAAAGATACAGAAGAGCTGTAAAGCGGAGTAATCTTGTGGTGAACGGGTGAGTCGATGCTGCAAGCTCGGATAGATGGTGTGAAGCGGTGGAACAGAGCGTGTGGGGGATTTCGCAGGCATACTTTATGGCTATCTACTCCAGCTAGAGTCCCCTCTCGGGGCTGGTCCATCCCAATTGAGTTTTCGATGTCCGAAAGATACAGCTGACCTCGGAACACAATGAGTCACTGGATAACATATAACCAGGTCTCGTAGATCAGCGACCGATCACCCAGTGACGCAAACATTGCTCTCCAAGTTTCTTCCATTATTCACGCTTCAACTCACGATGCATATTCCTGCCACACGAACTGCTGTCGTTCAAGGCGACGATGGTTGCTTACGGATCGATGAGAATTTGCCCATGCCGCAGCCTAGACCTAACGAGCTCTTAGTGCAGGTGAAGGCTGTTGCCATCAACCCATGCGACCACAAAATGTACGAACGATTCCCTTGCCCTGGCGCAGTCGACGGATGCGATTTCGCTGGAATCGTTGTTGGATTGGGATCCGACGTTACGACCTTCAAAGTCGGCGACAGGGTATGCGGAGCTGTCCACGGATCCAATCCGAGTCGGCCGGAGTCCGGGACTTTCACTCAGTACACTGTATCCGAGTCCGAATTCACGCTCAAGCTCCCGCCCAACATGTCATTCCGACAGGCTGTAGGTCTCAGCACGACGGGGCTCAGCACGCTGGGGATGGCAATTTACAAGGGTTTGATGTTGCCGGGAACCCCCATGCAACCAGCCGAGAAGCCCCGCATGGTGCTGGTTCATGGGGCCAGCTCGTCGGTCGGAACGATGGCCTTGCAGCTCCTTCGCCTGTGAGTTCGTCCCCGAGCGGGGCAGTCCCTCATTTTGGTGTCGCTTGTCAGGGTACCCCTGATACTGATGACCTTGAATCCAAATAGGATAGGCCACATTCCCATTGCCACCTGTTCCCCGAGGAACTTCAACCTAGTCAAAAAGTACGGTGCAGAGGAAGTTTTTGATTACAATGACCCGGACTGCGGCAAGAAGATCAAGTTGTACACTCGCAACACGCTGTCCTACATCATCGACCCTTTCACGGACCTCAAAAGTGTTGCTTTGTGCTACGAAGCCATGGGACGAGCAGGCGGCCGCTATGCCTGCTTAGAGATGTACCCAGACTACGCTCTCGAACGGAAGGCCGTCAAATTGTTCTTTGTCATGGGAATGGCTCTCTTGGGTCATCGTCTGGACTTGGACTACGGCTACGAGAGAGAGGAGGACCCGGAACTCAGAGCTTTCGGCATCCGCTGGTACAAAGACCTACAGAAATTGCTGGATCAAGGGAATTTGAGACCCCATCCACTCAAGGAACTGGATGGGAAATTCGAGGGAATAATGGAAGGCGTTGAGATGTTGAAGAATAAGGAGGTCTCCGGGCAGAAGCTGATTGTAACTTTGGACGAATCCTAACTAGTAGTTCACACGCGCTTCTTTTCTTCGTCTTGCGGTTTATGGACAAGCACCGTAGTTCAATGACCACAACATGCAGATGCATCAGTATAAGATTGACATGCTCAGTTGACCCTCAGACTTGTCTCGTGAGTCCCCAAATGACTTTGGATGGTAGTCAACCTTCACTGAAGGCCATATTGTAAGCCGTGCGTGCTATGGGTCCAGGAGCGTCAAGGCTTACATGTGGCAATCAATTGTACATGCCCCATAGGCTGGGCACAGGCTTTTGACTCTCGGCTGTGTCGCTAAAACAAGGTTTATGAATGAGGACTAGTGTCTCCGAAGCCACTACCGAATCGCCGAACATGCAGGGACCTCTGGCTACAAGGAGTAAGATAATATAACTCTTATTCTCATCGACCGTCGCGCATCTGCCGTATACAGTATTATTTTCGTCCCTGCGCGCAAAATCGATAACACCTGCCTCCAGGATCGACACCATGTTGCAACTACTTGGATTTGAATTGCTGACTGCAAAACCGTTCTTCGTGTTGTTAGGCGGCAGCATTGGGGTAACTCTTGTTTACTTCTTGCATTTTTACAATGTCTGGCCATTCGGCAATGACGTTGAACCTGCGACAGCGGATCAGCTTCGACACATTCCGTTGCTACGGTTTGACGGATCGAACAATGTTGAGAGATACATGAATGAGACCCGGAGTCTCCTTCGACAAGGCTACGAAAAGTACTTGCGCCAAGGCATTCCTTTCCAGATTCGTCACCCCGTCGGCGAACTAGGCTCCCAAGTCCTCCTACCAACGAAGTACTTGGAAGAAGTCAAGAAGGCCCCGACAGACCTCTTCAGCTTCGAGGCCTACTCAGCGAAGTCCTTCCTGTTGGACTACAGTCGAGCCCCAAGACAGACGGAAGCTGCGGCACATGTAATCCGGGTTGACCTAAACAGAAACTTGGGTGAGCCGCATTTGATATCTATCCTTTCTTCCATACGATGCATGCTGATCGGTTCCCCAGGTCCTCTAGTGACAGATCTCTGGAACGAAGCCGCCCAGCATCTCAGCGAGAACGTCTCCTTTGAGTGGAAGACGGTATCGGCTTATGAGCTCGTATGCAGCTTTGTGGCCCGCGTAGCTTCCGTCGCTCTCGTTGGAGCTCCACTGTGCCGGAATCCAGCTTGGCAGCAGATCGTCGTTGAAACGACCTTTGTTGCGTTTGGGGCTGCGCAAGCCATCAAAGACAAGTACACGCCGCGGTGGAGGTGGCTGGCTCCCTGGTCAGAGTCGATTCAAAAGGACTTGAGACGGATAAGAAAACAGTCAATTGACCTGCTCCGGCCCCTCTACAAAGAGCGGCGCGAGGCGATGTCAAACACGGATGACTTCCGAGATCCATCTGAAGTTTACAGAGACGTCGTCTTCTGGCTCATGAAGAGCAACCAGAAGGATCGATCACTGTACGGAATCACTGAATCGCAACTGTTCCTCTCTTTGACGGCCATACACACTACCTCGGGAACACTCAACTCGTTTGTTTACGATTGGATCGCGCATCCCGAGTATCATGACGACATTTTGCTGGAAGTCACCGAAACCCTAGCTAAGGTCCAGGCTAATAATGGCCAATGGACACTGCAGCATGTGGCCATGATGAAAAAGCTAGACAGTTTCATGAAAGAGAGTGCTCGGTTGAATCCCATAGGCTTTGGTGAGTCTTGCTTCTGAAGAGGTGAACCGATCTCACGGAGCAAACTATTTGCTGACCCATAATTCTCTAGTATCTACGCAGCGCTATACACTCAAACCGTACACGTTCAAGGATGGCTTCCACCTTCCGGCGGGCACGACTATCATGTTTCATTCCGACGGTGCTCATTATGACGCTGATAACTATCCCGATCCAGACCACTTCGATGGTTACAGATTCTTGCGCCTCCGCGAGACAGTCGATCCTAATCGATTCCATTACGCTTCGGTCTCGGATAGTGCGCTTGGCTTTGGGGCCGGGATACACGCCTGTCCGGGTCGTTTTCTCAGCGCCATTGTAATGAAGTTCTTCCTAATCAACTTTATGACGCAGTACGAATTCAAGTACGAGCATGGGGGCACAGAAAGACTACCGAATCTCTACAATGACAACACTAGCAGACCTGCCCCAACTGTCAACCTGCTGGTTAGAAGGAGGTACTAGGAGCAACTTTGGGAATGTTAACGACAATACACTCGAATGCTCCCGCTTTGTTAAGGAGGCAACAATTGTATTACGCTACGTGTGGGATTGATTGGCTGCAAGGACAAATATGCCGACAAAGTAGCATCCAAGCCTTCTGTTCTAAGGGATTTCGGAATGAAAATATGATCTCGACGTCCATTTACGTTTCCTTTGACAATACTGCGAAAAGATTGAAATTAAATTTCCCATTCATATACGTATCACAATCAAGTAAACCAAGCGCATGGCACTTGTAACCCAATGATGCCCTAGAGCGTAGTCTCTGCAACACGAGTCGTCAGACCAGACACGTGGAAATCTGTCAATGAAGTCACCAACTTCAAACGGGAATCAACGAGGATTGCTTCTATAGTTCACCTCATAGTTGAGTGATGACAATTTGGCGTTTGCGTCTTGGCTGGCTACCTACATGTACCCAGGCTCGACCTGCTACAAACATGTTAGTGACTCAATTACCTTGCGTTGGCTTCGTCTACCGTGTTGACCAAACCGAGTCATACTCTGATGGATGAGGAATTAGAGTTGGACCACTTCCCCTCACCTCCACCCTGCCCACCTGTTCGGACGCGTCAGGGATCACCCCATTACACTCACGACGCCGGGTTAGATCCCGACTTTGGTGCATAATCCAGCGAATCGGGGTGCGATCTCGGTGTACGGGTCGCCGAGCCCGATACCCGAGGCAACGCTGCAGGGAAGCCGCAGCCGATAAGCGTGGTGAAGCAATCCTAAGCTACAAGCTATGTCCACGTCCGGACACTGAAGAGAGCTTTGATATTTGCATCGTCGCGGTGCTTTTCAGCCATGTGAAGACCTCGCCTTCCTTCCCTCTAACCAAAATTCTCGTCAACACCAAGACCAAATCAAACGCACTCAATATGTCATTTTCAATCGAATCCAAGATCGTTGAACCATACCTGGTTCTCCGCCAAAGTCTGGCCCCTCTCAGGCTGTCTAGATGGCAAATGTTCAAATTCATCGCCAGAACTGCCCTCTATTCAGCCTTTCTTCGTTTCTTCTTCCTTGGCACGTTCCTGAGTCTTGTCGCGTATGGTCTATATCGCGCAACTTGGGGTCGACAGCAACGAGAACCCGATCATGGCTTTCCCATCGTCAAAAGAGATGATTACCATTTCGACACCATCATTCAGGAAGGAAAGAAACTGGTGAGATGACTTTACGTCAGCCTGGCGGTAACACAAAGAACTAACGTGGGAACACATAGTATCCTGACAAGCCTTTCATGGCCATCAACAAACGATACAAATTCGTCATCTACCCTACCAGCAGCTGGGACGAGCTCAAACGAGTTCCCGAGCAGACAGCATCTATCATGAACTTCCAGCATGTTTGTAACTCTGGCGATTGGAGTCTTATCGGCGGCGAGACACACGAACTCGTCAAAACCATCACTGCTGAATTGACCCGCTCCCTGCCCGCGCGAGTTCTCAACCGTCAGCAAGACGCCAAAATGACCTTTGACACCATTATCGGCCACTGTCCCGAGGAAAAGGGTTTCAACCTTCTGATGACGTCTTTGGAGATCATCGCCAAGATTAATGCTTGCACATTTGTTGGCAGAGAACTTGGCCGCAATCAGCGCTGGGTCAAAGCCGTTATTTACTCTCCTCTCTTCGTCTACATGGCAGTCACGCTCCTGAATGCTACACCAAGCATCCTGAGATCGCTTTTGCGTCCTTTATACTTTCTTCCCGTTACCAAGAACTACTGGGACATGAAGCGGTTGCTGAAGCCTAAGCTCGACGAGGAAATCAAGACATTCAAGGAAACCAAGGACAAGCGCAAACTTCTCGTACCTAAGTCAGACGAAGATCTTCCCTTCACGCAATTTCTGCTGTCACGATACAGCGAAGCTGCGGCAACCATTAAGCAACTTGTCACAGACTACATCCAAGTTAGCTACACCTCTACCCCAACGACCGCTTCTGCGCTGTATCACGCGTTATGGGAGCTGGCGCAGCATCCCGAGGCAGCCGATATTTTGCGTCAGGAGCTTAAGGAGGTTATGGTCGACGGTCAGCTACCTAGGACCCACCTCCAGGAACTGAAGCGGATGGACAGCTTCCTCCGCGAGTCTTTCAGACTTCATCCCATTACTCGCTGTAAGTTGCGATCTCCGTTCTGAAAATCTTTAGTTGTCGTCCTCGCAAGTGTCTGGTGTCTTTGGGATTTTTGAAGTAACCAATTTTGTTCGCAGTCACTCTCCAGCGTTACGTCAAAGAACCTTTCCAACTTTCTGACGGCTCTACGGTCCCGCCCGGCGTGATGGCTGTTGTCGACGCGCAGGAGATAAACCGCTCGCCCGAGCTCTGGGAGAACCCTGACAAGTTTGACATGGACCGGTTTTATCGCCTGCGCGAGTTGTCTGGAAATGACAACCGCTATCACTTTGTGACCACTGGCTCGAACTCGCCAGGCTGGGGCGACGGATTGCAGGCCTGCCCCGGTCGCTTCTTCGCCACCAGCACGCTCAAGATCGTCATCGCCCATGTTGTTATGAACTATGACATTCGTCTGAGGAATGTAGCACCTCTGAAGAGCAGTCCCTTGGTCAACGGGTCGTACGCACCGGACAATTCGGTTGAGATATTGTTCAAGTCTCGATCTCCCAAGTAACTAAAGCACTGGAAGGACAAGCATCCTCACCCACCATGTCAAAGTCTATAGCATCATTGAGATAGGATTCACATCGTCATTGCCAAGAATCATTACTGACACAGTTTTGCAATCAAATACGTTGTATACAGATATCCTTCGCGTTAGTCTCCAAGACCAGTGACATGTCCGCTAACTAGTACTATTTTTCTATTGTGATCAAGAGTTTGGCTTTAGGAACTTCTCAACGAGGCGGAATGGCAATGTCTTTGCAATCCAAAACACACCTGAGATTAGTTAACGGGGAAGACTGGCGTGACAATTGCCATTTATCCCGCGTGCTGAGCTTCAATACTTGTTCGAGGCGACTGTTTCCAGCAGAAGTGTCAACATTCCAGGCATTACATTGAAAACCGCATGCCCGAAGGTTCAATAGGGCTCTCACTCCGCCGTGATAGGTCGTGTCTGGATACGCCACGTCGAACTCGCCCTTGCAGCTGCAATTTGGGCTCGGCGTTTCGGGGCCGACTGGCAATCGGCGTCGACTCCCTGGTTCGGCGAACAAAGGTGGGGGCAGCAACTGCAGCTGTAGCTGAGTCATTCTGAGGCTGGATTGGAAGCCCGGAAACTTGTAACATTGGTGCGAAAGTCAGTCGTGGTGGAAGTTAGTTTGTTTCAATGTGAAGTCCAGAGCTTCTTGTCATCGGAGTTCGGACCGATGAGCTTTTGACGCAGGATTGCATATTCGATGCATCGGTTCATGTAGACATCGGTTTGCTTAAGTATTGAGCATATCTTTAAAAGAAGACTCTTGGAAATGATCTACGACAGATCGAAGCTAGTTGAGCCCTTTTGCCGTCATTTTCAACAAGTCTCAAACGCTCAACATGAAGACCCAGAACGAGCCTATCGCCATTATTGGCACCGGCTGCCGCTTTCCCGGGAGCTGCGACAGTCCGTCGAAGTTATGGGAGCTGCTGGAGCACCCCCGAGACTTGTTGAAAGAAATTCCAGACGATCGATTTAGCGCCGACGGCTTCTATCACCCCAAAAACTCCCATCATGGAACTAGCAACGTACGACATTCATACCTGCTGGACGAGGATTTGCGCACCTTTGACGCCCAGTTCTTTGGAATCAAGGCTATTGAGGCAAGCTCGATTGATCCACAGCAGCGTCTGCTCATGGAAACTGTGTATGAAGCACTAGAGTCGGCCGGGCTGTCTGTTAAGAGACTGCAAGGTTCCGACACGGCTGTCTATGTTGGTGTGATGAGCGCTGACTTTACTGAGATGCTGGCGCGTGATATCGAGAAGTACCCTACGTATTTTGCTACAGGCACAGCGCGCAGCATTCTGAGCAACCGCCTGTCTTATTTCTTCGACTGGCACGGCCCGTCCATGACAATTGACACAGCTTGCTCATCGAGCTTGATTGCTCTGCACCAAGCTGTGCAAGTCCTTCGTTCAGGACAATCCAGAGTCGCCGTGGTAAGTTCAGGCTTTGAACCACATGCACAGAATCAGATTAGTAGTAAAGCATATGCTGATGTTAACAGGCTGCCGGGTCGAACCTCATTCTGGGCCCAGAGCAATACATCGCGGAGAGTAAACTTCAGATGCTCTCCCCAGCGGGACGAAGCCGCATGTGGGATGCGGAAGCTGACGGCTATGCCCGTGGGGAGGGTATCGCCGCTGTCGTTCTCAAGACTCTCAGCCAGGCTCTGGCCGATGGCGATGACATCGAGTGCATCATCCGCGAAACCGGCATTAATCAAGACGGCAAAACTCCCGGTATCACCATGCCCAGCTCCAAAGCACAAGCATCTTTGATTAGATCTACCTACGCCAGGGCAGGTCTTGATTTGAGTAAAGCAATAGATCGACCTCAGTTCTTTGAGGCTCATGGTACTGGTGAGTTACTCATGATGCTGTCGGTGCTATTAGCAACACAATCACTGACAAGACTAGGTACTCCGGCCGGAGACCCCATTGAAGCTGCGGCAATCAGCGACGCTTTCTTCGGCGACGACGTAAAGTCCTCTACCAACACGCACGACACTCTTTTTGTTGGCTCTATCAAGACAGTAATTGGTCACACCGAAGGCACAGCCGGTCTGGCGGCCATTATCAAGGCCTCACAAGCGCTGCAGTCAGGCACTCTGCCACCAAACCGTCTTTTCAACCGCCTGAACCCCAAGATTGAGCCATATTACTCGAACCTGAAGATCCTGACCGCGGCCCAACCTTGGCCGACACTGCCAGAAAACGGCACGCGCAGAGTCAGTGTCAACAGTTTCGGTTTCGGAGGCGCGAATGCCCACGCCATTGTCGAATCTGCGGACGCCTATGTAGCGAAGAAGACGTCGTTGCCAAGCCCTCGCTCTTTTGCCCCCTGTCTCCTATCAGCTGCTTCAGACACGGTTCTCACGTCCATGATCGAGCGCCTGAAGAGCTTTTTGAAGAAGCAGGAATCCACCGGCAGTAACGGGATCAACATGCGCGATCTGGCATGGACGCTGTGTAACCGTCGTTCAACCCTGGGGGCCCGCACTGTCGTGCCCGCAGCCAAAGACACGCAAGATCTCATCGGCAAGTTGGACGCTTCAATTAAGTCTCCCGCTGTCTCTTCTGCCGGAAAGTCATCAGATACCGGCATTCGGGTATTTGGCGTGTTCACCGGCCAGGGCGCGCAGTGGCCGCGGATGGCGGCTGAGTTGATTGAAGACTCTCCCGCCGTTGCGAACATCATCAAACGCCTCGATCAGAGTCTCCAATCGCTGCCACCGCGCGACCGACCTTCATGGACGCTGCGCGATCAACTACTAGCCCCGAAAGAATCCTCCATGGTGGCCAACTCATCTCTAGCTCAACCGCTTTGCACGGCCGTCCAGATCATACTTGTTGATCTGTTGGGAGTTGCTGGGATCCAATTCTCTGCAGTGGTTGGTCACTCTTCGGGAGAGATTGGCGCAGCATACGCTGCTGGCTATCTTTCCGCAACTGACGCAGTCCGAATCGCCTACTACAGAGGTCTTCACCTCCAGTTGGTGACCACGAAAGGAGCTATGATAGCTGCTGGAACGACATTTGAGGATGCTCAGGAGCTCTGCTCGCTGCCGGCCTTCGAGGGGAGAGCATGCGTGGCAGCGAGCAACTCCCCAGCCAGTGTCACGTTGTCAGGTGACGCCGATGCCATCGAGGAGATCCAGATCGTCCTCGAAGACGAGAAGAAGTTCAATCGCCTGCTCAAGGTGGACCGAGCTTATCATTCTCATCATATGAAGGTCGTGGCCGAGCCATACAAGCGCTCGCTAGAGGACTGCGGAATCAATATCCTGAGTCCTACCAGCGGTTGTCGCTGGGTGTCGTCCGTCTTTACCTGTGAGATTTCTGAAATTCCTTCGCATGTGAGCCTTGGCAGTTCGTACTGGGCTTCCAACCTGGTTGAACCAGTTAGGTTTGCTGAGGCCTTGGAGGTGCTTTACTTGGGCAACACAATGGACGGAATGTTCAATCTTGGAATCGAGGTCGGACCCCATCCGGCGCTGCAAGGGCCTGTTAAGCAGACTGGTAAGTCGTTTGCCTGTTACTCTTGGTCTTTCTTGTGACTAATTATTGTCTCGCATAGTGCAAGAATACACTGGGGAGTCACCGTTGGCTTATACGGGACTCTTGGAGCGTGGGAAGAACGGCACCGAAAGCGTCTCTAAAAGCCTCGGGTACATCTGGCAGACGTTTGGAGAGGGAGTTGTTGATTTCAACGCATATGAAACCTTTTGTTCTGGTGAAATGGCTGACAAGCCAACCTTCGCCGTCACAAAGGGCCTTCCCACCTATCCTTGGGACCACAGTCGGACACTTTGGCAAGAGTCTCGGCTCTCAAAGGCTTTCAGAACGAACAAGTATCGCCCCCATGAGCTTCTCGGCCGCCAGATCCTAGATGGCGTACCAGGCCGCATGCGATGGCGCAACGTCATCAAGCGCAGCGAGATCGAGTGGCTCGAGGGTCACCAAGTCCAGAGTCAGGTCGTGTTCCCCGCGGCTGCGTACGTTTCGGCTTGTATCGAAGCCTGTATGCGTGCGTTCTCCGAAGATGGCTCTGTTCAGTGCATTGATCTCCGCGACTTTGACATTGGACATGCAATGGTGTTTGAGGACGATGAGAGCACCAGCGTCGATGCGACAATTGAGTTGGGCGAAATCACGAGATCGGACAACACCATCAGCGCCCGATTTGGGTTCCACTCCACGTCCAGCAACGATGCTCTGGCCATGAACACCCATGCGAGCTGCCGCGTTATCGTCGTTCTGGGTGAAAGTGACGCCAATCTCCTGCCGCCGAAGCCGCACGATGAAGACGAATTCTTGCTGCTGGATGTCGATGAAGATCGATTCTACAACAACCTCGATGGCCTTGGATTCGGTTACTCGGGACCTTTCCGCGCTCTCCGGGGACTGAGACGTCGGCTTGGTTATGCCGAGGGTCTCATCCAGAATCCGGCCTCGACGATGGACATCAACGTCCAACCGCCGTTACTGGTCCATCCAGCCACGCTCGATTCAGGCATTCAGTCCATCATGATGGCCTACTCGTACCCTGGAGATACCATGCTGCGCTCCGTCTATGTTCCCACTCGGTTTGAACGCATTCTTGTCAATCCGACACTCTGCGCTGATTTCGCCGGTCAACCTGTCAAGGTCCCATTCGATTCGGTTGCATTCACGGGCGCTGCGAAGAGTGTGACAGGTGACATCAATATTTACTCACCTCGTGGGGCGACCTTCAAAGCTCTGCAGCTCGAGGGTCTTCAGACTCGACCACTTTCTGATCCCACTCAGTCCGATGGTATTAACATCTTCACCGAGATGTCATGGAATGTTGCCAAACCTGACGCCGAAACCGCCATCGCAACTACATCGGTCCCGGCCCTAGACGGAGAGTTCTTCTTCACACTCGAGCGCGTTGCTTACTATTATCATCGCGTTCTCGGCCGCGCATTTCCCTCCCACGAGCGCGAGAATCTGGAATGGAACTTCAAGCGGTTGCTCGAGTACAATGATTATGTTCTGAACAGCGTCGCAACGGGGACGAACCCATTCGCGAGAGACGAGTGGAAGCATGACACCGAAGAGGATATCAACAGGATCCTTGATAAGTACCCTCAGAGCGCCGACCTGAGGCTCATGCGTGCCGTCGGTGACAATATTGTACCCGTGGCTCGGAAGGAGACCACGATGCTCGAGCACATGATCCAGGACAACAAGCTCAATAACTTCTACGAGTTCGGAGAGGGCTTTCCCCGCTACACTTCGTACCTTGCTACCTTTGCTGGCCAGGTTGCCCACCGGTATCCTCACATGAAGGTTCTCGAGATCGGCGCCGGGACGGGTGGTGCTACGAAGGCGGTTCTCAGGGAAGTGGGTGACCAGTTCTCTAGGTACGACTTCACCGATATTTCAGGCGGATTCTTCGAGAAGGCGTCCGGGGTCTTTTCGTCATACAAGTCCAAGATGAACTTCAGAGTTTTGGACATAGAGAAAGATCCTTTGGCACAGGGTTTCAAAGAAGGGTCGTACGACCTGATTGTGGCATCCCTTGTGCTCCACGCCACCCGCAATCTGGCGGAGACCATGGTCAACGTCCGCAAGCTGCTTAAGCCGGGCGGCTACCTGTTGCTGCTTGAGATCACCGAAAACGAGCAGATGCGATTCGGTCTCCTCTTTGGCGGTCTTCCTGGATGGTGGCTTGGAGCCGATGACGGTCGCGTCTTGTCTCCATGCATCGGTCTTGAGGCATGGGACAATGTTTTCAAACAGACTGGATTTTCCGGAGTTGAGACCGTTGTCCCACATCACGACACTTTCCCAGTTCCACTATCTGTGATAGTGGCGCAAGCAGTCGACAGCAAGGTCGAGTTCCTGAAACAGCCCTTGAGCCAACCTTCAGAGGCAAATGTGATGCCTCGGCTGACAATCATTGGCGGTGGATCTGAAAGCTCAGCGCTCGGTTTCGAAGTGCAAAGACTTCTCTTCACGCACTACGGTGCCATCCGGTTCGTCGAGTCTCTGCATAGTCTCCAGGACGGCGACCTAGACGTTGGTGGCAGCGTTCTTTGTCTGGCCGATATAGACGGTCCCGTGCTGAAATCGATGGATGCGACCAAGCTTCGTGGCTTCCAGGAAGTCTTCCAGCAATCCAAGCACGTTCTTTGGGTTACTAGAGGCGTCCGTGCCGGAGACCCCTACTCTAGAATGGTTGTCGGATTCGGAAGGACGATTGTGCTCGAGATGCTGCACTTGCGACTCCAGTTCCTTGACCTTGACCCTACAGCCATACTCAGCCCCTATGCTATTGCTGAGGCCATGCTCCGGTTTGATGTTGCAGGGTCCTGGGACGAGAACGGGGACATGGTATCCTCTCTGTTGCACTCTCACGAGCCTGAGGTGTTCCTCGACGCCAGTGGCAAACTCTTTGTTCCCCGCTTCAAGCACAACACCGACATGAACAATCGTTACAAGTCGGGAAGGGGCACAGTCAAAGAGCTGGTCAACACCGAAACTTCAACGATTGAGCTCCGTCACCAAAGCGACAGCAAGACATGGGAGCTCATGAAAGTTGATGCTCAACCTACTCATCCATCATGGTTCCCACGAGATGATCTCGTTGAGGTGGATGCTACCTACTCTGTCAACCGATCCGTGGCCATAACCAAGGACTGCTTCCTCTTCCCTGTCCTAGGAAAGGATAATCGCACTGGAGACTCTGTACTGGCATTGGCTCCGAGCCTGGCGTCCAAGGTCTCTGTTCCAAGGTCATTTGTTCTTTACGGGATTCCCTTCTCAGAGGACCAAGGGGCCGAGATTGTCGAGATGTTCTACTCAGAGCTAGTCGCACGCGCGGCCTTGGGCAACGAAAGCCTTTCCGGCACTCAGATTATCCTGATTGAGCCCCAGAATCACTTGGCCGAGTCGGTGAACGGGTTGGCAACTGACCAGGGGGCCAGTGTGCTGTGTCTGACATGCAAAACCGACACCAAGTGGACTCATGTCGGGCCCCGGACGTCCAAGCTGGCAATTCAGCACCTGATCAAGCCCGATACCGCGCCTGAAGCCAACTACTGTGTCATGGACATGGCTGACGACGGGAACGTCACTACGGCAATCTCCGACTTCTTGCCCCCAGCCCAACGCCGCATCGTCCAAAAGGCCGATCTCACTGGCTATTCAGGCTACCTACCTACGCGCGATTGTTCCAGAAACATTCGAGCTGTTCTATCTGATGCCTCCAGTTATGTCTTGGACAACCGGAGAGTGAAAAGGAGCATTAGTGGATCAGACGATCCAGGCCTCGCTGTCTTGTCACCAACAGATGTGGCCAGCCCGGAATCTCCTGCCGAGTTTGTCGTCTCTTGGAAACATTTGACAAACACGATTCCTGTGTCTGTGGAACCCGTCGAAACCAAGGTTCGTTTCCAGAGCGACAAGACGTACTGGTTGGTTGGTCTCACTGGAGGCCTTGGTCTCTCGCTGTGTGCATGGATGGTACGCCAAGGCGCTCGCCACATTGCCATCAGCAGTAGAAATCCGAAGGTCGATGCGGGCTTCTTGTACAAGATGCGTGGGAAGGGTGTCAAAATCGAACTGCTTGCCGTGTAAGTTTCTCCTTTACCCAGGTTTGTTGACAGTTGTGGTCCATTGCTGACTCATGGGCTGCAATCAGTGACGTTATTGATCGTGATTCTGTTCAAAATGCACACAAGACTATCGAGAAGACCATGCCAGCAATCGCCGGAGTGGCTCAAGGCGCCATGGTCTTGCACGACACCATGTTTTCTGAACTTGACATGGAGCGCGTGGAGAAGGTTACGAAGCCCAAGATTCAAGGCAGCCTGCATCTTGAAGAAATCTTCCACGATGCGGATCTAGACTTCTTCGTCTTCTTCTCCTCGATGGCATCAATCGTCGGCAACCCGGGCCAGTCGGCGTACGCCGCGGCCAACATGTTCATGTCTGGTCTTGCGACCCAGCGCAGACGCCGAGGACTCAACGCCTCCGCAGTTCACATTGGAGCCATTTTTGGCAACGGTTACGTCACGAGAGAGCTAACACTCGCCCAACAGGAGTACCTGAAGAGGGTAGGAAACCAGTGGCTCTCAGAGCAGGACTTCCATACCCTCTTTGCCGAGGCTGTCTATGCAGGGCAAGCCCACCGCGGCAAGAACCCCGAGCTCGCGACAGGTTTGATGACCATTAGCGACAGCGACGATTTCGGGAAGAACGTCACATGGTTCAACAATCCCATGTTCCAGCATTGCGTGAGGACAGCACAGAATCAGGGACAAGCAGTGGACTCTGGTAAGAGCCGTCGCCGAGTCCAAGCCAAGATTCTACTTCAAGAGGCCGTCAGCTCAGATGATATCCGTGAGATTATCTACGGTGAGTAATCGTGACTGATATACTGATTAAAGTAACGTTCCGAGACTAATGGTGTTTGACGCAATAGACGCCTTTGCAGCCAAGTTGCAGGACGCTCTGCAAGTCGAGGAGGGCCTAGCTGTGGGCAGTTTGACAGCAGACAATCTTGGCATTGACTCTTTGGTCGCGGTTGACATCCGCTCCTGGTTCATCAAGGAGTTCCAGGTCGAGGTTCCAGTCCTCAAGATTCTCAGCGGCGCCACCGTTGACGACATCATCGCCCAAGCCCAGAAGCTGCTGTCGAAGGACCTGATCCCCAAGTTCGATGTGAACGCAACAGGCTTGTCCAAACCCCGAGAGAAGGTCACGACTGCGGCGCCGACAGACGTGAAGGAGACCCCGGCGGCGACTCCGAAACCAACAGCAACGGCGCCGAAGGCTGATGATTCGTTCAAGCCCAAGGCCGTGAGCAAACCTGTGATGTCTGCTGTTCCATCGAATAAGATGGAGAAGAAGGACACCAAGCCCACAATCTCCTTCAACTTGCCGAAGCAACAACTACCAAAGGAAGAGACACGGACGCAGGTGATTCCGAAACAAGACCCGGTTGCTCCGCCTCAGTTATCGCCTTCAACACCCGCCAAGTCCATCTGGTCACCCACCACAGACGCCAGATCTAGCATTGACTCTGTGATGTTCGACAAATCCACAATATTGTCTGTCCCTGATTCTCCGGCAAGTTCCATGTCAACTCCGGTATCCAATATTGACAAGCCCGAGGTTGGATGCCAGCAACTTTATCACAACACATTCCGTACTCTTGCGGAGCCCGATATTTGCAAGTATCTCGCGCAGAACAATGCGGTTGCCAGCGCTGGCACCCAAGTCACTAAGAGCGTACCCATCTCCTTCGCTCAGTCAAGATTTTGGTTCCTGCAACATCTTCTGGACAACCCTGAGTCTGCTCTCAACATCACCATGGCTATCGACCTTCGGGGTCCATTGAACATCCCGAAGCTTGAAAGAGCGGTCTCATCTGTAGGCCAGCGACATGAGGCACTTCGCACCAGGTTCACAGCCAGCAAGAACTCGGAAGGTGTTGTGCAAGAGGTCCTCGCGGGGTCGTGCCTTAGCCTGGAGGTCTACGATATTAATAACGTCGGCCATGCTGACCAGTTTTACAAGGCGCTGGCCGCGCACAAGTATCGCCTCGACCAGGGTGAGAATATGAGAATCATTCTTCTCAGGATGATGCCTACATCGTATCGCCTCCTCATCGGTTATCACCACATCAACATGGACGGCGTCAGTCTTGAAGTAGTTCTGCGAGAACTCCAACTCGATTACGACGGTCAAAACCTCTCCCCTGCGCGAAACATCATGCAGCACCCCGATTTCTCCAAGCAGCAACGATTGGACTACGATTCAGGACGCTGGTCTGAGGATCTTGCTTTCTGGCGCGACGAGTTCAGAGGCCAACCTCCCCCTGTACTCCCTCTTCTTCCCTTGGCTAAGGCCCAGTCCCGCGTGCCTCTGACCTCTTACTCGACAACCACGACCGAGTTCTACCTTGACGAGGAAACTTCGACCACCATCCAGTCAACCTGCAAGATGCTCAAAGTGTCACCCTTCCATTTCAATCTCGCTATCTTCTACACGCTCTTAGCTCGGCTGGTCGACGTAGATGAGCTCTGCATCGGTGTCAGCTCTGCAAACCGACAAAGCCCCGATGCCACGGAGAGCGTCGGCTTGTACCTGAACCTTCTACCCCTTCTCTTCAAAGTCGACCGGAGTCACACCTTCGCCAACGTCCTCAAGCTAGTCCGGACCAAAGCCCTGAACGCCTTCAGCCATTCAGTGGTACCATTTGACGTCATCGTCAAAGAGCTCGGCGTCGCAGGAACTACTTCGCATAGTCCGATCTTCCAGGCCATGGTCAACTACCGCCCGGGAGTATCGGATGCTCGCCAGTTCTGCGACTGCGAGAGCGAGATCCTGACATTCAAGCAGGGCGACGTGGCGTATGATCTGACGTTGGACATCATTGAGAATCCTGGTGGTGCGTGCCGTATCATGCTCAGCGGCCAGTCGGTCTTCTATGGCAAGTCAGAAATGGCACATATGAAGAGCATGTACTTGGAGCTTGCGAACTCACTCTCTCGCAACCCGGCAACTCGATTGAGCGCTGCTCCTATCTACCGCTCAGACGACATCAAGGCCGCCATCGAACTTGGACGAGGTAAGTTTGAGTTCCCAATACTTTTGCCAGGCATTTCACGATGACTGATCCGTTTTTTGTTTTTTTTTTGTAGGAACCTTCCAAAAGCCCAAGTGGCCAGCCACCTTGGTGCATCGAATTGACGACATGATCGAGCGCTTCAGCGACAGAATTGCTGTCAAGAACGGACAGGCAACCAAAGTTACCTACCGGGAAATGTCACGAAGAATCGGGACCATCAGCAACGCTTTGGGCAAACATTGTACCCGCCCCATTGGCATCAACAGCAAAGTTGGAGTTCTCCTCGATCCCAGCCTCGATTGGATTTGCTCAATGCTGGCTGTTCTTCGCCTAGGGGCAACCTACATACCTCTCGACATCACCATCGGCTGGGAGAGACTATCGTCCGTCGTGCGAGATTGCGAACCGGATCTAGTTCTGGTGAACAATCGAACGGAGCCCGAGGCTAAGCATCTCCAACACACCATTGCATCTGAGCAGCTGGTCAACGTGGAAGCTCTCGCCACGGCTTTGAACCAACGCGCGGGTCCCATCGCAGCCCAATCAGACCTTGTTGCAGCCCTTATGTACACCAGCGGCTCTACAGGAGTGCCCAAAGGAATCGTCATGAAGCACGAATCATTCCGCAACACTGTTGAGGTTTTGACGGAGATGGTTTCTTACCGTGAGGGACAAGAAACGTCACTTCACCAGAGTTCCTACAGCTTCGACATGTCGCTCAGTCAGATCTTCCTCGCCCTTTCCAATGGAGGTACGGTCCACGTTGTGCCGAGGGAACTACGTGGTGATCCGGAAGCCATCTCTTCAATCATCGCCAAAGAGGGCATCACATTCACCACCGCAACCCCGTCCGAGGCCATCAGCTGGATCGATTACGGAAATGCCGCGGCGCTCGGCAAATCATCCTGGAGAAAGCTGCTGAGTGGCGGCGAGCCAGTCAAGGAAAGTCTGACTAGGAGCTTGCGCAAGGTTGACAATCCCAATCTGGAGCTGGTCGACTGTTATGGCCCCACAGAGATTACCTTTTGCTGCAGTACTAGGGTGGTAGACTACCGCCTCGACACAGTTCCCAGTACCGAAGCGGAAGGCTTCAGGACATGGCCCAACTACTCCGTCTACATCCTCGATGCCAACCGCAAAGTTGTTCCTGCCGGAGTTCTCGGTGAGATCGCCGTGGGCGGTGCGGGTGTTGTCGCCGGATACAGCCACCGCGAGCTCAACAATGTCGGCTTCGCTCAAGACGCCTGGGTCTCTTCAGAGTTCTCGCAGAGTGGCTGGAATCGCCTCCATATGACTGGAGACACCGGAAGGCTCAACCCAACTGACGGGACGCTCATCCTCGGGGGCAGAATTGCGGGAGACACCCAGATCAAGCTTCGAGGCATGCGCATTGACGTTCGTGAGATCGAATTGGCCATCATGCAAGCCGCCGAGGGCAGCATCTCTGATGTAGTGGTGGCGGCACGCGATTCCAAGGCTACGGGGGCCAGTTCATTGATTGCGTTCGCCCTGACAGCTGGTCCACAAGCCTCTCGAGATCTTAGTCGCATTCTGGCTCGGCTCCCTTTGCCCGGATACATGCGTCCAGCAGCTATCATTCCTCTCGATCAGTTCCCCAAGAATCCTTCTGGTAAAGTGGACAGGATTGCGCTGAAGAGCATCCCGCTACCTAAGGCCCAAGAGTTGGAAATTCAATCCGCAGGCCATGGTGATGATAAGCTCAACGACACTGAGTCACAGCTGTTGCAGCTCTGGGCACAGCTCATATCACTCGAGGTGCTGTCGCAGTACCAGATCACGAAGGAGTCCAACTTCTTCCACGTCGGTGGGAGCTCTATCCTGCTCGTCCAGCTACGGGCGCTGATAGAGAGCTCTTTCGGCACAAAGGTCACCTTGTTCCAGCTGTTTGAATCGGGTACGGTGGCAGGCATGGCGGCAGTCATCGCTTCTCTCTCATCCGCTTCTTCGGAGACACCAGCAGCCCCAGTCACCACCACCGCCGAGATAGACTGGGAGAAGGAAACCAGCATCTCTCCTGACCTACTCCGTGTGCGCGGGGAGCGATTCCACTTTGGGAACCCGACCGTCGTGGTACTCACGGGATCCACGGGCTTCCTTGGCCGAGCCATCCTAACACGCCTGCTCGAAGACAGCGTCGTCGAGAAAATTCACTGTCTCGCAGTCCGCCGAGACATCCAGGACGAGATTTTCCGCTCGCCCAAGGTCTTCTTGCACTACGGAGATCTAGCAGCTCCGCACTTTGGTCTATCGGAGGAGAAGCTTTCCGACATCTTCTCCGAAGCACACGCCGTAATCCACAACGGTGCCGACGTTTCCTTCATGAAATCTTACGCCACCTTGAAGCCGGTCAACTTCGAGACCACAAAGAAGCTCGTGCGTCTCAGCTTACCGCGCCGAGTTTCCTTCCATTACATCTCATCGGCCAGCATCGTGCAACTCACGGGACAAGAGACCTGGGGTGCCGAGTCCGTCAAGCCTTACCCGCCACTTGCAAGCAGGAACATGAGCGGATACATCGCAACCAAGTGGGTCAGTGAGCGATACCTCGAGAAGATCAGCGACCAGTGCGACTTGCCCATCTGGATTCACCGTCCCTCTTCCATCAAGGGGGCGGGCGCACCGGCGGGCGACCTGATCTCCAATTTGCTGCATTATTCGCGAGACATCAAAGCCATGCCCGACGTCAGCTCCTGGAACGGTTGGTTGGACTTCATCACGGTGGAGGGCGCGGCTATGCAAGTCGTAGATGAGGTTTACAAGGATTACTCTTGGCCGGGCCGGGTCGCATATCTCTACGAGAGTGGCGAGGAGATTGTTCCGTTGACGGACCTTAAGGCCACTCTTGAGCGCGATACTGGATGTGAGTTTGAGGTGCTGGCGATGGATGAGTGGGCGACACGAGCTGAGTCAAAGGGAATGAGCGTGCTACTTGGCGAGTATCTACGTGGCGCGGCCAATGTGCCAGTTACGCTGACGATGTTGCAAAAGGAAGAAGCCTGGCTTTGATAGTCTAGCGGTTCTTCCATCAGCTTGATGATGATCATGACATGGAGATCCAGGAGTTCAGGAGATGGTTCTTCTTTGTAACGAAATTTCATTTGTACTTCATAGCGTAATATGATTGAGCACATGTGTCCCACTGAAACGATCACGATATGTCTGTTTCAAAGATGACGTTCTTCATTGCTTGCCAGCTCAGCTCAAACGATAGATACATGTAAGCTCCCTAAATGATCTGAATACGCAGACGATTGCAAACACCCTCTCATTCTCTCTCATTCAAGACTCCACGTGCGCACTATACATGTGATGTGACAGCACCTCATCACCCGAATCACTCGCAGCGCTCGCGTTACCTCGTATTGACATCTTGCTGTGCGGCCCAGTCAATCACATGTTTGATGGGGTCTTGAAGTCGCTCAATCTCACCTAACGTAACCATACTCATGCAATGATTTCAAACTAGAGAGTCAATTCCAACTTCCTACCTACATCCCTAAGATTGATGGCACAAGCCTTGGCCAAGTGTGAAAGAGGGGTAGGTTTCCCTCCAGACGAGCCCCCATGCTTTCTCTGTCTTACCAACTACATATATCGACAGCAATCACTTCCAAGGTAAGCAGGGTAGCTACTTGGCGCCATGCATACAGCCCTCCTCCGATACAAGGCACCGAAGTCCCGATCGAACGCCCTTCTTGTTTCAGCCAGGGTCACTCCGATGTCTCCGAGTCCGAAGACCACACAGTCACCGATATGAGAGACACATACTGTAAGGCACAAGATGAACCTCAGAACCTTGATGACAAGCTACGTACTCTAGTGACTCTACTAAACATCAATTTGTGGGTGCAGATGAGATTCTAACCTCTATCATGGTGGTGGCGGATTCCTGTGACCGCTTCACGTCTCTAATGTAAAGCCTCGGATCTGCCTTCACAAATATCTGACGGAACTCCGAGAGCGTGCGCTCTTTACCATTGAAAAGTGACATCATGTCAACGTCGTAAAGCACAGATGCAAGAGACGGTGAGTGGTCTTGAACAATTTGATCGCAGATGAGGATGCGGCTGCGCTTTGCGTCCATAGCTGGAACAATCTGTCGCACAATCTCGACACAAGCGTCATCTGGCCAATCGTGAAGGATATGGCGAAGATGGTAGACCGCAGCGCCTGTGTGTAAAGACCAGTTAGACTATAATGCGAGCATGTAACTATGACTGATGATACGCAATAGAAACATACCTTTGATCGGTTGAGTGTTGAAGAAGTCGTGCTGTTGCAGAGTCAGATCTAAGTCGCCTCTAGGATCTCTCGTATCAGAAGACACGGCATGTTTGTCCTGGACCACACATCGGAGACCTGAATCAGGGAAGGCCTCTAAAATCTTTCGGCTAACCTGACCAAGGCCACCGCCAACGTCAACAATGAGGCCTCCGTCAGCAACCAAACTTTCCCAAGGATATAATCTCGGGATTTCGCCCAAGCTGTTGATAGTGACAGCTTTCATAGCCTGATTGAAGTTGTCACCACGTTCGAGGTCGATGTTGGCAATGTAGTCCCAATAAGTGCCCTCGTAGCCAAAAGCCAAGTTGAATCCGCAGGAGTCGCCAGGCTTGGGATTGCGAAATCCGCTCTGGCGTAGGGCGTCCGGCTCTCGACTGGCAGATCGGAATCCCTCGCCCAGGCGATGGAGAAGGAGATGATGCATGCCCGGGCCCTGCATTGCCCACGAGATGGACGTGTGGCTGTAGTAGCCCGGCTCAGGTTCGTTAAATACAAAGTTGGTCATTACGACACGCATGATACGAGCCAGCAGGCTCTCTTCCACAGAGAGACAGTCGGCCAACTCCTTTCTCGAGATTCGACCATGTTGTGGAATGTTGTCTCCTACCTTCAGGTCTAAGACGACTTTCAGGCATGCGCAGAAGTGAAACTGAAATTGCTGTTAGACACTAAGATACTGACATGCGGCTAATATTGTGGTGAGAGCGACTGAGAAAAAAATGTAGTTCTTACCTGTAGAGAACTGAGAAACAAACTTGTTCCGGGATCCAATGTTGTTGCCAGGATCTGGCGTGCAAGTTCGACGATTCTTGCCTTCTCTTGCACCGCTTTGTTGCTCTTGAGAGCTACCTTTGAAGAGATACTGGGTAATAGTGAAGGCTCTGGAATGCCCTCTTTCTCCAAGGCTTTGCTGTACGCCGCCATGCATTGCACAAGCTCTGCTCCTAGCTTTTCATATTGGCTGAGAGCGAAACCATCACTCCTGGAAAGGGTGAATGGTTTCGGGACGATCGGATTGATGATAGCGTTTTGGGCCAGCATTGTGTACAGAAAATCTAGAATGGGCTGTTCTAAATGAAGTAGTGTCTAGTCAACTTGATATCGCGGTGTTGACGTGACACACATATGGTCACATGAAGAGCAAATTCAATATGTAAGTTAAAGATCCAAGATCTTTTATTTATATATCTACGAATGATGGCTTCTCCTCGTACTCCATCGCCAACAAACTTCGGGGCAGGATGATATCTCGATTTCGGAGCACACGAGCAGTTCAGCTTCGGAGTACTTCTACGATTGAGCTTCGGAGAGCGTCCACAGTTCTCCGTCGTTGAGCTTCGGAGGCAGACACTAGTCTTGGTGTTTCTTGTCTAAGTCAAGAATCAACAAGGCCTGAGCAAGGAGTTCCATTCTCTGTGTCCTGTCGGCGGTAGACAATCCTCTTGGACAATGATAACTAAACTTGCGCGAATCAAGTCGCTTTGAAACAGTACTAATTGTAGTGTAATCATTACCAGAGTATTGGGAAACCCCTGCTTCACCCTCCCGTCAGTGTGAGAATGTTCCATTGCTTCCTAATCTTAATTTTCATTGGGTTCTAGTCTAGCTCGGGATTGCGTCAGATGCTATGAGCGGACTGTACTTTACCATATTGGGTAACCTTTTGCCGACCTCTAAATAAGCTTCCAAGCGCCGAACCATCCTCCGAACTCTGAGAGAGTGGATTCCATCCTTGGAGTCCTTGTAGGGCGTCAGACGAAGGGTACATTACGGGGTCTATCCCAGGCCACCATGCTAGTTGCCCCTCACCGAATGCAGCTCGGAGCTCACGCCGGCACCTTTCACCGACTCCGAGGCCGATCGAAAACTCAATTTGGCTACCGGGACACTCTTTGGACCGTACCAGGGCTCCCGCATCAGCTGAAGGAGCTTAAAAAAAAAAAGTTAGTAAACAGTTCATCCGTGGTGCCTTGACTCTGCGGAAGAAAGTGTTGACAATCAGCCCGCCGGGGCAATTATTCGGGTCCTAGAGCCCTGTGGAACTGTACCTTAACGTAGGAGTACCTCGGGGATTGAACTTGTCCGCCAATCTTTGCGTCGACAGGCCCCCAGCTAGGTGGCAAAACATGTACAATACAACGTCGTACAACCACCCACTTGGTCCGGCCCAGCTGTGCGGGATCTGATTTTGACTCAGGGAGGAGACCGAATCTGCGGCAGGCAGAGAAAGCATGCCGGACAAGTGAGTCGGAAGCTTCACGCCCTTGCCGAGGAACTCTTCAAGCTAGCCGATAGGCTCGCACTTGCGCAGACCGAGGCAGGTCAAGAAAATGAATAGCTTTTCGTCAAGTTCTGACTCAAAGGAAGCAAGGTCATTGGACTGGGAGGGATGTTGGGCGTACGTGGCCGCCGAGCAAGTCCGCCGAGCGCGAGGTAGAACAAGCGGAGATAAATAATAGCGAGGTGGCGGTAGGATCCAAGTCGGTAAAGAGCGCCGAATAGCTGCTTCAAACGGCACAAAACTGCACGGCATAAAAGTGCAACTCATCAAACCAACGAGCTGTGACAGTGCGAGTCATTGATCTCAGCAAGGGAAGACTTGCGGTCAATAGAGACATACCATGAATTTGGAAAGAAGCACCTGGTTAGGACATCAGATGGTGTCATGAAGCCCTCCTAAGGCCAGCGAAACTGTGTCTGGATTCGTTGGTAAACCTTTTCCATAAGCTTCTTCCCTTGTCTGGACAGGAGACTTGGGAAGTGTGACCCATTCGCAACTACACTCGTTGGAGGGGGATCTGGCATGTATAATAACTCCAACATTCAACCCCCCGAATATCGAGTCACGAATAGCATCTCCACCGCTTCCTCATCCCCGGGACCCTCAACCAGTCCCACTCTTAGCTCATTATTCAGGATACTGCATGTTTCTTCTAGATCATAGACCAGCTTTCCATGTCAATTGCTTCCATGGCTTCTAGATCTCCTACATTTTTCAGAGTCGACAATACGAGCAATTCGTACATCAGGAAATCCGCCTCTCAAAGCGCTCGGCGAAGTGCGTGCGACCGATGCCGCGCTTACAAACTCCGTTGCGTATGGCCATCGGACGAGATCCCATCGCCCGAGCGCAATGAAGCATCATTGATGCCATGTGCGCGATGTGTCAAAGCAGGCGTCGAGTGCGTTCGTGTGGCGCACGCACGTAGGTCGCCAACTATTCGCCCCAGTGGCTATGAACGTCGGCTGGCGCGACCTCCTCCCTTGTCACCACCCGCCTCCAACCAATCTGCCAACAATCGCCGTACTTTTGTCTCCGGAGTGGTAGCCAAATCATATCCTGACAAATCAGCCTCGCTCAGCGTTTACTCCTCACCTTTGTCGGCACACCCTTCCAGGGAGGACTGCACCACAGGACAGATGCCAAGCACTGTTTCTCCAATGGAATATCAGCACAGCAATGTCTTCGCGCCATCATCATCAGATGCGCCGGCCATGTCGACAAAATTCCCGCCACTCCTACCAATGAACAGGGATGAGAGGACCGGGCCTGATGTATCTTACGGCCTTGGTGAATTTGACCTTGAAATGATGACATCTGGCTCGCTGTTGGATGCTATGCTCGACGACGATCTAGCGTCGGCAAATCGAAATGGTGAACCTGGGGAACCCACTGACGATCAGGTTCGGGATTCTGATCAAAATGTCCGTCAAGTCAAAGGGACTACCGGCGCCACAACATGTTCCAAAACAAAAGGGCCACCCAAAACAAGGCACGAATGTCTGCACCGACTTTCCCGTCTCAATTTGAAACTTTTGGACTGCCTGAGTGCTGCGGAGGACCATCCTATTGCTCTTGAAGACATCTTGGCCTATCAGTCTCCTTGCGATACACCAGAGACAAAACCATGCAAAAACATCATAGGATTCCTCCTGGAGAGCTCCCAGGAGTTTTTGGATGCAGTTGAGGGATTGAAAGATTTGATGGAACGTCAAGAAAAAGAGTCGTCATACGACTCGAATCAAAATTCGGAGGATTTCCTGGTGGACTCACTTGATACGTCCGTCTTCTTCAACAATCAGACAAGGAACAAACCCCAGAACGATGATGGGGATACTATCTACAGCCAGTTTTCGGGAACCACGTTGCACCCACCTGGTGGCGAGAATATGCCTGGCAGCACAACTTCTTCACACCCCAGGCGGCCCGGTGGCCACTGCAGCGGTCCGACAACATTGACCATCATGACGTGTTATATTTGGCTGTTTCACGGTTATGAGGCAGTCTTCGCGGCCATTCACGACTCCCTACTATCACAGAACCAGCGGCGCAAAAACCGACGGACAGCCCTGTCAGGGCACGAAGGGCGCATTGGGGACCCACAAGACGCGCAGCAAATGTCACCGCAATCAAAAAGCCGGAAAACAGACTTAGCAACTTCTCTACTACCCAATGTCCGCATAGGGGGATTCCAGCTGGATGGACACCCTCACTTGCAGATCGAAATGCTCATCTATATCAGTTGTCGGATCTTGAACCAAATGGAAAGTGTTTTAGGTATTAAACCAAAACCGGCGGATAGTGACACAACGGAATCAGGAACGATTTCGATTGCTGATCGCGAAAAGAGTTTCTTAGATCCAAGATGCACGCCGACGTTGTTGCGTTCACTGCTGTGCGCCGCGGACGGTGATGAGGACGATTGCAGTACCTCAGCTCCAACTACTTTGATCGAGGGCATAGTGAAGAAAATCAGGCGAATGCTAGATATTAAGTAATAAGACAGAATAAAAAGGCACTTTATAGAATGCTAAATGTTGCTTCTGAAGAGTCTTTCTGGAACTGGACTTGAATGCAATAAGTCAAGTCAAGACCATGCATTTCCGTAGGATAGGCGAACCTGCGCAAGTATGGTCCAAGCGTAATGATGTTTCAAAGAAAATGCGCTGTCATTAGCTGGAAATAGTCGTGTTGATTGTTATGTCCACAGACACAAATAACGTAAACTACCTACTTAGGCATACAAGACACGTCTATAGACATAAGTGCTTGGATAGAAATACACAGGGACGTAAGGATTTCAAGCTCGCTTATATACAAAATATGCTGCAAAAGTATCTGGTCAGCTTCTATTTGCCCTTTACGCTGCTGCACTCCTTCCTAAAAACGGACTAGAATCCGTCGGCGGCGCAGCAGAAGTTAGGCGGCTTGCACTATCCCTTATTACCCTAAGCATCCTTGCAGGCCACTAGGGAAAGTCAACATTAAACGTATCTCTACAGTAAATGTTTAGCCTAGATCTTACTTAAGACTAACAAGACTTAAACTGCATAGTAATTTAGAAAAGAGGTCGCTAGGATAGAGAAAGATAAGTAAAGCGTCTAGTGCAGTATTACAACCTAACAAGCTACAGGTAACGCAGCCCTACTAGGTAGGGCGCAGGCAGCACAGCATTTGTATAGATAAGAAACAGGATTATATAGGCAACTTCTTAGAACAGAAGAACTAGAGAAGGTTACATATAGATAAGAAGGACTAATAGATAATAAGCAGTCTTATTACAACTTAACAAGCCACAGGTAATACAGCCCTACTAGACTAGGTAGGGCGCAGGCAGCACAGCATTTATATAGATAAGAAATAGGATTATATAAGTAACTCCTTAGAATAGAAGAACTAAAGAAGGTTATATGCAGATAAGAACTAATAGATAATAAGCAGTCTACACTAAAGACTAATACTTAGATTATTAGTCTTAGGATAAAAACTAACTTTAAGATATTAGTCTTAGTAATAAACTAAGAATAAAGAAGCTTATCTATAAAAATACCTATAACGTAGTTGATAAGCGAGCTGCCTACACAAGCGAGCTGCCTACCTTAACAGAATCTAACTAAGCTGCACGCAAAAATCCGTTACGAATTTGTTAAGGACTCCTAACAATTTTATAACAGAATATTGCGTGCATCTCACATAGATTCTGTTAAGGTAGGCAGCTCGCTTGTGTAGGCAGCTTGCTTATTAACCACGTTATGCTAAATTAGATATATCTTTATAACTAAAAGAGATATAAGTAAACAGTTTTTATATTTAGAGTCCTTATAATTTTAGCTGTAGAATGGTGTATAACTTATGTGCATACCTTGTATATAAGGACTTATAGATATACTAGTCTACATACAGACTAGTAGAAGCATTTTAGGCTAGCCCTTTATACTAAGGACTTTAGCCCTACATACTAGATAAATACACTATACTATAAGCGTATTTTATATATAATAATATATATTAATAATCTAGGATTTTATCCCTTAGGCAGAATTATAAATAGAAGGAATTTCCCTCTCTATTTACCTTAGACTTAAGATTTTATGTATGCAAGCAATATACAACCTTTCTACCTACACCTTATCTACCTTATCTTATCCCTATCTAAGATATTCTATCTTATCTACCTACCTTATTCTTACTAGTTTTAATTTAAACTTTTTAATGCAACCTAATATAGTATTAGCATTATAAGAAATTAGAAAGTAAGTTTAATAATATTACAACCTTACAAGCTATAGGTAATACAGCCCTACTAGGCTAGGTAGGGTGTAGGTAGTACAGCATTTATATAGATAAGAAACAGGATTATACAAGTAACTCCTTATAATAGAAGAACTAAAGAAGGTTACATGCAAATAAGAAGGACTAATAGATAATAAGCAGTCTACACTAGAAACTAATATTTAGATTATTAGTCTTAAGATAAAGACTAACTTTAAGATGTTAGTCTTAAGAATAATACTTAAGGATATAAGGATATTTGTTTTATATAAATAGATTACTTTTTATAGCTCTTTAGCAATTAACTTTATAATTATCCCTTTAGATACTTTTAGTACCTTTTACTAGTAACTAATATTATAAGCCCCTTATTAAGTATATAACTAATTACTATATCCTCTAAAGACTTAATCCTTTTAGTATAACTTATAGCACTATTTAATAGCATTGTTGCCTTAGCTTCTGCTAATAGATACTACTATAGAAAGCTAGCTATAATACCCTACTATTTAACTAGTTATAGATTTCTACCTTTATAAAGTAGTAAAATCATTTTAACTTCTAAAATAGCAAACAATTCTAAAGAATATGTTTATTAAGGTCCTAAATAAAGGAATTAACAAGGACCTAGAGATTCTTCTAAACCTAGACGTATTTAACACCCTACACTTCTACAAGCTCTATAAGGAAAAAGACCAGTTGGTAGAGGTTGTAAACCAAGCGCAATCCGCAAGGGAGAGAACTACCTATCTAACGTTTAGCTACAGTAAGCATGCTTGCCCGGGTTGGGTCTTCGCCGTCAACAAAATCAAAATAGTCGTCGCCAATCTTCTTTGTCATTATGATATGAAATTAGTGGAGGGCGTAAATGGGAGGTATTAAAACCCAGCTTTTGTTGATCAGATGAGTACTTTTAAATCTCTTGCTGTTTTCGAAGGACGTGAGATAAGCTGACGCGAACCTTGACTCTTAGAGTGTCCCTAACACTTCAAAGACTTTAACGGTTAGAAAAGTACAAGGTGACGTTAGGAAGCAGACTCTGTAAAGACTTAGAATAGTCTGTCTTTTGCTATAAGTCTGGTTTGCCTTGATTACTAATAGGTAGTCTTGCAAGAGATATTGTAACAACCGTATTATTGGGCCTGCTTTGCACCATGAATTGCATTAATTTGTTCTTATTAAGGCACTAGAATATAACTGAATTCCCTAATGTGTATTCTAGTGAATGCGCCAAGGTAGGGCATAACTATTACTGGGAGGCAACCTGCATTTTTCACCGATAGGGTTGATATCTGTAGGTAATCTAATATAGTAATATGATTGGCATTTCTATTGATTCTTTTCCTATCCTTTCTGAAAAGATGTTTGCCTATTAGAACAGGGTATCTGTTATGGTTATATGATAGTTAACTTACTGCTAAGTACATATATCTAGAAAAGCTAAAATCATTTATCAACCACCAGCCAGGCATAATGAAGCTCTGTTGTGATGGCCTCGTGTAAGTCAAGCCATATACATGGATCGATCCGAGAGTCTGGGCCTGCAATAACAGCTCTACCGGGTCTCCCCTGGTCCTCTCCACACCACGCTACTCCGATCCGCACCAAGCGGCTGCTGATCTGCGAGATCTACGCCCTTTCTGGAAGCAATAAAACCCTTCTGATCTTATAGCAGTACCCTGCAGAGATGGTTTACAGTCAACCTCGATGACAAGCTGGTGTAGAAGTGAAAGTTCCCATGGAAGAACCCGACTTCTTCTCATCTAAATAACGCAGCAATTCATATGCTGGAGTAACACTCGGGCGGAGAGGGTGGCGTGTTTTCAAAATTATTCGCACGCAAGGGGGCCGGCTTGGAATGACCGGTGTGGCCAGCTAGCGGACCCGTATTTGAATGTTCGTTGAACGCAACCCATATGTCAACAATTCGGTGGTTCGTGAGGCGGGCTAGTATACAGGGATGATTCGAGGGAGGGGGATGGGAGCTATGCTTCTGTGGATGTGGCGATCCGGCGGAAAGACGCCTCAGAGTTAGCCGTTTTCCATTACTTACATTCCCTTGATGTGGCAGATGTGTCTGAATTTCCCACCAACCGGCCTTGAAAATGAGCTCTGCGACATGCCCGCGATTTCCCTCAAAACGTTCCGCGCAGCTGTTTCTGCGTCGCCAGTCTGTCCGTTTATGGACCCTTTCTCCCCCCTTCCTCCTCCCCCGCTTCCCTGTTGAGGCTACTGTCTCTGTATCTGATCAATCTCAGTATAGTGTGATGGCGTTCAACGCTGCATCTTCGATTATGACTTATGTCCAATCCAAAGCAACCAAAGTGGCTTTCTGCATTCTGATATTTATTTGGGGTATCTGGATGTTCTCCGTCGAGGTACGACTTCTCCGGGACATGAATGAGACGCCAAATCTGTTATCGACAGGAACCGAGTCGGAGAAAACGAATCGATACTTCGCTGCTGATACTGCATTAATAGGGCTTTGCAGTGAAACTGTTGAACCGACCGGATTATCGATGGGCAAGTGGAGACGATAGCATAGCTAGGCCAATTAGATCACACGGATTTGTCTCCGTCAGAGTGGGTCCGTCTGGCCAGCCATATCACGGTCTTCGTCGATTGCTGCCCTTGACTTAGAACCTTCCTTCTGCAACCCAAGCAACCGGCGGATACCCTCACTTTATTGAGCCGTTCGTTTTCACTAGAGTGATCCTGTGATACCAACGGAACCAAAATGGACGGACGGACTTTGGCTGCGCTGCCACAGCGACTGCGGACCAAGCAAAACGTCCATCTGTGGTGGAGTTGGCAACGCACGCAATAGACCTCAAACCTGCTTGCGCCTAGCCATTGAGATCGGCGCTGAGGTCATATTTCAATGCGTGGCGCAGCGTTCCGAAGAAAACCTTGAGGCACTCCAGCACAGCTTCATCTGCACAGCTTCATCTGCACAGCTTCATCTGCCCAGACATATGGTGGGACATTGAGAAGCTGATAGAGTCGATGGGCGAGCTTTGCCCTGACATGCACATCTCGCCGTGCCATGAGAACCCCCGGATATCGAACGCATCGTGCCCCTCACGCCACGGCACTGTAAGGAGCGGCCACATTACAACAACACCTTCAGTACGTTCGTTGCCAACAATCTTGCTGCTTGAAGAGTTTCTATAGTCGACGTGACACCAGAAAATCCGCTGCTGTTGCGCCATTCCGATAGCCACATAGTGTGGGACTGCCGCATTTCAGGCGAGCTGACCACGCCGCGCAAGGCATTGTTTCGCGCGTTGCCGCATAACAAGACTCTCCTAGCCATCGGCGAGGAGATATTCAATTTCGGGGGACCCCAGGGTGGGAACTACGTTGGCATCACTTACGTGCCGAGTACGACTGGCTAACATACTTAATGGGGCACGCCCGCCCGGCAAATGGAGATGCATACCGCCGAAATTCGCCGCATAAACGCGGTAGCGTCGGAACCCACCACCAATATCTACGTTAGTTGCGGCGACCAGGCAGCTATCCACACTTTCCGCGACCTCATGGCAGCTGATAACTACACTGTTCACGACAAGTGGACTTTGCTGGCGGACTGACCTGAGTTACTAGACATTGTAGACCATTTACCGTTCGACTAGAAGGGTGTGATCGAGTGCAACGTGCTTGTGCGCGGCCGGTACTTCCAGGGGAATCTCATCTCCACCATATCATCGCTGGTAGTGTATACGCGGACTATGCACCAATCGGATCTCTTCAAGACGTACATCTATAAGGATACTCAAACCTGGGTCTTGGATCGGATCTACGTCGAGCCCCCTGATTATAGAGGGGGATGAGTGTCCCAAGGAGCTTGTGATTGATGGCCAAGATATCATGGACGCCATCCCGTAGGGTGTAGTAGATGCGGCTTCCTTACGATTTAAATTTGAGAGCAATTGAGTTTACTGCCTTGAATTGTATTTGCCGTCAAATCTTTATCGTAACATGTTGACACTGGGAAAAAAGACTTGTCTCGAGTAGCTGCATGAAAATACGCAACAAGCCTGCCATCACTGGTGAACCTCTTGAACAAAAGACTCGGCACCCACACCAGTGGCATATAACCAAGCCATCTCAGTACAATAGTAACGGCGACATAACAATGGATTTCAATTTGTAAATTGGTGTCTATCGGGTAATGTAAACAACTATGCATATGTTGACCTCGTGCTAAGACCGATGAAATAACCTTGACGACCAGGTAGTACATGCGTCCCCAGCCATGCTCAGTGGTTGTGAAACAGAATATTCTTACTGTCTTTAACATTGACCATGGTGTATTCCGCCATTATTGGGTCTTTGTTGGACGCGGACAAGGTCACAGCAAGCAGATTAGGTTCTGTCCACGTAGCACGCAGTCCACGTGATTCGAGGCGCTCCCACCAGTCGAGGAAAATCTTCGATGTCAAACCACTGCTGGGAAACAAGTGGATTTCGATCATTAGCTGACCAATAGGCAACTCCTCGCCGGCAGCAGAAAAGTCGCGGTGCAGGCCGTCCAAGGCATCGAACTCTGCTACCTCAATATCCATCTTGAGAATGTCGCTAGAGAATTTATTAGAACGATGCTCGGGGTTCAGTTCAAGATCCAGAAGAAGACTTACATGTAGGTATGGCCGTTCATCTTCATCAAGTCGGCAATGCTGTAAAAGGGAGGTGTCTTGGTCTCATCCGTCTTGCCAGCAATGCCAACCTGCTTGAAATGGGCTCGATCACGATTGTTGGGCTCAAGCTGCTCCCCAAAGTCAACGACAGAGAAGTCGTAGGCCCAAACCACGCAGTTCGTGCGGCTCAGCATCTCCTGTTCTGCAAAGAATCGTTTTATCAGCGTCCACGTAATTATCTGCTTAATATGAAAGTGGGCGGGGGGGGGGGTCACAGCGACTAGGCAAGATACTTACCAAAGCTAGACTCATCACGAACGCCAAACGAGTAGATGATACACTCCCGATTCTTGGGGTACTTCTCGTATCGTGACATGCCGCATACCCATTTTCCACCGTCTCCCATGCGGCCAATGCGCTCTACATCCCAAGGACAGTTGTAAGCTGCCGGAGCAAAGTCCCAAATGGTGTACGGATTGATCGCGTACGAGTCGAGGTCGGTTGCAGGGAACCTGAGCAGGAAAATTGTTTAGCAACGTTGCATAATGAAGGAACGAAAAACAAAGGCATAGCCAGCCGAACACGCCGTGTGTTTGGAAGACATTTGAGAAAAGGATTGCTGGAATAGCGAGACTTAACTTACAGGGGCATCTGGGAAACATCGCCGTAGTCCGCAGCAATCATTTCATGACGTTGCTTCACCGTCTTGGCCCAGAAGCTCTCGGAACGAGCCATGAAAGTCGCCAGGGACTCTCGGCTATTGTATCTGTTGACAAAATTGCCGACCTTCGAGCTTGCCCAGTTACTCACTTGCCCGCTGGGCTGTGAGAATCGCAAAAATGCCAGAACAAGCATGGCCACAGCCGCTAACCAGAGCATCTGGGAGACGCGACGATTGTATTTTACCTCCATGTCGGTTTGCGGCACCGGGTCCCGTCTGTCGTGATGATATCCGCTTCGAGGTTGAGGGGGGAGATACAGTCTTGCTCTCTGCAACCTCGCGCAATGGCTCAAAATATCGGCTGTAGAGGAAAGGAGCACGTTTTCCCGGCCAGCCCGATAAGTTGAAAGCTATTTATCAGAAGTGATCCAGGATTGAAGGGACTTTTACGTTCAATGGAAGTACTGGTTTACGAGGTGAGACATTGCTTTTAGTGTCCAACACATCGTTCCCTAAAGCGTTCCTAGTGTCCACGCCATGCCGCATAGTGGCTTGGGAATCAGGGAGAAGAATATTGACAGGCCCATGCGGAGCGCGCTACTACACTAGGGAGAGTCTCCAAAGACGCCCTTAATACCTTTCAGATGTAGCGTCGTACTATAGGTGAGGAGGAGACTTTTTGTAAGACAATGCGGTGTTGCTAACAGATCAGTGGGCCAACAGACCGCAAATGGGGATCTGTGATTGTGGCGAGTGCTAGCAAGCCGAGATTCAAGGACAAAGCTTGACATATTACCCTGTGTGGAACAAATTGTGGCTTAATGAAAACGGCAACATTGCTTGATGTGTTAGTCTTGTGGCTTTTAGCATTCCAGCTTTCCAACCTTGGATTCCATGGCAAGAAAGAATGAGAACACATGAATACTGTGAATTGTTTGCAGTTAAGATAACACTATCCCTTGCATGCCTTTTCGAACCATCCATCATTCTTACTAGACTGGTAAATAACGCTATTAATACAGCCCTTCTAGCAGACTGCTGCAGTCTAATAGAGATAATAAGCTGCGTAGTAATAGGGATTACTAAAGTAGTAACAGTAGGCTATATACAGGACAAACAAAAGATGGATCCTAGCAGCAAATGAATGTGCAGCCTTAGTCAGCTAATGTAAGAAGTATTAGTTAGTTAGGTATAGCAACCTAAAAGTAGGCCTTTCTATATTAAAATTAAAACCTAGTTTAGATGTAGTATAAGAGTATAGCTAAATAACTAAAACGCCTTAAAGGTAGCTTTAGTAAGAAGGTTTTTAATTTTATTAATAAAGCTTATAAAGGCATTTAGGTGTTCTGCATTACGCAATAGCAAGCATCTAGTGGCGTCTGCGCGCAGATTGCTGTTACAGTCGGCTTTCTGTGGTAGTGTCTATTAGCAGAAGCTGAGGCAACGAAGCTAGGGAACAATGCTACAAGTCGTGCAGAAAGGATTAGGTCTTTAGAGGATATAGTAATTAGTTGTATACTTAATAAGGGGTTGTAACGTTAGTTACTAGTAAAGGGTGCTAAGAGTATCTAAGGGGATAATTATAAAGTTAATTGCTAAAGAGCTATAGAGGTCTGTCCTTAAGTTTATCTAAGTTTATCCTATATATAAGTCCTATATGCCTGTTGCTAAGGTTCTAGCTTACACCTATTTACTAGTAATCTAGGTGTTGTATAAAGTAATTACTTAAAGTAGGGTGCATAAGCGCTTACATTGTAATCAATTGTGCTTATATATAATTAGTTGCTTACTTCTTTATCTCTATATAACTTTATATTATAGTTCTTTTGCGCTAGAGGAGTACACCCTAGTTTCCTGTGTTTGCAGTGTATAACTTGTTTGTAACTGCTAGGTGCCCTATAGGGGTGTCCCTTAGTCCTATTATATTTAATAGGTTGTAACATTAGGTCTCTTCTCTAAAGGTTTAGTCCCTAAACTACATAAGTAGGTTAGGTCCCCTGCCGTCCAGGCTAGGATGGCGTCAAGTGTTCTTCTTTTGTACTAATAAAATGTTGCACAGCAATTCCCTTACTAAGGGCTCTTCTACACAATGTTACCTAAAGCTTGCGCTTGAAATTAAGGAGCTTAGTTTTAAAGTTATACCTTGTTTATATTGTTAGTTGGCTGGTTGTTGCTGTAAGATGCTAGCTAGAAAATTGAAATGTTTTAAGTGCGTTTGCTGTAGTTGTTTCTATAATGCGTTAGTAAATGCAATTTATAAATGTAAGTATTCTCTTTTATTTTTATTTCCTTATAATGCTAATCTGTTTGCAATAGTAGATTGTCTTTTAAATAAGTCTAATTATCTTAAGTGTAAAGAGGAGTTAGAGGAATTAATTCTTTAATAAAGAGTAGATGCGCTTTATTAGGCTTAGGCTAAAATAGATAAGTTGCTTGTAAAACTAGAGCGTATTTGCAAGGCAAAGCAAATAGTGTTTAAAAAGGGTTAGGAGATCCTAGATAGTGAATCTGTAGATTCTGCTGCATTCTCTTCTAAGTTAGTTGTAGCTAAGGAGGTACAGGCTAGTAGCGCCTTTAGGGTTGTTAACTAGGAGGCAGTGTTTAAGGATTTAAAGTTAGCTAACTTTAACTTTAGTACTCCCTTAGCAGTACCTAAGAGTGTTAGAGGTTCTTAACTAGTTCCTATAAGTTGTCTTTGTGTTTATAGCCTTTCTATTTAATAAGATATTTATTATAACTATCTTTGTTCCTGTAGTTAATGATTTGTTTAACTTTATACTTTAGTTTGTTAGGTTCTATAATAATGCAGTCTTTAGTGTGTGATCTGCGTGGTGCTAGTTTAAGAAGTGTAATGTGAAAGACTAGGTGGATTTTTATTGTATTAGGTAGCTTAAGTTTGTAGTTAACTATTAAAACCTTTTAGATAATTTCAAAAGGTCTAAGTTTTTTATAGTCTAACTTGTTGCTAGGTTATTTGGTTTTAATATTTTGTTGTATAAGGTAGGCGCTATCTCCCTCTTCTAAGGATAGTCCTCTAATCCTTAAAGTATTAGCATACTTTTTTATTTGTTCTCTAACAAATTCTAAATCTTAGGAGACGTTTGTTTAGATTTTGCGTATTTTGTTGATTTTAGCTATAGCCTTTAGGGCCTGTAGTCCTTTGCGTAGTTCTCTATGTGCTGTAGGTTTAAATCTGTAGTTTAGGTAGAATAGGGAGTAGAGCGTGCTTTCTCTAACTGCGCTATTGTAGGCAAACTAGGCTATTAGTAATAGTAGTACTTAGTTGTTTTAGTTGTAGTTAATATAGCATTATAGATATTGTTTTAGTATCTAGTTAATTTGTTTAGTCTAACTATTAGTCTGTAGGTAGAAAGAGGTTAATAGTTTGTAGTCTACACTAAGTTGCAAAATTAGTAATTTCTAAAACTTTAAAGTAAACAGCTTATCTCTATCTAATACAATTTTGTTAGGTAATCTATAGTTGCTAATAATGTATTTTAAAAATGTATACATAAGGTCTTCTGCTATACTTGCTTCTAGGTATAGGATAAAGTAGGCGTATTTAGTAAGTTAGTCTATAATAACTAAAACGCTGTTGTAATAGACCTTTGTAAGTAGTTCTCTTAACTTAGGTAGTTTGATGATAAAGTCTAAAGAGATTAAGTGCTATGCTGCTAGGGGTGCTGGTAGTAGTTGAATTAGTCTGTAGGGCTTGTGCAGGCTGTTCTTGCTTTTTTTGCAGAGGTTGCAATCCTAGATTGCGTCTGCTACATCTTATTGTGTTACTTGCTGGTTGTAGTGTTGTTGTATTTGTTTCTAGGTCTTAGTAACTCCTTAGTAACTATATGCTTAAGCACTATAAATCTCTCTAATTATCTTATGCGTTATTTTATTAGTTGTACTAACTATAACTTGTCTAGTAATTATAAGGAGTTTTTGTGCTAGAATAAGGTCTTTATTCTTATCTGTCTTAAGGATGACTTATGTTTCCTTAGGGATAGGAACTTTGTGATCCGTCCTTCTGCTAAAAGCGTTAGCTCTGCTATTGTTAGTTCCTTTCCTGTAGATAATCTAGAAGTTGTATTCTAAGAGGAATTCTAACTATCTGACTTATTGTTTGTTTAGGTTTTTAGATGTTGTAAAGTGTGTAAGGTTCTTATGATCTGTGTATATAAGAACTTTGTGTTTTATACTAGATAGTTGTAGTCTTTATTTATAGAATGCTTTAATAATTGCTATAAGTTCTTTGTTGTAGATCTAGTAGTTTAATTTTGGTCTGTGAAATGCTTTTAAGAAGAAGGCATAAGGGTGTAGTCTTCCTTCTTTATTGCGTTAACTAAGTTATCTACCTATAGCAAAGTTAGAGGTGTTAGTCTTAACTTTAAAAGGTTTGTCTAGGTTAGGGATTTAAGTAATAGGTTCTAAGCTGACCTGTTGCTTGACTTTCTTAAATGCGTCGTTACGTTCCTTTATCTATTTAAACAGGGTGTCTTTTTGTGTAAGGTTTTAGATGCACTACATGTTTCCTATGTAACCTTTTAGGAATTATTAATAGAAATTAATAAATCCTAGGAATAACTAGACGTCTTTAACGTTTTAGGGTATAGGCTAGTCCCTAACTGCCTGTACTTTCTTTACTTCTATCTTAATTTATCCTAGTGTAATAGTATATCTTAGAAAATTGACTTTCTTGCTGTAGAATTTGCATTTCTCTGCTTCTACTAGTAACTTAGCGTCTTAAAGCTTCTAAAGGACTTTGTGTATGTGTTCCTTGTGTAGCTTGAGGGTAGGTGAGAAGATAAGGATGTTGTTAAGGTAGATAATAACAAATATGTTAATAAATTTGCTAAGAATGTGGTTAATTATTGTCTAGAAGGTAGTAGGTGTATTAGTAAGTCTAAAAGGCATAATAAGGTACTTAAAGAGTCCTTTGTGTGTTTAGAACGCTATCTTCTATTCTTTGCCTGCCTTTATTCTAATTAAGTTGTAGGCTCCTTTGAGGTCTAGGGCTGTGAACTACATTGCTCTGTATAGTAAATCTTAGAGTTCTAAGATAAGTGGTAGCAGGTAGCAATTCTTCTTTATAATGCTGTTAAGCTGTTAGTAGTTAATATATAGTTGTAGCTTGCTATTCTTTTTTAGTATAAACAGGATTAGATATCCTGCTAATAATTTAGAGGGTCTAATGTATCCTTTCTTAAGGTTCTTATTAAGGTACTTATTAAGTACCTTGCGTTCTATTTTATTTAGTCTATATATTAGATAGAACTTTAGGTAGGATCCTTTAATAAGAGGAATCTTATAATTGTAAGGTCTATGTTCTAGTAAGCCTGTTTCTAATTCTAGGGTAAATAGCTTTTTGTACTTCTAGTACTCCTCTAGAATAGCTAGAAGTAGATCTAATCCCTAATCTAATGCTGCTAGGGCTACTGTCTTAGGAGGCTGTATCTCCCTAAGATAGGCAATATATTTTATGTTCTTTATGTTTCTTATGTTGTTAAGAGGTACTTTAAAGGATTTGTTTAAGGCTTAGCTCTTGTAGTGCTGCTTAGTAACTAAATCTAACTATTAGAGTTAGCTAGTTCTCTAATCTATTTGTAGGTTGTACTTTTGTAACTATGTAATTCCTAGGATAACGTTAATATCTCCTATCTCTATAATATTAAATTAGAGTTCTTCTTTCTAGTTATAAACTTACAAAGGGAGGTGCACTATCTCTAAAACAATAAGTCTGCTACTATACTTAACTTATTCTCCTTTAACTGTCTGTAATGCATACAAGCGTTCTTTCTTTTGCTATAGTATCTATTATTTATTCACTAATTAGGGTAAGATAAAGTTTCCTTAGGCGCTGCTGTTAATAATTGCATGCATCCATTATCCTTAGATCTTAATGTCTAGGTCAAAATGTGCTGCATTGTAGGTTGCACATAAGGTCTTATAGGTTGTTGCTATATATTACCCTTTTGTTGTAGGCATCTTTAGTTTTTTAACTATTAAGTCCCTTTCTTCTATGCCTTCTGCTAGGCCTTTGCCTTAGCTTTAGAATAAATAAGGCATTTGTTATGTTTGCATTCTTACTATCCCTTATTATTATTATAGCACAATATAGGGTATTTAGGGTCTAAGGTAAAGGTTGTAATGTTTCCTTCCTTATAGTATTGCATTATCTAGAATAGGAGTTGTCTACATAAGTAGACATCCTAAATAGGTTCTTCTGTATATTATTAAGGGTAGAAGTAGAACTTCTTCTTACCCTTTCTATATGTCTTGCAGTTATTGTTTAGACATTCTACCTAAAAGAGGTCTATATAGTCCTTGTAGTTAGGGTTTAGTAGGGGGTAGTCTTTAGGTATAAGTAGTGTAGGTAGATAGTTCTTTTTGTATGCTGTCCTATAGAACTAGACTAACTAGTTGTTATTCTTAGGGTAGATAATCTAGTATTCTAGTTGTTTTAGGGGTTCTAGGCTTTCTTCTTTAGAGCTAGATGTAATATAGGTTTTATAGTACTAACTAAAGATAATTCTGTAGTTAGGTGTTTCTTTTAAGTTGTAGTCTAAGCTGTTTAGCCCTTGCAGGTAGTTGCTTGCAGCGCGTTTGTATGCTTCTCTTTCTTAGGGGGTCTATGTTTGTAGATCTCTTAGGTTAGCAGCTGCAACTTAGTTAAGTGTAGTAATATTAATCTTGCTGTCTAGTGTCATTAGGCCTTAGAGGGCTAGTCTTTTAACTTCTTTGCATTATCCTACCTGGAGCATCTTGTTAAGTTGCTTATTGATTTTGCGTGTAAGCTTCTAACTAGGGCCCCTTTGTATTATTATAAGGGTCTTTAGTTGTTCTTAGGGTTTCTTTTTCTTAATGTTGTTATCCTTCTTGGTTTCTTTTCTTGCCTTAGGGATCCTTTAGTAGGCTGCAATCCTGCAGGCTTATTAGAGGATGTTAATACATTGTTATTAGTGTTCTTTAGGGGTTTTATAAATTCCTGTCTGTTTGTAGCCTAATTAGGTTATAGCTAGGGTTCTAGGGGTTTTAGGATACTATCCTGATTGTTCTTTGCTGTCTTAGTAGGTAAGGCAGTTGTTATTGTAGCATGCAGTCTATAAGAGTAAGGCGTAGGGGATGTTTTTGCTAGTAATATTAATTTATTAACCTTTCTTAGGTACTAGTTAGAATTGCTGCTTCTTAGGTTGTTAGCATTCTCTAGCTATGTGTCCTAGTTTGTTGCAGTTGTAGCACTTAAAGTCTTATGTCTTATTGTCTTTTTAGGCTACGCTAAGGTCTATAGGCCTGCTGTAGTGTCTATAGGCAGTGCTGTTACAATTTTAGTTGTTCTACTAGTAGTTTCCTTTAGGGTGCTTAGCTTACCTGTAGCGCTAAGGGTAGTTCTGCTAGAATTGTTATTAAGGTTGCTATTAGTATTTCTTAGCTAAGTTAGCTAGTGCTTGCTTCTTGCCTTTTTCTTTGCGTTATTTGTAGAGGCAGTTGTTAATTTTAATAGCAAGTTTAGCGTATTAAAGGAAATTATTAAGGTAATTAAGCTTAACAATCTTATCCTTAACTTCATCCTTTAGGTTGCTATAGAACATAAAGATCTTAGTATCTTTAGTAAGTTTAAGCTAAGCGTAGAGTCTTCTGAACTCTGCTGCGTAGGCAGTAGCAGACTTAGTCTAGCGCAGGTAGGCCAAGTCTCTTTCTGCTTGTTGTAATCCGTTAGGATCCTAAAATAGGGATTTTAAGGCGTCTTTAAATCCTTAGAAATTAGCAAATATATCCCTAACTTTGCTAGAACAATAGTTAAGGGTCTTATTATTAAGGTATTCTTTAAGGAAGGGCTTAAACTATTAAAGGGCTTATCCTTACAAGAAGGTTGCAGCATAGATAACTCTTTTAGTTCTGCTACAAAAGTTTCCTTAGTAGAAATTCTAATAGTTCTTAACTTAGATAAAGAATCCCTTAAGTGTTCCTAGGGTTCTATTATAAGTAATAGGTAAGTTAAGCTTAAGTTTCTTACGTCTATCTACAGGGGTCTAGATAATGTTAGCTATAGCTTGTAGGGTCTAAACCTCCTGCTAAAGGGATGTAACTTAGTCTGCTTTGTTCTTTAGAATCTTAGTTTATTCTATAAGTTTGTTAATAAGCTTTTAAGTAGTAGCTAGGTTGTTATTATTTTGTCCTAGTTTAGCGCAAATCTAGTTGTAGACTTTGCTAGTAAGAGAGACTTCTCTGTTAGTATTAGGTTAAAGTTTAGGCAGACAGAAGTCCTCTATAGTCTAGTTCTCAGCTAACTCCTAGGTGAGGTTCCTAGCTTGTTGCTAGCCCTAGGAGCTAGAGCTAGAAGTAGGAGTATAATAAGTAGCTATTTTATTAATACTGTTTGTTAGCTTTATAGGGTTAACTTACTAAACAGGAGCAATTAAAGTGTTACAGTTAGCTTTCTATAGTAGTATCTATTAGCAGAAGCTAAGGCAATAAAGCTAGAGAACAATGCTACAAGTCGTACAGAAAGGATTAGGTCTTTAGAGGATATAGTAATTAGTTGTATACTTAACAAGGGGTTGTAACATTAGTCACTAGTAAAGGGTGCTAAAAGTATCTAAAGGGATAATTATAAAGTTAATTGCTAAAGAGCTATAGAGGTCTATCCTTAAGTTTATCTAAGTTTATCCTATATACAAGTCCTATGTGCCTGTTGCTAAGGTTCTAGCTTACACCTGTTTACTAGTAATCTAGGTGTTGTATAGAGTAATTACTTAAAGTAGGGCGCATAAGCGCTCACGTTGTAATCAATTATGCTTACATATAATCAGTTGCTTACTTCTTTATCTCCACGTAACCTTACATTATAGTTCTTCTGCGCTGGAGGAGTGCACCCTGGTTTCCTGTGTCTGCAGTGTATAACTTGTTTGTAACCGCCAGGTGCCCTGTAGGGGCGTCCCCTGGTCCTGTTATGTTTGACGGGTTGTAACATATTCTTTACCTTAATAGGTAAAGATAATATATAAGCTAGTTTTAGATAGGTAGGCTTTATACCTTTTAACTCTAAAGTAGTTATTTCTTACTTAAATTTTAAGCTAAAGATGCTAACACCCTTAACTTTACAGCTAAGCAGCTAAGGCTCTTAGGATGCAAAAATACTAACTACAGTACTAAAGGGTGTATAAAGTGCTTTCTCTCTTAAAAAGAAGATCTAAGCATATTAAGGTAGCTTACTAATACCTTTATATAAAGTAGTTAACCTATAGGCAAAAGGTATTAGTAAGTTAGCTTACTAGCTAGCTCTTATTAAAGCTAAAAACTATAGGCTTTATATAGCAAATAAGGTATTAAGTAAGCGCTAAAAGGTAAAAAAGACCTAACTACATCTTAGAGGGTTACTTAATACTGCTAAAGTAGAAGCACTATAAGGAGAAAAGGATGTAGTTAATGCTAGAGGAGAAAATAACCTTTAAAAGGAGGGTTATATAGAAGGTGCTAAACTACACGCGCAACGCTGTAGCAATTGCAGAAAGACTAGATATAATGCATAAACCTATAAAGTAGTTTAAGATAGTAATAAAGAAGAGGGTACTAAGTAGTTTTAATTAATTTTATATGTTGTAGTTAAATTAACTTATATAAAAGGTAGAAGGGTAGGAGAAAGTGCATTGCTTGCTATAATGCATTGCTTGCTATGTAGGTATATTACTTAATTGCATATATCTTTATAACTAAAAGAGATATAAGTAAACAGTTTTTATATTTAGAATCCTTATAATTTTAGCTGTAGAATGGTGTATAATTTATGTGCATACCTTGTATATAAGGATTTACAGACATACTAGTCTATATACAGACTAGTAGAAGCATTCTAGGCTAGCCCTTTATACTAAGGACTTTAGCCCTACATACTAGATAAATACACTATACTATAAGCGTATTTTACATATAATAATATGTATTAATAATCTAGGATTTTATCCCTTAGGCAGAATTATAAATAGAAGGAATTTCCCTCTCTATTTACCTTAGACTTAAGATACTATGCATACAAGCAATATACAGAATTTCTACCTACACCTTTAACTTACTCATATCTACTTTATCCTATCCTTATCTAAGATATTCTATCTTATCTACCTACCCTATTCTTACTGTATTTAGTTAATTTATTTAGTTTAAGTATTAGCTTATAAATAGAAAGAGGTAAATAGTTTATAGTCTACACTAAGTTGCAAAATTAAGGATTTTTAAAACTTTAAAGTAAATAGCTTATCTCTATTTAATATAATTTTATTAAGTAGTCTATAGTTACTAATAATATATTTAAAAACGTATATATAAAGTCTTTTACTATACTTACTTTTAAGTATAAAATAAAGTAAGCGTATTTAAGAAGTTAGTTTATAATAACTAAGATGCTATTATAATAAACTTTTATAAGTAGTTCTCTTAACTTTAGTAGTTTAATAATAAAGTCTAAAGAGATTAAATGCTATACTGCTAGTAGCATTAGCAGTAGCTAAATAAGTCTATAAGGCTTATTTAAACTATTCTTACTTTTCTTATAAGGTTTATAATCCTAGATTGCGTTTGCAACATCTTATCTTATTACTTACTAGTTGTAGTATTAGCTTTTGTCCTTGTTCATCGTTCCCGGCTCCGTTCTTAGTCCCTTACTTGGCGGCTTGATTGATGACTGCGTGTCTTGGCGTTGGGTTTTCTTCCTGAACTTGCCAATCGGCGGGGCCTGCCCCGTCCTGCTGTTCTTTTACCTTCAGCTCAAGCACCGCAAGGACGAGGGATCGACTCCTATATTGCCACCGTCTTCTCCGTTACTGTTCCAGCTGCCATTCTCAACAGTCGGTTTGATGAGCTACTTTCGTCTCAAGGCCTAGACTTAGATTCGGCTGCGAAAGCGGGCCTGGAGCTGGGTCAGGCGTATGAAAAAGCGTCACGGGGCTTTTTTGACTCGTTCACTGGCCCATATCGAGGACTTATCATTAGCATGTATGAGATGAGCTTGCGGCGAGTATGGCAGATACTGATCGCGTTCGCGGGTATTGGCCTGATCGCTGTACTTGCTGAAAAGAACTTGGAGACATGTACTGAACAAACGTCGGATGATTTTGGCATCAGGGAGCGAGCGACAACAGCTGAATAACGAAGCCTTTTTGATAGTTTTGAATCTATGTTGATGCTCCTGTTAGGAAACTTGGAACTGCCGGCAGGCGCATCGCATCAAGCGGAATGAGGTATCGAGAAGACAGTTTTTATTCAACAATAGACAGGCGAAGTAGGAACGCCATGTCCGAGATAGCTTTAAAATTGTCTTCTGGTTCTCCTTACATCACGGGTAATATCGGAAGAAGATTTTTTCCAATGCCCAGGCTGTGATGTGATATCGAAGATACAGCATCAATTGCGGTGGTCAAGTTAAGTGCAACTCCAACCGACTACACTTCAAATGCAGTAGCAAGATGTTCTCACTCATGTCCTACATTGAGCGCTTTAACTTTCAGAGTGCTCTACAATGTGCTGCGTTCAGTGAAGTTGGCAAGCCAAAGAAAGAGTGATTCTTGCCGATGCCTCGAGGGTCCCGTTGATCGATCGCAGCTTTGCGGGCGCAAAAATGGAATCGGAATCACTGCGGCCGTTGATTCCCATCACCTGTGAATGCACCTTGTTTTCGCCAAAGGGGTGAAGCTTTCCGACCAACATAATGCCAGAAACTTTAGCCCAATCATCAAAACAGTAATCGTTTACTTTGGGGCAAACTGGGTGTCTCCAGGCTTGAAGGAAGGAAGGGAGGTCTATTCGCACCCGATGGGACACCTCTCGGTAACATCCGCCATTTACAAAATTCATTATTCGGCAGCATGGCGGGCAATGCTCGCCTAAAACTTGCGAACTTACCGACGACCTTGACTGGTAAGATGAGGGGCTTGGGTTATAAAGTTCGCGCTTACTGCATAATTACCCGACTGACTTGACGCAATCGCGCTTGGCTTGGCAAACTGCAGGACGCGACTCGAGCAATTCTATGACTCAAGTCGGATGTCCCATCGGGCTCCAAACCTACTCTTTATTTCCACTTTTCTTTGCAGTACATTAATGCACTTAAAGCATTAAGGCAACTGAGATCCCTACATGAGGGTTGGGGTGAGTAGAAAAATAACTTGGTAGGGATCTTTTATTTCGGCCCGGTACCTTGTATTGTGGCAGAACGCGAGCACAAAAAACGCTTGACTTCCCATATCTACCCAATCAAATATTACTCAAGGGCTGCCTAAGCTTTTCTAGAAATAAAAATTCGAGCATTTTCCAAGGTTAGTTTGTTGATTTAACTCCTGTTGTTGCGAAACAGACAGATCTACGGTTCATTGCCTTTGCATCACGTTAGACTTGTAAGCTTATTTGAGAACTATAATCTAACATGTAAAGAATAGGTTTTTTGCAAGAAACAAAAACAACCAACACATCCTTCAGAGGACCAGCAACCTGTTGCCAGTGTTCTAACCTAGAGTGATGACCTGCAGTGTTTTCCTCTGCTCAGGCAGACAGTCTAAGTTGCCTAGTCCCTCCCTTTTAATAACGCAAACCATTTCATCCATGCTAATTATACTTGCGCAGCGTTTGGAAGGCTACGACTGCAAAGGTTTGAGGCTAGGGCTAGAATTGCGTCAAGCTATGTTCTTACTGACTAGATGTTTCCGAAAGTGTGCACAGACTATCTAGTAAACCATGCATCGTTGCAGAATTGACTTTTACAAATGCTGCAACCTACCATCCTAAGCTCCCTTGGCAGCTGAAGACGGTATTGCCTGGAAGGAAAAACGATACGGAGTGAACCCCTGACTCGATAGAACTTACTTGACTCATGAATGGCAGCCTCCATTCAATCTGAATGATAACAAGATTCTCCCTACAGGTTACCATTTCACAACCTCATGGTAGGGGATCAATAAGTTATGTCTAATAGCAGGTATTGCACAATTGTTGTTGGAGATTTTATAGAGCGTAAAGAAAAATATGCCACAAAATAATGATGAAAATGCGTAATTGCTTCTGAACAGCTGTTTTAAGTCTATTTGATCTACTCGATTTGGTTTCAGCAAATCTCCCTTTGAGGCTTTGTTCAAAATCTGTAGATTGATCTTCTAGCTACGTGAACTGTCTATAATTCCTCTGATATTCTTTATCACACCTCCAGCTAGAGCAGATCGAGCCGACATCTGGCGGTTCTCGCCATCAACTCTAGGGCCGTGCGGAAAAACATGAAGAAAGGCCGGGGTACATCTCGGATCAAGTAGGCCGCTCTCCCGATGAGCTGATGGCATTGGTGGCTGAGCGGGTGCCTGGTTTTCTGATCCATTGGGGTCAATTCCTAAGGTGGTTTCGATTCTGTGCAGTATCTGACAGCTGAGATGAATAAGCATTTCAATCTGCAGATGGGGATGGCCATCCAGGTGAAACCCCCCGAGGCGGATATCTGGCAAAACCAAGGGCCCTGCGTTCTTCTTATCACCCTTGAGCATTCTCGAGCTAAGAGGTGACAGCGGTGACGCCAAAGGTCTATCATCTGTCTGGCTTTGGCGCCATTCCTCTTGATGCTTCTGTTGAGGGCCTCGTTGCCGCAACTGCTGTTGGTGCTGTTGCGCCAGAAGCGCATCGTGAATGGCGGCGAATACCACCTCAAACCCGTGGAATAACCACAGATAGCACGTCATGATTGTGAATGTTGCTGGGCTGCTACAGAATCTGCCAGATTGGTGGCACAACAAATTGGCTGCTGCCGGCGCTTGTGTGCAGAAAGACTGGTAGGTCTTGAGACCTGGGTACTGGGCTCCCATGTTCTCTCTATCGTCCTTTTCGACATCATCTCCCATTTTTTCGGACAAGGGTTCATGAACGCCTCCTGTGTCTTCATTGGAGAAGAAGTCGGTGACATCCTGTGAATCCAGGTAAGAACAATCTGAGTTTGATGACGAATAACAATATTGCTGGTCCTCCTGGGACTCCATCAAAGTTTTGAGGCGAACTAGGATTTCCAAAAAGGCCTGAGAGCTCTCGAGCAAGATGCCAATGATGTTCTTGCAAGGCATGGTTTCGGCAGCGGTGCCGTTGGGGATGCCGGAGGTGCAGGGTATTGTATAGGCCAATATGTCTTCGAGTGCTATGGGTTGGTCTTCTGCAGCGCTTAGGCACTCCAGAAGTTTCAGATTGAGCCTGGCGAGCCGATTCAGGCACTCGTTTTTCGTGTCGGGGGGGCCGTTCGTGTTGTGTTTGTTCTGCAAATCCATCTGATGATTGCTGTTGTTCGAACTGGCCACATCGCCAGCAGGGTCGCGAAGCCGATGGGCCAGCCTAACCTCCGTCTCCATCATCTCTTCTAACGTAGAGTCTGATTTGGTTATGTCTGGGTCGAGTTCGCCGAGATCACACGCCATATTAGGGCCGGGACCCAAGTCGCTTTCCGTTGATAGTAAAGAGTGGAAGTCAGGAGGCAAGGTAACCGCGTTCGATACAGTGGGTTCGAAGATCAAGTTGTGTTGAAAAGTTGTCGTCGGGACAGAGTTTGGCGCCAACTGACTTGCAATACGGCCCTCATCTGGGTGTTGTGTCGACGCAGGCGAGGGAAAGGGAGCACGTTGCCCTGAATCCCGGTATCCATTGTCGCCAGCACCAGATAAAGAAAGGCGATTGGCATTGCCGGATCGTTTGTAGATGGCCGTTGGTGAGAAGGGGCCGTGGGCAAGCCGTTGTTCATAGCCACTTGTTCGGATGGGTGCCCGACGCGTACGCACCATGCGCAGACACTCTGCGCCTGCTTTGACGCATCGCTCGCACGCTAGCAACGTCGTTTCGTTGCCTTCGCCTATGAAGTCTCCTCCGGATGGCCTTACGCAGCGGAGTTTATGCGCACGGCAACGGTCACAGGCGCTTCTTCGTGAGCTGCCACTGCTGTTGTGGTTACTTTGGGCATGGCTGTTGCTATCGACGTTGAAAAGTACCGGGTCTGAAACCATGAGGGCAATCAAGAATGGAAGTAGAAGAAATTGGGCAGGTATTTTGAGTTAAGGAATGCCAAAGTATGCAGCGTAGCCACCAGTTGATGGTAGGTAGTTGTGAAAAACGGGTGTAGCGTTGAGCTTTGAAATGAAGTACGATTGATTCTAAGTCAAATTTGTGTCCACAGGATATTTGGCCCTTCTTCCCCTCTATCTATGAATGAGGAGTATTCTGTAGAACTCAATTGGCAAACAAGAACGCGGTTGCTTGCGCGATCAAGATTGAAGATTCGTGCCACTGCATTTCATGGCATGAGTCGGATAACTTTTTAACTGCATCTAACAGGGTTGTATCCAGCAGGGTTGTATCCAGCAGGGCTGTATCCAGCAGGGTTGTAAGCCTCATCTTATCAGTTCAAAGTTTCCAAGATGTTTGACTAATGCGAGAAGGCGAGTTATGTGGGTGAAAACGTTGTGCTGCTGGTGAAATGCTTGGGCTTGCGGATTGCAACTCCCACGACGCTCTGATGAACTATCACGTTCTCGCACACAAAGAAGTTGAAGTGGGGCATCGAACATCATTTAAATTACAGCGGTTCCCCCAGAACATTGTCATAAATGCCGCTGCTCATACAATTGTGACGATGCTGAACAAATTCTGGTGTTACAACGTCACTGAAGTGAGCGAACAGGCTTAATATTGTTAGGTTATTCGTTGATTGCTGGTTGTGTAGGAGGAAGGTTCTAAGTGAAGGGCAGCAATCGACGGAGGCCGCGGCCAGCCGGTCCCACTCTAACGGGGATCAATTCATGTGATCTGATTGGCTTACCTGTGCCATCGTCTCCACTTTCCCATCGACAATCCGGTTGGCATTCTGACAACAAAAACTTTGCCTCATAGTCCATCACAAAGAAAGAAAACACCGATTCAAGTTACCACCACACTGGATAAGGCCGGTGTGAACTTTGAGCTGCATTAAGCTCTGCTACAGATTTTGTAATCATCGGGGTCCCAAATCTAATCATTGCTTCCAAACTTTGAATTTCGAAACTTGCTAAGGAATTACACCCACATTCCTGCAAATGATTCATGCCAAAAGACGAGTCACAAGTTGAAAGTTGGTTTTTTCCAAACCCCAACTAACTTAAATCAGATAACAATTGCAAAGCCTCTGTACAGGTATACCTTTCCAGGTGGAAAGCACGTATGGAACGCGAGTAAGAAGATTAAATTTAACCGTTGAAACCTGTAAACTCCAATTTGGACAGGGAACATTGGCACCTGAGGAAGCATCGGGCAGAACTAGCTTTACCGAAACCGAGATGATTGGTTCGGAGAAAAGTGTCGCGTTCGCGATGTGATCTGATGGCAAATGCCGATATGAGCCATTTAGATTAGGCTTGCCTCACACGCACTTGATGTATCCCTCAAAACTTCGTTCAGTGTTCTTGATCATCTGTTGGCAGTATTTCACAGGCTGGGAATCGATTAATCGATAAGTTGGCGATAGCTTCGTATATTCGGTTCGGCTCTATCGAGGAAAGGAGGAGATGGGCTGCCCAGCCATAACTTCGATTTCCTCCCCCAACGCTGATTCCGCAAAACAACATCATGAATCTTATCTCCTTGCTTCACCATGGCAACCCAAAGGACTATTATCTCGCCGGAGAGTGCGTTGAAATAACCCACACGTAACTGCAACCCCCCCCCCCCCCCTCAAACCAGTATCATGATATCGGTAGGACTCATGAAAGTCATTGGTATCGTATAGCCATTTCTTACATCAAGACAACCTTCCCGAGCCTTCACTGTCCCCAAGCACCTTCTCATGCATGGACCGCTTTGAAAAGTGAAAAGAGTCTTCAAGAAAAGGCACGGGCTGTCAAGCTTGCGCAGCAGATTCTTGCTACAACCTTAGACCCCGGAACAAGTCTATTTCTCAGTTATCTCCCAGGCATGTAACCTCTAATACTCAAAATAGCCAACGAAGATAGTTGTTTTCCATAAGTATCTATGTCGTGAAGCAGAACTGCTCCGTAGGTCACGTTGTACGACGCGAGTCACACGAAGGTGTCAAGTGACCGATCTCACGGGTACTTCAACCCGAACCCTCGAGTAGAATAAATCTTAGAAAGTTCAACCACTATTCATTCTCTCAATCCTAGACGTATGGTGCTCATCACAATCTGATATGTGGAAACAGTTCCACTTCTACTCAAGTTTGAAAGTCGTTCTCGACCTGAGAGTTCGGGACCACATTCCCCAGCGTGGCCAGAATTCTCTCGTCAAGTTAGTTCGAGCAGTGAGCGGAGAAGAGGGCTTGCTCATTCGCATCAGGCGAGTCGCCATGACCAATTACATTTTCGCAGAGTCACAGCCAGATATGCAGACAATATTCTGTGTCATGGGCGATGCAGGGGACCGATATGCACCACCTCCTTCTGCACCGTCTGAATGAGGGGCTTCGATCTGCCAGCCGGGAGCCAGATGCGTTACGGCAAAGCGGTTATCGCAACCCTAAGCCCGATGATGCCTCCAGTTTCAATTTGCCCTTTGGATATGAGGGTACTTACTGGGATTACATTGCCAATGTCGGCCAGGACGGCGGCGATAACTTCAACCAAGCCATGACGGCCGTTACCATCAACAACCTCGACGAGATCCCAAAGCTGTACCTATTTGCGAGCCTTGATGAAGATGGAGGATTGATTGTTGACGTCTGCGGCGGTCGGGGCCAATTCAGTCGAGAGATTCTGATTGCTCACCCCAGGGCAGGGCTACGTTGTGTGGTTCAGTACAAACACGCATTGGCCTCTGAGAACCATCGCAAGAGTAACAATGTCTACGACAACGAGCCTTCGGACTTGGTATTAACATTGCAAGAGCATGAATTTCTTTTTGAATCCTCAGCCAGTCAAGAGTAAGCACTTCCGGTATCTGTTGCTTCTATCATAGTACCTGCTAATACAATTGCCGGAGCATAGCTGCCGCAGCATGCCTTTTTCGACACTTCTTCCACGACTGGCCCGACCAGGCATGTGTTGAAATCTTGAGGCAGATCGTCACTGTGATGGACGAACGCGCGAAGTCAAATTTTGATCTGTGATCAAATTGTCCAGGACGAGTCGTGTTCTGTTACGGCGATTCTCTATAACGTTGATATGATGAGTCTGCTCGGCGGCAAGGAGCGCAGCTTGTGTGAGTTCATCATTCTCCTCAAAGAGGCAAAGTCGAGGCTGTACATCAGCGACCTTAAGAGGTCGCCAGAGTCCACTACGACTATGCTCGTGGTGAAGCTCTTGTCGACTGCAGCCTGATATGCAATCGACATATCACAGAATTAGCTTCGGTTCTAGTTTCTGTAAATGTTACACAACAAAATGCTTGAGACTCAGACATCCGATATCCATCCTGGGGGCTAAAGAAGTACCGTGCAGTACACAAAATAAGACAAGAGATGCACCAACATTGTGCATGTTAACATTGTTCTGATAATATTGGGTCTAATGACTGCCTCTCCATTGACCGAGCCCGAGTCTGACTGCCGCTTAACCGCCAGTAAAAGTCTAAGCGTTCATGATTCAGTATCGGCTTCATGCTGGAGCTCTGTTGCCGGTGGTGTCGGCACAAACTGACTCGGTGTTGCAGCACTACAACAAACTCCGATCAATGCCGCCAGACCTTCATCTGCCATTCTCTAGATAGAGAGCCACGGATTGGGGATTCCGGGATCTGTAATGTTTACCGCGATAACAGGGCTCAGCCAGCTGTCGTAGTCATTTGCATTGTTCAAGTCGCCTCCCCATCTGAGCGCGCGGACCAACACACGATAATCGGCATTGGGCAACTGGTAAATCGTGCCGTTAGCCAACTCAACAACCCCCCACGTCCACTCTGTGCTGTAAACACTGTAGCCTCGAAAGTTAATCGAAGTGAGGCCATGGGGCTTGTCGCCGCCGTACATGGAGCCAACAAGACCATAACTCTTGACACCTGCCACATGGTCAAGCGAGTCGAGGTCCAAAGGCGGGTAGGCTGTTGTCGTGTTGGTGAAAAAGGTTGTATTTGGCTCGGCTCCCGGGAGGTATCCGAAAGAAGAAGGGGTGAAGTTATAGGCGGCGTTAGAGGCGAGATCAACAGGCACTGCGTCAAGACGAACATATGCTGACGGTTGGTCTATGAAGAGAGTGATGACTGGGTCGTTATCCAAGCCACGCGTCTCGTTTTCCGCGACCGCCTTGGCCGGGAAGGTGAAGACGGCTTTCTCGCTAACACGGACGCCAGTATCGGAAGAACTGACAAAGGGCAATGTCGGTATACCTGATGGAGGCTGCAGAGCGGCATCAAGGTTTTTGACATCTCCCACATATATGTTGGAAACATCTCGGCGTGAGTACGGAATGCCAAGATAGGGGATCGAGAAAGTATCCTCGCCATCGGCGACGGTGATGAAGCCACTGTAGGTGGGCAAGAGAGCAGGGTCTACAACAGGGGGCGTGACGGTGAACTCGACCGTTGCTCTACCACCGGCGGGTATGGTGATTGACTCTGCGGGGAACGACACACTGGCGTAGATGGCTTTGAAGTTCAAGGTCCAGTAGAACATCTCGTTGACGTCGCTGCTTTTGGCTTGCGGCAGCGCATCCACTTCCGCGGCTGGCTTGTGGCCTAGCGTGTAAGTCTTGGGCGCAGAAGACCGATTTTCGATGGTGAAGTTCCGCTCAACAGGACCAGCATTGTCGCGGAGGTTGAACTCGGTGGCCGAAAACACGGTATCGGAGGTGATTGCTCTCAGAATATTGACCAGTCCAGAGCCCTGTTGCGCCGTTGTTGTGAGGATGTCGTCGACATTGTACTGTTTCAAGGGCTCTGCCGATGATTGCAATCGTCTCGCAATATCCTGGGGGCTAAGATCGGGGAACTTCTGCTTCAGCAGAGCGTAACATCCAGCAAGGCTTTGAAAATAGTCAGAACATTTTGCAAATCTTAGGCACTGTGTTTTGAAGGACCAAACTTACTGGGGTGTGGCCATGGACGTGCCGGAAATGACAGCGTATCCCCATCCGTTGGAAGTCACCCAGGTACTGAGGATGGTGCCGCCGGGTGCAGACACTTGAGGCTTCAAAGACATCTCCATGGTAGGGCCAAAGGTCGAGAACCATGAGGTGGTCCCGCCGGTGGGTTGGTCAATCTGGTGTACCGTCTGATCCTCGAAGCTCAGGGTGAAGTTATTGCCCTGGTCCGCGATACCAGCCAAAATCTTGTCTGCCTCAGTCTTTCTCACCTTGACCGTGTCGATGTCTCCATACGAGCCTGGCTGATCGATCGACATGTCATCAGCGTCAGGGAACCATGACCAAACATTTTTGAAGCCGGATGAGCTGCCCCGGTCGTCAACGATCTCGTAGAAACAGTTGCTGCTGGCGGTGACCAAGGCGACCACGCTCTCCTTATCGGTAAAATCCGCAATGGCCTTGGTCCACGCCTTGTCCACGCACTCGCCGTTTTCGTCATCTGCGACGAAGACATTGAAGTGTTTTGAGGGGCTCAGGGGCACCACACGACCGTACTCTATGGCTGAGCCGTCCGACCCGGCGGCGTTGTACGCGGTGGCGAAGTGCAGGTCGCTGACAGAACCAACTGAAATGGCACTCGGGTCATGTGCCGGGGCTGAGGATACATAAAGACCCGTATCACCCTCGTTTCCGGCAGCAATGATGATGCCGATGCCTTGCGACTGGATCTTGGCAAGAAGTGTGGTGTAGGGCGATCCTGTCTCCCAAATGGCCGTTTCGCCAATAGACATGCTGATGAGATCAACACTGTCGCTGGCAGCTTTTTCGAATCCTTGCATCAGGATATCATCGGTGACGCCTCCGGTACAACCGAGTACTCGGTAAGCATACAGAGAAGCGTCAGGAGCAACTCCCACGATGCCGAATCCAACACCTACTGGATCCCGGGCGGCAATGATACCTGCAGTATGAAACTTGGGTCAGTAAGACAGATTCGGCGCGTCTTTCGCTCGGGAAATTCAACCTACCAGCAACATGCGTGCCATGACCACCATCGAGACAAGTGGTGAGCGGATTGTCATCCGGAACTGGGTCGTTCCAGCCCTCAAAGTCATCACCAACTAGATCATATCCTCCAGCAACCTTGAAACCTTCTCCGAACCCTCCTCCGAGGGCGGGGTGACGCCAGTCGACGCCGGTGTCCAGGAAGCCAACCTTGATGCCTTTTCCGGTCAAGCCCAAAGCATGAACCTGATCAGCGCCGGTCATCCTCAAACTAGAGATCACATCACTGGTGCCATTGATAGTGACAACTTGAGCTGTGTCCCGTAGTTGGATAGGATTGACTCCAACTGGTTCAGAGGGGTTCGGCGACTTTATAGGTCGGCCAGAGCCAACAGGGATGGGACGGTTGTAGTATCTGTTCGGCCACACCCTCTTGACCTGAGGCAAGGCGAGGAGAGCATCGAAATTGGTATCGTTGTTCGCATTGATCGACAGTCCGTAGAAATACTCGGGGTTCTTGAACTCGTGGCGTACAGAATAGTCCAAGAGGTCTTCGGCCCGACGATGAAACGCCGAGTGGGCGTCTTCGTCAAGACCACGACCGTTGATGGACTCGTTGGACTCGAGTTCAATGATGAACCCAACGCTGGGCGTCGGGCTGGCTTTGACAACGGCGCCAGGACGAGTTGCGGCAAGGACTGGCGTAGTCAATGCTGCCGCAACTGCCAGAGCACGAGGGTGAATTCTCATGACAGCAGCTGTAAATGAGTGTAAGGGAGTAAGCGAATGTGGGGGAAGGAAATGAAAAGAGCGTGGTAAGAGAAGTTACATGAGGGCTGTAAGAAAAACACGGACAAGTTGAGCAAATTTCATGGTTAATCAAATGAAGGATTTTATAAAGAATTCGAACATGTTCGAAGGAAGCCGCTTGGTGTAGATGCCAGCTGCGAGTAGTACCGCGACGCGAATGTCGAAGACGTGCTTCACGATAAGAATTGCGATGCAAATTGCCTCTCAATAAAACCACTCTCAGAAGTTCCAGTCCTGTTGGTCTGGTGTTACATGTAGCCACCGGCCTAGGTAGCATCCGGTAGGTGCTGTAGATACCCGATCGCCCGGTAATCTCATCCCTTGTGATCAGAAAGCTTGACTGAGCTTTCTGGGACCGAGCACAATCAGACACAATGTCATTTGCAAGCCATCAGATAGGGGTCATGCCATCGAACGAGCAGGATCTCGTATTTCCGGGTCTTGAAGGCACCAGGGGGCTCTAACATTGCATTGGAGCTCGAAATAGGAAGGTCGCGAGGTGGATACGCAATTAATGATTGCAGGGACTGTTACCCAAACCTAATGCTGTCGACATCTACGTTCTCAGACCTCAATTGCTGGACATCGTATCACCGAAGACCGGAGGCTTCAGGATCTCTTGACTCGCTTGTGGCTCTGAAAGAAATATATGGAAAGGGGGGATGCAATAATATCGGTGTCTTGACGGCTGCGTTGTTCACTTGCCATCAAGAACAACTTCTTGCCCCTAGGTCTGCCGCTTTTGGATATCTGAGAATCTTGGGCTTTGAAGTTCATCCTTGATTCTCTGTGCATTTTCAGAGTCAAATCCCTTTTTTAGAAGTTTTTCTCTCCCAAGAGAGGGTTCTTGGTCCCAGATATTTGCGTACGAAATGGATGATGCTTTCACCTGTGATTGGGTATGTTACTCCACACACTTTCTGATCCTGTTCTAAGACACAATGCTTTTCTTAACGCCTCCGCCATTATGCATTGGAGCTGGGTCCTCATATTTGGGCTTTCTTCTTCCTTTTTCCCCCTTCTCTTGCTCGCCGCATTCGTAGTCATTGTCATTTGATTCTCCCCCTTTGCCCTACTCCAAACCTCTAGGTATCATTATGCCGAGGACGAAGACGGCCACGGCTGCATACAATCTGACCAATCGAATCAACTCCGTCTCTCCGAACCATTGCCGGCGAGGAACCCCACTCGCTCACTCATTGCTGACAATCCCAAACCGGTGTGACAAGGCGGGCGCAAAACACGGTGTCTCTGACGGATTGTGTCAACCTCTGTTCATGCTGTTCCATCATCGTCACTCGTTGAACGGGCGCTTACTCAACTCACTGTGACGAGCTATTCTATTTCCGCCCAAGAGTGTCCGAGTGCCATATCTTTTCAGAGATGCAAGTTCGAGATATCCCCTGGGCCGAAATTGAATCAATGGCCGATCTCATCCCGTCCCCTCAATTCCCTCAGTCCCCGCAGCCATCGGAGGTGACAGGCCTCACCAGGCGGAGACGGAGGCAAGTAAGTAGGGCCTGCGACGCATGTCGCTTGCGACGCATCAAATGCGACGACGGCTCTCCGTGTTTCAATTGCAAAAGCCGGTCACAGCAGTGTAGCAATACCAGCACGACCAGGACATGTACCCTCTCCCAAGCCCACGAAGAGATAGATCGACTGAGGCAGAGGGTTAGGGAACTGGAGAATGAGCTCCAGAACCATCGCAACAATCCTTCTGCCGTCTTAATAGGACGTAATCCAGAACCCCTGCCACGAACCCCGGATTCGCCGTCAACCCCAACTCCCGATGCCGAGGGCGTCGGCCGTAAGAGACCAGCCAACTTGCTTCGGGAGGGCGCCCTCCTTCGACCTGCACGCTCACCCAGCAGTACTTGGTTTGGAACGTCATCGCTCTACTTCTTCATCCATCGTCTCGGGGTCTTCCTTAGTACCGAAGTTGAACACGACCAGCCCGATCATATGCTTCTACGCTCAGGACGGAGCGCCCCGCTGGGTAGCCGCTCGCCAACTTTTGTCGGTGACGCTTCTCGTCTTCTGAGACCTCTTGCCGACCAGTCCAGCCAAGGAGTTTATTTGAACTCCATTCAGGAAGAATTCTTTGTCAATTTGTTCTGGCAGACATATCACACCTCAGTTTTCGCCATCGTCAACGAAGCCGAGTTCAAGAAAGCATATCAAGCACTGTACGTGGACGTACCACCGGGTCATGCTCGAAAACCCTCGGCATTGGTCGATATCGTTGTCGCCATGTGCATGCAGTATGGCGCATCTACTATGCCCTCTGGCTGCCAGGGAAGGATTGTGGAAGACAATGACTCAACTACTGCTGGCCGATGGCACTATCGACGTGCACAGGCTTTGCTGGCAGGCGAAATGGAAAGCCCGACGATATCAACGTTGCAATGCCACCTGCTGTCGGCCCTATATGTTTGCGGCGCGTCGTTCCACAACATGGCAGACAGCATTGGCGGTCTTGCGGTGCGCACAGCCTACATGCTCGGTCTTCACATAGATCCTTCACCGACAATGGCGGAAGCGGAACGTCAACACAGAAGACGTCTTTGGTGGGCCGTCTACCTTCTGGACAGTAAAATCGGAATGAAGCTGGGGCGCCCTTTTCTGCTCCATGGCTCATACGCCATGCCGCAACTTCCAGATGACCAGCTTGGGACTTCCGTCTTGTCGGGTTCGACTTTTGCCCCTATTGCGAGCAACGCGACCTGGTTGAGCTTCAGTCTTCACCAGTTGAACCTATTCAGAACAGTGCGGGCAGCTCACATAGCGTTGTACAGTCAGGACTATGGCCTCACAGATGATAAGAGAATGTGGGACGATGCTTCGTCCCTGGAGAAGGCGGCATCTCAGCTATCTTCTCATACACTCGCCCTCGACAAATGGGCCGAAAATGTGCCCGATGCGCTCAAGACCAACCGCGCGACACAGGGCTGCCCACTCTCAACTGACGGCACGGCTCTCATTTTTGAGCAATACGCACCTCTCTGGCTCCAAAGACAACGGCTTCTTCTGGAACTGGAGTACCATCACATGTGCGGAAACCTCTTTCGCCCCTTTATCTCATTCGGCTCGGAGCCATCGCAGGGCAGTCTGGCCGAGGCCATGGCCATCAGAAGCGTCGATCATGCCATTGCGCTGTCAAAGATCACCCTGCAGGCACTTTCGTCCACGGCCATTCTGGATGGATGGCACGAGGCCTTCCAATGGCAGTGGAATGCGGCCATCACTTTAGCCGGGTTCATACTTGCCTCACCAAGTCATCCTTCCGCATCATCAGCTAGAAATGCTCTCGACCTCACCTTATCCGTTTTTGATACTTTCGGGGCAAGCTTCGGAACTGCGGCGAACGCCGCAGTAGTCGTCCGCATGCTCTGTGAGAAGATTGATATTGCGGCATCCATGTCCCGCTCAAATGCTAGCTGGGACGCATCTGAAGCTGCATCTAACGATGTACCAACTGGCCATGAAGACTCATCCGCAGGTGATGGGTTCTCGGACAGAGTGGTTGATGGGTCGATGGATAGTCTCTCTACCTTCGGGGGACAAGGTTTTGACTTCCTGCAACTGGCCGTTGGCGTAGATGCCTGGGCCGACATGGGCATGTTCGGGCTAGGCGATCTAAGTTTGCCGGCTGGAGTGTCTACGCAGAGTAACAGTTAATTGGCTGGGCAAGTGTGCAAATCAGGACATCACGGCGGCATGGATGAAGATGCGGTTGGAAGTTGCGCCGTTGTCGATGGAAGCAAGGTTGAGCTCCTGAAGAGGGAACACAAGAGTAGCCTCCCACCTTACAAATCGATAGACCTGTGTTCTTGATCCCACATTTTGCACGTATGTGCTTTGTTGTACAAAGCACGTGGGGCTCCTAAACTCCGATCGGCAACGGAATCGCGGAATGATTCCTTGCTTGATAAGACGCCAAGCCGGAGTTGCGGAGTTGCCCACTGCATCACGAATCAGTCCTTCGTTGCTGACTCGGTTTCCATCATGACAAAACGTCACAGGGAAAACAAGGAACCAAGATTAATTGTAGAACATATAATGATGAATATCCCCTCCTGATGAAAGGCACCGTTCTCCTTTGACCTCCAGCATCCTAAATCAGCATCCCCGTCACCTCAGTCATCATCCCCAGCACTCTCAGTCATCATCGTTAACACCCTCAGTCATCATCTCCACTCAGCCAATTGAAAAAACTAAAAACCGGCTTATATCGTAGGAACCGTCTTCACTCTCATCAGAAGGCGCGTGTTCTGTAAATTCACCAGACACCTACTTACTACCGCCCTGTAACTCACTCCGACCCTTTCACACTCACCAAATCACCATGGCTCCCACCAACATCTCGGAGAGCAAGTTGTTCAAGCCGGTCAAGATCGGCAATGCCCAGCTCAACCACCGCATAGCAATGGCGCCGTTGACGCGGTACCGCAACGACACAAACCACGTGGCCAAGCCCTTCGTCCCAAGATACTATGGCGAGCGCGCCTCCACTCCCGGCACCCTGATTATCTCCGAGGCTACCGGCACGTCAATGCAGGAGACTGGAGTGCGGCAAGGCCCGGCTTTCGTTACCGATGAGCAAGTTGCTGCTTGGCGAAAGGTCATCGCCGCGGTCCACGACAACAAGTCGGTGTGGTTCCAGCAGATCTGGGCACAAGGACGTGCCGCCGATCCCGAATACCAGAAGGAGCGCGGTTACAAGTTCCGGTCATCCAGCGCCGTCCCCATGGAGCCTGGTGCTGCTGTCCCCGAAGTAATGACAGAAGACGAGATTCTGGGTGTCATCCAGGACTTTGTAGACACGGCCAAGAGAGTTGTCGACGCCGGCGGCGACGGAGTCGAGATCCACGGGGCACATGGCTACCTTCTCGACCAGTTTCTGTCCGACTCAGTCAACCAACGAACCGACAGGTGGGGCGGTTCAATCGAGAATCGATCCCGACTCCTCCTCGAGGTTGTCAAGGCAGTCGTTGCGGCCATCGGCGCTGAGAGGGTGGCACTCCGGCTGTCCCCGTACGCCTCCTTCCAGGGTGCCGAGTCATCGGACATTCATGGCCAGTATTCCTACATCGTCAAGGAACTCAAGAAGATGAACGCTCCCTTTGCGTACTTGTCGTTGGTCGAGGCCCGTGGCGACCCTGCAAAGCTACTGAGTCCCGATCTGGACTCAGGGGCTGAGCAAACGCTCGACTTCATCCTCGACATCTGGGACAACTTGTCGCCTGTGATTGTGGCCGGAAACTACAGTCCCGAGACTGCCTCTCGAGCACTGGAGGAGCACTACGCAAAGTGGGATGTCATTGTTGCTTTTGGAAGGAGCTTCCTCGCCAACCCTGACCTCGTATGGCGCATCAAGCACGGCGTGCCTCTTACGAAGTACCACCGGTTTTCGTTCTACATCAAGGGCTCTGAGATCGGCTACAACGACTACACTTTCAGCCAAGAATACATTGACGCGCGGAGAGAATGGGGAGTGGCAAACCTGGAATCAAATGCCAAATAAGCAGTTTTTTTCATGGCCCATGACTGGCGGTTTTGTTTTGCGTTGCCTTTTTTGTACATATCATGAAATATGAGGAATTAGATCTTGGGCGTATAGAGTATGGAGAGCCAGCTACAAGAAAGATGAAAAGTCCGTTGACAGCCGGCTACCGTGGAGCTAGAACCATGTTCTCAAAACTGTACTATATAAAGTAAACATGAAATTCCCCTTCTCCGATGGCTTGCGGTATCTTCCTCCCAGGGGAACCCTTCTTCCGAATGGGGCCGGGCAGTCCCCACTCCGGCTTCCGTCCGTCTTCTCATCACTGGCCTCATCTTCCGCTACTATAAGGATTCTTCTTTAGGGGAGTTTTCTTTTTCTTGGGGAGGTTTTATTTCCACACCAAGATAGTAATGCAAGCTCGCATTACCCTCTCCTTTTTCCTTATTTCTTTATCCTCTTTTTCTTCCCCCACACTTTCCTCGCAAAAAACCGACACTGAAAAGACTAATTGAATCATCTCCAATCAAATCATCCCCTTGCACGTTAAATCTTCAGACCATTTACGCCTACTTCGGCAATGCCAAGTTGCCCGACCGAATTTCGTTTTCGCTTTGGATTATCTAATACACCAAAACTCGGATCAAGACCTAACCAAATTGTCATCCCACAGGACCCTGCACAACACGGGATCGAACAGACTTGTTCCAATTAGGAAGGCTAAGCCTGAGGATACGAATTGTTAGTGACCAACCAGTCTTGGGCGGATCATGGCATTCTCGGACGGCTTGTGAAATTTAGCCGACTCCAGGACAGCAATCTAAGTGCCCATCCATCCATCCATACCGGTGCTAGTATCCAGGTAGCCGGCCAATCAAGGGTCGGCAGTTTGTTTGGCCGGACACAGCATAGTTGGATTGCTACAGAAAGCCCCGAGTAGCATGCATGCCTCGATGAATTCATCCGCTGTTACCCATAACCACCAGCCTTTATGGTATGAGACAGTGCGCCCTGATGGTCGGCGGTCGCGTCTCGCACATTTCGGAAGTACACAATGTCCGTGGATTCCCATGTTAAAAGCCCGGTGGGCTGGAGAATCAGCGGCTAGCATGTAGCCCCAATCGGTCATGGTGCGTGCAGATCGCCCCAAGAACCTGTCAGCGCCAACACCATCGCGTGGCTCCGTGGATCTATGACGAAAGAACGTGTTAAATGTTCCAGATGAGGCTCGTTGATTTTTCAAAAGAAGAAAAATCGGCTGTCTCCACATGGCTCCAAAACTCGGTGCCTCCCTCAAACGCTGCGCGCTGTGTGACGCGACCAACATGGGATTACCAGCAACAACTTCGATACACACCGTCATAGATCTTGACTCGACCGCCAGCCGGCGGAAACTGAAGACCGAACGCCGTTGGTTTGCTGCGAATTGCACTCATTTCAGCTGCTAGTGTTTGTTTGCGTCACCCATGATAGCAAACGATCCAGTACTCTAGAGTCTTCCTGATTGGCATGTGGTTCGTTCTCAGTAGAAGCGGAATGCCTTGGCAGACCGGTCCTGACATATTTCTTGTCTCATGCATGCTGGTGTTGAACTGTCTTGTCCCGTTGACCCAGTCCTCTATGCTATTCATCTACCACACCTTGCCGCGCACTTCTCAGTAACGACAGTCTTATGTTGGATCTCTCTTCGTGTCTCAGTTGTCTCTTGCAACAAAGCTTTTGCGTCGCGTTATCTTGAGTTTGCTTAAGCCAATATGGACGAGAAACCCACTCCTCGGGATTGTGACATCCCCGGCGGCTTCCCCGAGACGCCCAGCTTCGCCCCGGCCAGCGGTCGTCCTACGCCCATGAGCTTTTCCAACGATGCTCAGCAGAACATCTCCAACGCCCCCGGCCATGACTTGGAGTCGGCACAGAGATTCCAATCTCACACCTCCACGAACTACTTTGCAGCGAATATCTCGACTGTTCGTGACGATGCTTCGTCTTCCACCATCACCCTCTCGGGCAATGGCGCCACGGCAGCAGACAGCGGCCAAGCCTTTCAAAGGTCCAACGAGACTTCACAGAAGCCAGTCGCTTTGGTCGATGATTCGACGCCCTCGTCGGCTTCTTCAGACGTCTTGTCTCCTACCGAAAGCACCCAATTTGCGCCCCTAAAGACCAACACGAGCAACACCAAACGACCCAATGCGCGCAGCCAAAGCAGCAACCTCACTGAGGATGACATCTTTCGGGTCTTGTCACGCCGCCGGACGAACGCAACAAATCAGTCCGACGTTGAACAGGGAGAGGAACAGCAGGAGGTCGAGCGTCTCATGTCTCGGATTTTCGGCCGAGCACGCCAGGAACAGAGCGAGGAAGAAAAGACTAGACACAGCGGTGTTATCTTCCGCGATCTCACCGTCAAAGGCGTTGGCGTGGGCGCCAGCCTTCAGCCCACGGTTGGAGATATCTTCCTCGGTCTGCCGCGCAAGATCAAGGTCCTTCTCTCCCACGGGCCGAAAGCTGCCTTTGCAAAGCCCCCGGTGCGCGATCTCATCAGTCACTTCGACGGCTGTGTTCGCCCGGGTGAGCTTCTCCTCGTCCTTGGCCGCCCCGGTTCCGGTTGCAGCACGTTTCTTAAGGCTTTTTGCAACCAGCGAGCGGGATTCGAGGCCATCGAGGGAGAGGTCACCTATGGGGGTGCCTCCTCCGAGGAGATGAGCAAGAAGTTCCGCGGGGAAATCATTTACAACCCAGAGGACGACCTGCACTACCCAACGCTCACTGTCCAGAGAACTCTCAACTTCGCTCTTCAGACACGTACTCCCGGCAAGGAGTCGAGGCTCGACGGAGAAAGCAGGAAAGACTACATTGAGGAGTTCATGCGGGTCGCTACGAAGCTGTTCTGGATCGAGCATACGCTTGGGACCAAGGTCGGTAACGAGTACGTACGAGGTGTTTCTGGCGGCGAGAGAAAACGTGTCAGTATTGCCGAGGCCATGATCACCCGTGCCTCCGTTCAGGGGTGGGATAACTCCAGCAAAGGCCTCGACGCCAGCACTGCCGTGGAGTACGTCCGATCAATCCGGGCCATGACCAATATGGCAGAGACGTCGACGGCCGTGTCGCTGTATCAAGCGGGCGAGTCCTTGTATGACCTCGTCGACAAGGTGCTGCTGATTGACTCTGGCAAATGTCTTTACTACGGGCGTTCTGAAGAGGCTAAGCAGTACTTTGTCGATCTTGGCTTCGACTGCCCGGACCGGTGGACAACCGCCGACTTCCTCACATCGGTCACCGACAAGCATGAGCGCCACATCCGCGAGGGGTGGGAAGACCGCATACCCCGGACGCCCGAAGCATTTGACGCCGCGTACAGAAACAGTGACGCGTACCAGAGGAACCTGCGCGATGTCCAAGAATTTGAGTCTCAGCTTGCCCAGCAGATGGAGCAGCGTCAGCAGCACGAATCCAAGAAGACCGAGACGAAGAATTACGAGATTCCGTTCCACAAGCAGGTCATATACTGCACGCAACGCCAGTTCATGGTCATGGCAGGCGATCGAGGGTCTCTCTTTGGCAAATGGGGAGGTCTGGTTTTCCAGGGCCTCATCGTCGGCAGCTTGTTCTACAATCTCCCCAACACCGCCGCCGGCGCGTTTCCCCGCGGCGGCACTCTGTTCTTCCTCCTCTTGTTCAACGCGCTTCTGGCCCTTGCCGAGCAGACTTCGGCCTTTGAGTCGAAGCCCATCCTGCTCAAACACAAGTCCTTCTCCTTCTACCGGCCCGCCGCTTTCGCCATCGCTCAGACGGTCGTCGATGTGCCCTTGGTCTTCATCCAGGTTTTCCTCTTCAACGTCATCATCTACTGGATGGCCAACTTGGCAAGGACAGCGTCGCAGTTCTTCATTGCCACGCTCATCATCTGGTTGGTCACCATGGTCACCTACGCATTCTTCCGCGCCATCTCGGCCTGGTGCAAAACCCTGGATGATGCGACCAGGTTCACTGGGCTATCTGTGCAGATCATAGTGGTCTACACCGGATATCTGATTCCACCTGGCTCAATGCGCCCCTGGTTCGGGTGGCTGCGATGGATCAACTGGCTTCAGTACGGCTTCGAGTGCCTGATGTCCAACGAGTTCTACAACCGTCAACTCGAATGCGGCCCGCCTTACTTGGTCCCCCAAGGACCCAACGCGTCAACAGAGTACCAGGGCTGCGCCCTTGCGGGAAGTCCGCCGGGCCAAACTATTGTGCCCGGCTCCAGCTACATCGAGGCTTCGTTCTCCTACAGTCGTTCCCATCTTTGGCGCAACTTCGGCTTCCTCTGGGTTTTCTTCATCACATTTGTCATCCTGACTGCCTTGGGCATGGAGCGCATGAAGCCCAACACCGGAGGCGGTGCTATCACGGTCTTCAAGCGCGGACAGGTCCCCCAGAAGCTAGAAGAAAACATCGCCACCGGCGGCCGGGAGAAGAAGGGCGATGAGGAGTCCGGCAAACCGAGCAACGGTACCGAAACCGCGACAGCCGACATGCCGACCAAGGAGAAGAGTGACCAGGAGACGATGAAGCAAGTGGCTCGAAACGAGGCTGTATTCACATTTCGCAACGTCAACTACGTCATTCCGTATGAGAAGGGCGAGCGCGCCTTGTTGAAGGATGTCGATGGCTATGTTCGCCCAGGCAAACTCACTGCCCTGATGGGTGCCTCTGGTATGTTTAAAAAGTATGAATTCTATGTATGACTGGCAACGACTGACTCGACGATTACTAGGCGCCGGAAAGACGACCCTGCTTAACGCCCTGGCTCAACGTCTCCACTTTGGAACCATCACAGGCGAGTTCCTCGTCGACGGTCGGCCCCTCCCCAAGTCCTTCCAGCGGGCAACCGGCTTCGCCGAGCAGATGGACATCCACGAGCCCACGGCAACAGTCCGGGAGGCCTTGCAGTTCTCCGCCCTCCTTCGTCAACCGCGCGAGGTACCCAAGAAGGAAAAGTTCGACTACTGCGAGACCATCATCGACCTCCTCGAGATGCGCGACATCGCCGGGGCCACGATCGGCAAAGTGGGCGAGGGCCTCAACGCAGAGCAGCGCAAGAGACTCACCATCGGGGTCGAACTGGCGTCGAAGCCCGAGCTGCTCATGTTCCTGGACGAGCCGACGTCGGGTCTTGATTCCGGCGCCGCCTTCAACATCGTCCGCTTCCTCCGCAAGCTGGCAGACGCCGGCCAGGCCGTGCTCTGCACCATCCACCAGCCGTCGGCGGTCCTGTTCGAGGACTTTGACGAGCTTCTGCTTCTCAAGGCAGGCGGCCGGGTTGCGTACCACGGCCCCCTGGGGCATGACAGCCAGGAGCTCATCCAATACTTCGAGTCGAACGGCGCCCACAAGTGCCCCCCCAACAGCAACCCGGCCGAGTACATGCTCGAAGCCATCGGCGCGGGCGACCCCAACTACAAGGGCAAGGACTGGGGCGATGTGTGGGCACAGTCCGAGCACAAGAAGACTCGGTCCCGCGAGATCGACGACATGCTGTCCAGCAGACGAGACGTCGAGCCCTCCAAGAGCCTCAAGGACGATCGCGAGTACGCCATGCCGCTGATGACGCAGACCATGGCCGTCGTCAAGCGGTCCTTCATCGCGTACTGGCGCACGCCCAACTACATCGTCGGCAAGTTCATGCTGCACATCCTCACCGGCCTCTTCAATACCTTTACCTTTTACAAGATCGGCTACTCGTCCATCGACTACCAGAACCGGCTCTTCTCCATCTTCATGACGCTCACCATCAGCCCGCCCCTCATCCAGCAGCTCCAGCCTGTGTTCCTGCAGTCGCGGCAGATCTTCCAGTCGCGCGAGAACAACGCCAAGATCTACAGCTGGTTCGCGTGGACGACGGCCGCCGTGCTGGTCGAGATCCCTTACGCCATCGTCGCCGGCGCCGTCTACTTCAACTGCTGGTGGTGGGGTGTCTTTGGATGGCGCCTGCCCAGTTTCAACTCGGGCTTTGCCTTCCTCCTCGTCATTCTCTTCGAGCTGTATTACGTCAGCTTCGGCCAGGGCATCGCCGCCTTTGCCCCCAACGAGCTTCTCGCGTCTCTGCTCGTTCCCATCTTCTTCCTTTTCGTTGTCAGTTTCTGCGGTGTCGTCGTGCCTCCAATGCAGCTTCCAACGTTCTGGAGATCCTGGATGCTTCATCTTTCTCCTTTTCGCTACTTGCTCGAAGCTTTCCTCGGCGTTGCGATCCATGAACAGCCCGTTCGTTGCGCGCCGGACGAGTTCGCTAGGTATCAGCCACCCCCGAACCAGTCCTGCGAAGAATACACGCAGCCCTACATCCAGCAAGCCGGAGGATTTGTGCAGACAGGAGACGGTGGCGTTTGCGAGTTCTGTCAGTACGCTGTCGGCGACGAGTTTGGTGCGGGATTCAGCGTGTACTACAGCAACATCTGGCGCGACTTTGGCATCTTTTGCGGGTTCATCGTGTTCAACTACCTCGTCGTTTATCTCGGGACCTGGCTAAAGTTCAGGGGTAAAAACCCCTTCAAGAAGATCATGATGATGAAGACGAAGAAGAGCGGTAGTGGATAACTGATGGTATGGTATACAGAATACTATGCCGTAGCGTTGATTAGATTCAAATAATGTTGTTATTCCAATCGGTTTAATCATAAAACTCATTCATGCTCCTTTACAACACTGCAAATGCTACTTTTGTCTGAGTTTCAGACCAGCTGACGGTGACGACGCTGCATCTACATCTATTTCTTGAAGGCACCATTCGTCAACTCGTCCTCCAGGTCATAATACACCTGGAACTCGCAGTAGCAGATTTCCGGGTCGCTCTCGACGTCAAAATTGAACTGCGCCTCCTCGTCCGTGATCAGGACCTTTTCCAGCCCGTTGGCGGCGGCCGCCTCAGCCAGCAGCTGGACGCGGCAGCTGCGCTCCATGGAGGTGTAGAGAAAGGCAGCCTCGTCCACGGTCTGGCCGACGGTCAACAGGCCGTGGTTCCGCAGGATGCAACCCTTGCCCCTGGGACCGAGCGCCTTGGCGATAGCCTCGCCCTCCTCGGGGCCGAGGACGACGCCGCCGTAGCTGTTGTAAACGCTGTGGGCGTCGCCGCGAAACTTGCAGGCGTCCTGGGTGAGCATCTCGAGGCGGCGGCCGAAGACGGACCAGGCCTTGCCGTGGAGGCTGTGGCTGTGGCAGACAGCATGGACGTCCGGGCGGGCCTTGTGGACGGCGGCGTGGATGAGGAAGCCGGCCGTGTTGGGCGGCTTGGAGCGGTTGCCGCCGACGACGGCGCCGTCGAGGTTGACGAGGATCATGTCGCTGGCCTTAAGCAGTCCAAAATGGCGGCCGAGCGGGTTCGTCCAGAAGGCGTCGTGGAACTCGGGGTCCCGGACGGAGATGTGGCCGCTCATGCCGTCGACGTAGCCCTCGCGGGCCCAGTGGCGGAACGCGGCGGCCATGTGCTCGAGCTGCCACTGACGCTTGGACGCGAAGTCGGGAAACTCGGGGATGCCGGCGAGCACGACGTCGCCGTGGGACATGGCCTGCAGCGGCGTCTTATTGACGAGCTCATGGCCGTGCTTGGTGTGCGATGCCTCCTTGGGCACGACGGCGGCTCCGCGGGCCTCTGCGACCGGGGACTCGGCATCGTTGGCAACGGCGGACGGGGCCATGGTGGGGTTTTGTCTGTCTATCCAGCGATCGGTTACGGGCTCCGTAGATGAAATGGGCTCCGCGGGGAGAGGGGAAAGGGAATCGAGTGAATGAATAGAACAGGATGGGGTGGCCTAGTAAAGGTCAGACCGGACGGAGTCTTTCAACAGTACTAAGTTGGGGAGAATAGTCGATATTGTTTGTTCTCTGCAGAGGACGGATGGAGACGGAGACGAAGATGGATGGGGATGGAGATGCTCGATTGATAAGGCGCCACTTACGAAAGCCGTAAATGTCATTCGGGGGATCATACCCTGCGTTGGTTTTACCGGAGCGGGGGCATGCGTTTGCGGGGACAAGATAAGGTAGGCAGGCGTGTACGACCGGGATCGCTTCTCCAAACAACAACCGGAAGACCGGGAACCAACCGGCCCGGTCCAAATATTCGGCCTGCCGGATATCGGCTTCCATGTGGCACACCCCCCGGCTCCGCGAGAGACTTGCTCCGGCCATATCGATTCATCCACGAATCTTTGATTGGCAAAGATAGGATACAAAACATGCACAGAAACAGTCAGGCCAGATCACGAATTGCTATGCCGCGCGCGACGTGGAGAGTGAGACGTGTCATGTTTGAAAAAGAAGAAAAAAAAGGTCGCGAGAGGGTATGTATCATGTTACAGCAGCGAGTCCATGCAAATTCCACCCGCCCGTCATAAACCAAGAAATTCTCTTATACGACGACTGTCGTCGTCGTCATTACGCAAATGCTTTTGTTTACCCGTCGCGCTGCGCAGTCCTACCTCTTCCCCAGCTGCCTGACACCAAAAACAGTTCTTCTTCACTGTCCTTGAGAAATCGGGGAATGGAAGGTGTCTCGTCACTCGAGTCTGCACATTGTCCCAGATTTCGCATTACTTCGTCATTAAAATAGCAGTATACTGCCGGTGATCCGCTGCCCCGGTATCGCTCGTCGGGGGTGTTTCCCTTCACCTCTTGGCTTGCGCGGCCTTGTCCAGGCACCGGATGATCTGGCAAAGTTGGTCAGTACAGGTAGTCCCACGTCGAACAATAAGTTGGGGACACAAACCTCCTCTCCCCAGACTCCTTGGTTGCTGAGATAACGGCCCATACCCCTCACCAGCTCGAGCTGCTCCTCCACGGTCAACCCAGTGACGGCCATCTCCATGACACTGCCGAGATTAACTTTGTGGAGAGCGATGAAAGAGTGGTAGTACATGTAGGTGAAGAAACCCATGATGAACTGGCAGTCCATGCGGTCTGTCATGCCGCCGTGGCCGGGAATCGAGTCGCCAAAGTCCTTGATCTTGAAGGTGCGCTTGAGGCCCGAGGCGAAGAATCCGCCAAAGGGAGCGATCAAAGAGGCAAAGGTTGCGAGAACCAGTGTGTGAAGCTGCATCGGGGCGACGGTGAAGGAGAAGGTCTGGTGCATGTTGGGCGGCAGAAAGAACAGAGGAGGCAGACTGTACGTCTTGGGGTTGAAGACGGGGTTGCGCGTGCACTCAAGGCCGGTGAAAATGTTTGCGCCCAAGTCCTGGTCGAGTTAGCAGCCGCGCGCGCGTCGACAAAGGAGGTCGTACGAGGGAGTTACTCACATTAACAGGGCAGAGGAAGAAATCAGAGCGCATCAAGACGTTGGTCAGGAGCATGCCAAAGATGATGGTAAAGACCCACGCGCCAACGAATCCCTCGACCGTCTTCTTGGGAGAGAGGGCGATCAGCTGAGTGCGGCCGAACGTGATTCCGCAGAGGTAGGCCCAGATGTCGTTGGTGATGACCATAGCGGCCGGAAGGAAGAACCAAATCATGCCCTCGAAGACGTTGTTCATAATGAAGTGGGCTTGGACGACGATAAGGTACAGGGCCATGTGTGTCCAGGCGAACTGGGTGAACTGGAACTTGTAGTGGCCGGCCTGAAGCGAGGTAACAAAGAAGACAAAACCTGCAAGAAGTCCGTCGCGTCAGTACATGTATGCCACAGGGCGAGTTCCTGCTTGGTTGGAAGGGGAAATCAGTCGGGGCGGCGCCGAGACATAACGTACCAAAGATGTACAGGATGAAGCTGATGAAGCGGTGGTGGGTTGCCAGAGGCAGCAAGACCTTGTCGACAAGGACGATGTGCTTGAAGTAGTAGATGACGCTCTCGCCGTAGAGGAAGTACATGGTGGTGGCCAGCCAGTACCAGTTAAGGCTCTTGGCGGAGCGCAGCTGGCGGGCGCGGCTGGGCACGCTGGCGATGGCAATGACCTCCTTGAAGGAAATGATCTGGATGGCGGTCATGATGCAAATGATGTAGATGTGGCCCATGACGAGGGCGGCGAAGAAGCCAGCGAACATGACAAATGTCCAAAAGGTACGGGTCAGGAAATTTGCCTTCTTCTTCTCGTAGGCTTCGCGCTTCTCCTCCTCGGGGGATTTAGGAGGCTGCTGTGAGGGACGAGGCATGTTAGTGACGAGCACGGTAGGGGAGGGCAGCGGACGAATCTTCTTGGTCGACATGATGATACAGGTAGAGCACGGCATAAAACAGAAGCAGGGGAAGGGGAGGATGTGCTTGCTTGCTTGCTTGCTTGCTTACTTACTTCGGCGATGTTGCCCAGGGCAGCGCCTGTCTTGAGCTTGGAGGGCGAACCATCTTCGCTGACGTCGCTGAAGCTCGAGCGGCGGCCGTCACCATGGCCATTGGTCTTGTGAGGAAACTTAACCCCCCTCCGCGTGCGTGCCATCATGTCTGTGTGCGCGGGTTTCGCGGGCTGTGGGGAAGAGAGAGCGAGCGACGGTCGGCAGCGTCTACTGGTGAAGCAGGAGACTCGGTCGACGCGACGAAGGAGTTGGAAAAGGCTGTCGTCGTGAAAGGATCGCAGAGCGGGAGGTTCGGATGCGGCAAAGATTGGAGGCGGAGGGCCGGCGCAAATTGGGCCGTCGGGTGGTGAGGTGCTCTCCTCTGTTGTGGAGTTGCACTAGACAGACAGGCGAGGTCGGGTTCGAGTTCGAGTTCGAGGGACTTCGATCGGAGAGTTGAGCAAAGGAGTTTGGTAGGCTTGGGAATCGTGGCCGCGGCAAGGTCGAAGGGCCGGCGTTGATGATTCTTCGGTGGATGTTTGTGTGTTGAACCGAGGACACAGACAGAGAGAGACGCAAGGCGCGAAAGCGAAAGCAGCAGAGAGAGAGGGAGAGACTGACGGGGGGGCGGAAAGGCGGGAAAGGCACCAGCTGGCGCGCAATGCGAGTGGGCGGGGAAGCAGGTACTTGGATACTAGTGCAGAGTACTTTGGAAAAGAGCATCATTTGTACTGGAGAATGATGTATTATTACTGCACAATCGCGTACAGGGTACCGGCACCTGCCAGTGTCGACAAGTCCACCCTTTTTTTTTTCCTTTCCTTTACCAGGAACCAGACCCGTGGGTGCAGACTCTGTTTCTCTGTTTGCTTCTTTAGGGACTCGCTTGTTTCTTCTATCTTGTCCGTCTTTTTCTTTTGCTTCCCGTTATATTATGATCTATATTCTGCAGTTCCCTTCTAAAAAAAAATTTTCGAAGAATTTCCCCTCATGTAAGTCAGCTGAGGCTGGTATGTACTTGTGTGTGCAGCCAGTTGGCAGACCATCAAGCGCACAACGCACAACGCACACAGCAGGCAGCGCACCCGGGCAGCTGGTCTAGGTGGGTGATGACGGTGCAATTAGCGCGGCAAGGAGAAAGGGACTCCAGGGGGTAGAGGTTACGTCAAGCTCCCGGGGGGGAGGTCTTGCCTCCTGGAGCTGGGATGCGGGAAACGCGGAGATTAGGTAAGCCCCCCAGTGGATAACGATACGTAGCGTGCACCACTTGCGCAGGTAGGTAATCAGATCATATTGCAATTGGACCATTGGACCGTCTTCGGCTCGGGCTCCGGGTCGCTCGTCAAAGTCCGCCATAACGAGCATGAGTTGATTCTGCTTCGCTTTCTTCTTTTTCAATACGCGGAATAGCTGATGGAAATCTGACCCGAGTTGACTTTTGCTCCACCTAAAGACTCAAAAACATCAAGTTCGCTACCCTTGCTCCCTATGCTCGCACGGCTCAAAAAAACGGAACCTGAGCAGCATCCCCTGTCCATCAAATTGTTGAGTTGGTCAGCCTCGACAATCTAATCCCCGTCTCAGGGACTAACCTGTGCCCGAGTTGCGAAAGGCCCAGTCCCGAGTGGCTTAGTCCCGTGGCCGACGATTTGCTTGAGATTGGCCCAAAACGAGAATGCCCACCTCCGGCCAAGCCGACACACAATGCTCCCGACGCTGGTTGACATCATCACATGCTATCCCGCATACACTGCTTCCTCTACGTACTGCTTTGGCCGGCTTGTGCTGATAGTTGCGACTATGCGACGTGTCCCGGTGTCCAAGCCAGCTCTCCATCGCGTGAGGCGCGAGCTCTGTCATTCGTCGCTTCTTTCTGAGCTAAAAGAACTCAGGAGCTGCTGCTGCAAGTACCAAGCTGCAAGTAAGCGACCGCATTCGTCAGGACCTTCTTTCCTTCGTCCTTTATCATTTGGCCCGAGCTTTTTCTTACTTCGGAACCCTCCGCCACAGCATGGACCGTGCGTTGTCTGCTCAATGTGGCTAGAATATCTGTGGCTCAGACTTCAGAGACTAAGCCACACCGACGCGCTCTTTTCGCGTACCTGCTTCGGTGCCTAGGTACTTACGTGCCGATAAGATATGGAAAATAGTGGTTTGGTGCGCTGCCCACCGGCGCCCGCCTGCCACTATTCACATCAGTAATGTCTCCTCGTTCCCATTGCAACACCCAGCCAGCCGCCGATGGATCGTTAATCCGCGGATTGACGTTCCACCGCAATCATGAACGATTTCTTTGACGACGACGATTTTGACGACTTGAATGACATCGCCCTTCAAGAGCTCGAGAACAACGCCATCCAGTTCACCCAGATACAGCGCAAACCCGACTCTCCCCAACCCATTGATCGTTCCCAAGTCGAAACCTACGATGACCTTGAGTTCGAAGACGACGACCTCGATGACACAGAGGTAACCAACGAGCTTTTGCCTCCCCTCGCGCGTCCTGTCGCAGACAAGACCCTCACCCACCATCCGCCCCAACCCTCGAGACACACTGCTCTTCCACCCCAGCAGCGGTGGAACCCACCGCCTGCACCGGCCAACCCCCCGGTCCTCTCCTCACGGCCGAGATACCCTCCGCCGGTGCCGTCATATGTTCTCCCGAATCCTTCACAGCGTTTTGCAACCGGCCCAGCCGTCGGTACTTCCTATCGTCCTCATCCCAGTCCATACCTCCGGCCTCCCGTTTCGTCCCGCCTCGTCCTTCAGCAGTCACAGTCGCAAGCCCCTGTGGTAGTCGGCAACGACGTCGTCGCTGCCCTGCAGCAACGTGTCAACGCCCTAGAGTCCGAGCTCAACTCCACCCGCGGCGAGGTCTCCATCATACGCACCAATTCCACAAAGGCTGAGCAAGACCACGCTGCCGAGGTTGCCCGTCTCAAAAAGCAGAATGCCGAACAGGCTGCGAGGCAGGAGAGGGCAGTCGAGGCCGCCGTGGCTGCCGAGAGACAGGCCACCACCGAGTTACAGTTTTTACAACGAGACATGAAGGACGCATCGAGCCGGCCTCGTCCGAGGGAGACGGCTCCGATTCCTGCCGCGGCAGGAACAACCACACCCAAGAAGACAACCAAAACGTGGGGCATGGCCGACGGCTTCGACGATATGGACATTGCCCCGAGCCCGAGCAAGACGAGGGGCAAGACTCGAGATGCTGGACCCGTCGCAGTGCCTCTCTCCGAGAGGACACCAACCAAGGGCAAACGGAAAAGGCCCACCGTCGACAGTCCCGTCATGGCTTTGGAAACCCACGCCGAAGACATCATCATGGTCGACGAAGTGACGACTGTGCCCTCCGCGGTTCGTCATCTGGGTCCTGTTCCGAACACGCTTCCTTTTGAGGTATGCCTGATCGCCCGATGAGCGGTGGGCTGGGTCGCTAACATTTATCTAGTTCCTTCAGGTCATATTGGACCATGGATCCCTGCATGGAGAGCCGCCTACGTTTGACATCTTGTCGCGTTACTCATATCCGTCCGATCCAGCAACATCCTTCGCCTCTCTCATCTTTCGGGAACTGCCTCTGATGGGCAACCCGTCAAATCCGGTTCAACTGCTGATAGACTTCGCCCGCCACGTCGTCTGTATGTGGAGTAAATGCTTGGACGAGGGCTTCCTGCGGCCAATATGGGACTTGGCCTCTCTCCTTTCCTTCACTCTCCAGTTACAGACCATTTCCGTGGTCCCGCAGATCATCGAGGAACTAGTCCCCGTTCTGCAACAATCCATCTACATGGTTGCTGAGGCACGATTCAAAAGCATAGATGGCAACATCTCATCCGATTCCAACGCGGAAGCGATGCAACAGCAGGTCGATACGACGTACATCCTCTCTCTTCTCCACGCCTCGGCCGCGGCCTGCGCCACCACCTTGACAGAAACGGACAATGGTGTGCAAACGAGACAGGCTGGCTTCTGGCAGTTGGTCACCCTCGACCTGGTTCTCATCTTGCTGACGCCTAAACAACGCCTCGACGACATCATCGGCATGCTCGACATGCTCTGTACTTCCACCCTGCCTAGCTCCATCGGCCCCATCATTCCGGGAAAAGAGCCCGATTCGGTCGCCAGAATGGTGATTGACAAAGTGTCTCTTAACCTTGTTGACTTGCCCCGAGCCGCCTCTTCGACAGGCCAGAACCACGCCGTGAGATGCGCTGTCCTGCGGACCCTCATGGCCTTTGCTCGCACCCCATATGGGGCAAGACAGATCGCGGGCCACGTCAGTGTCATACCACGCCTGGTCACAGCACTGAGCGAGCTGGTTGATGTACTGTACGACATTCCGGACCCTGTGGTGAACGCCGTTAGTGGCGGCGGCCCTACCCAGGCGCGCAGGGACGGGGCCGTGAGTGCTACCCCGGATAATCCCCGCGAAAGTGCCGACGGGTTGGACAATGATGATGATGATGACGATGACACTGATGACGGCGGCCGCAGCGGCCCTTCCCTCTTGATATCTCAAATCATTCTGCTACTCCATACCCTGGTGACGGACCCCAATACAGCCAACGTCGCCAACATTCTCCAAAAACTCTCCGTATCCCACGGAGGCTCCCAGCGGTACATCCTCTCCCTTTCGAGACTCAACTTTGCCGAGGAAGATTTGGTGTACGAGGCGGCCGTCGATGCAGATACGGTGGACAGGGCGCATGAACTGCTGGAGCTTGCCGTAACTCCGGACGAAGGCGACAGTATCGCAGCGTCCTTCGGGGTGTAAGCGGCTAAGACCACCTCTCCCCCCCTCCCACACCAAAAGCTCACCGTACCTGCAGATAGGTATGATGCACTACCCGACGGCGGCGAACTGTCTAGTCCAAGTGTGTCGGCGACAGTCCAAAGGTGTATGTATGTACAGTACTGGCGGCAGTAAGTGAGTGGTCTGGCGCCGGTACCATGGGCTTGTCAGAATGACGGATGCGGGTATGCCAGGGGCGCCTCGATTACCAAGGCGCGCCCTCTCTTTTTTTTTTTTTTTTTTTTTTTTAATTGGTACGAGGCCGTCAAGAGATTCCGCCGTTCGTGTCATCACATTGTTCCATCACACTGAACTAGTATAAACATCGAGCAACTCTGAAAGCATGAGACATGGACTGGAGCCACCGATTCGTAATTGTGGCGGCCCAGCCAAGAGTTCCTGAGCTGGGAATATGGTGGGTGGGGTGGCTGTCGAGGTTCAGGCGGCACGCCACACACGCTCGCTTTTTTTCCTTCTTTTTTTCTTTTTTCTCTTTCGTAAGATACCCTGGGTCTCATTACGGGCCAGCCAGTCGGAATTGGAATTGTTCTAAAGCTGTCTGAAAAGCTGGTAACTCGGCCGAGAGATTGCGGAATGTCGAGTTTACGTTGCTCTTCTTCACACCCTTTCTCTTTCTCTCTATTCCCCCTCTCCCCTTCTCTCCGCCTCGCTATCTCTCTATCTAGGACTGTGCCCTCTCTCTTCCTCTCGTCAAAGGGCCGTGCTTGATGACAACGAGAAGATCCTCGCCCGTATGGAAACGAAGCCACATACACGCCTACCAAGTCGCTCAGGCCCGACGGACTAAACGATGGCTTCATTCGACTGTGCTGATCTCTGTGGCCTTACAAAGGCGCCGAAACGCACTGTCTAGCCGTGTCCGTCCGGACAGTGTTGACTACCTAGGATAGTAACTGATGGCGCTAGTCAAGCTGCAGGCAAAGCCTTTGCTCCCCCAGCCTTAGCGCGGACGAGTGATGGCCCAATGCAGCACGCACCCCCTGAGTCAAAGAGCTGCCTTTCGAGGTCTCATCCGATAGAGCAGCCACTTTCGGTTGTTCATCCCAACTATGCCCGCGCTGATTGGGCCTGGACCCGTCAGGTCCGAGCCCGCTTCGTCCGGTGTGGTCTGCGGATGGTCTGCGGATGGTCTGCGAATGGTCTGCGAAGGGCTTCGTCCAAGTCCAAGTCAGAAGGACGAACCACAGCACGACGTTGACTCTTGCAAGTCTCGAACTGAAGCCGCCGGGTCAAAGAATGGCCTGCCAGTTGGGCAAAGACAAGCGGGGTGCACTGAAAATGGCATGTTGCTTGTGGCAATCGCCAAGGAATTGGCCGTTAAGCACCTTTACACTACGACCCCAAAGGCCGGTCAGGAACGGAGTCGGAGAAGAGAGAGGGGGGAGGGTGTGTGTGTGGAAAGGCATTCACTCACTCACTCCTCACTCACTCACTCACTCACTTACTCTGTGCATCCGACAGACTGGAGATTCTGACACGGAGCCACCCCCCCCCCCCCTTCTCCTCTTCCTCCTACTCCTCCTCCTCCTCCACCGCCTCCCTTCTTCCGCTCATCTCGAATTGCATATATGATGCCAGTTCCGCCGCACGTCCTTGCCCACCAAACCTCTTGCGATACCCATTCTGCCCTCATCCTTCTTCAGCCGGTCCACGAGCTGCTGCTACTGCTGCCGCTGCTCGATACCACACACCGCCACCATGAACATCCTTTTCCTTTGCACCGCGCACAACTCGCTGTCGCAGCGACTGTATTTAGCGCTATCCAAGTCTCACACCATCACCATCGAGTATGCCCTCTCAGACGAAGCCATGATTGAGGCAGCCAGGCTCGCCAAGCCGAATCTTATCATCTGCCCGTTCCTCACCACTCGAGTCCCTAGCGAGGTCTACGAGACCTACCTGACCCTCATCATCCACCCCGGCCCCCCCGGCGACGCCGGGCCCAGCGCCTTGGACTGGGTGTTGATGGGCGACGACGGAACGGAAGCCGACCCCGAGGCCCTCATCCGGAACGGCACGTGGAGCGAGTTTGGTCGACCGTACTGGGGCGTCACTGTCCTCCAAGCCGTCGAGGAGTTTGATGCCGGACCGGTATGGGCCTTCGAGCAGTTTCCTTTACAGATCGACTCCCCCGATATCACAAAGTCGAGTATCTATCGTGGTCCCGTCACGCGGGCCGCACTCACAGCCACTCTCGCTGCCATTGAGAGAATCCAAACCGCCTCGATTCAAGCCGCTTCACCCTACACCCCTCCCCCTTCACCCGGCTCTCAAAAGTTCGCCCCGCACCTTGTCACTCCTCTCATCCAAGCAAAGCCCGCCTACCGCGACGCCTCGGTAACACTGCAGAAAGCCTTCCTTGGCGGGGTAACACGTCACCGTCCTCTGCTCAAGGCCGCTCAACGCGACTTTGACATCCAGTCACACACGGCTCGCGAAATATCCCGAAGGATTCGGTCGTCCGACTCCCAGCCGGGTTGCCTGACAACCTTGTTCGGCCCAGCCCTATACGTCTACGGTGGCATCGTCGAGGAGAGCGACGAGTTCGTCGGCCAGGCACCTCCTGGTGGCATCGTCGCCTGTCGAGACGACGCCGTCTGCGTCGCGACGTGCGACGAAAAGGCCATCTGGATCACCCACGTCCGCCGCATCAAGAAGAAAACGGACCCGATGTTGTGGCCCAAGGTGCCGGCTGTCTCGGGTCTGCGGGAGCTGGACATCCTCGGCGACGACGCCGTCGCGGAGAACCGCACCTCGCGGGCAACCATCGACTGGTCGCGGGCGCCGCACAATACCCAACAAGACGTCTGGGTCGACTTCCAGACCTTTGCCGGGGCCAGGCGGGTGGCCTTCCTCTACTTTGACTTCTACAACGGCGCCATGAGCACGGAGCAATGCTCCCGCATGATTGACGCCCTCGACTTCATCACATCCACCCATGTTGTGGAACGGCCCCTTAGCGCCGTCGTGCTCATGGGGGGTGACGGCTACTTCAGCAACGGCATTGCACTGAACGTTATCGAGGCTGCTGCGGACCCGGCTCTCGAGTCTTGGCACAACATCAACCGCATCGACGACGTGGTACACTACCTCCTGCTCGAGCTGCCGTCACGCAACATCCTCACCGTCGCCGGCATCAGAGGCAACTGCGCGGCGGGCGGCGTCGCCATGGCTGCCGCATGCGACGTTGTCCTTGCTGGGTGCGAGGTCGTCCTCAACCCGGCGTACCGTGCCATTGGTCTGCACGGCTCCGAATATCACTCCTTGTCATACACTGGAAGATGCGGTTCAGCTGGGGCCAGCAGGCTGCTGCGTGACATGACACCACTTTCAACAACCGACGCTCACGCGATGGGCTTGGTCGACCATACGGTTCCCGGCTCCGGCGCCCTGCTCGACACCCGCATGCGGGACCTCGTCAAGTCGTTGCTCTGTTCTGACCAAAAGCTGGCCCCGGGATACTGGAAGAGCAGTGTCGACGTCACACCCCCTGGTCTGGCGCGCGCACGTGCCGAGGAGCTTGGGGAGATGTCCAAGGACTTCTGGAGCGCTAGGTCGCAGAGGTATCACCTTCGCCGCCGAGACTTTGTTCGCAAGATCAAGGCCGTCAAGACCCCGCTCCGGTTTGCGACACATCGGCGCAGCGCCGGAGACCTTGATGATGAGGAGTCGGATGACTTTGACGACGTCTTGAGCTTCGAGCGCAAGGCGAGAGCAGCATTGATGGCTGAGTTGCTCAAGGAGTACATGGAGAGCATGTCAATGAGCACGCTTCCTCAACGGTCCGACGCCAGTCATGGGAGCGCCTCACATCATTCTAGAAGAGCAAGTGAAAACGTGGGCAAGCGGGACTTGAGGCCCATCTTTTCATGTTACTACGATGTCACAGCAACATGAAAGGGAGCGCCCGGCTGTTGACAAAGGGCTTATTACGACACAGACAACACTCATTCAGAACTTCACCATTTCGCTGCTCTGGGAACCCAAATCTCGCATTATAATACTTTTATGTGACGGCCAACGGGGGTTTGGTCAACTTTTTCGCTTAGAAATAATACCAATCATACCAAGTTCATGACTACTCCAACTTCTCGCAACGTATCACATTTACTCTTAGTCGTGATACTCCCGCAGGATGGGGGAGGGGTTAAGGCCAGGTCTTGGACACCCTCTCACGCCTTGTCTCATCATTTCTCGCCAGAAGTGGCATGATGGGTGACAGGCTTTCTGGCCAAACGTGCACCAAAGAGGGAGCAGAGAGCGTATACAAGCCCCCTATCGCTGCCTCAATTGCTAACGGCACTCGCGTTCCCATATACAGGCTAGCGTTTGGCCTCAGCCCTCCTAGTCTGCCCATCTGCTCCTCCAAAACTACCTAGGTAGTGGTCCTATCCCCCCCCCAAAAAAAATGACCGTTCATGGACAGAATACATGTTGAACTACTGTCCTTCTCCATTTGTTCGGGTTCGCATTTGTGCAACCCCAGAAGTTGCACCTCCTCCAGCAACGCGCTCGCTCACCCCCCCCAATCGGCTGATTCCACGAAGCGGTAGAACGGCCCAGGCCTTTGGTTCTGGAACCTTTGCCTCTTACCGAGCTGCCGGCCCTTTGATGTGTTGTGATATGGCATCTGCCTCCTCACCGGTGGTCAAAGAGCCGACGTGGTGGGTTGCGTCTCCGGCGGGCGGAGTGCCGGATCCGGTACTTTACGTGGGGTGTGATGCCGACAGGGGGGTGCCGTCTTGATATCCACTTGACCTAATATCCGGGTCTCCCTCTCTCCCCCTCCCGTCTCATGTTCCTTATGGCTCTGCCTGAACCTGAATCATGTGTCTGTCTCGTATCGTCTTAGGGAGAGAAGAAGAGAAGAACGGAGGAACGCTCCTAAAAATACCGCCGCCATTACACCACACAACGTGGGAAATTAGGACGGCTTTCCCCGCCCTTGGTTGGCGTGTCCGCACCAACTCTGCCCTTCTTAGCTGAACCGACATCAGGAGGGAGGAGTCGCCACCACCGTACGAGTCTCGACCAATGCTCAGTGGCAATCTTCAAAGTATGACGCCGAACGACAAAGCTGGCTGATGCCATTACTGATACCGTTTTTGGATTTGGGTCCTCGTGACATCATCCAGATCAAAGGGCGATATGCTGGGCGTTTCGGAGGCCGGGGTCGGGTCCACCTATCCCGCCACCAGTCATGTTACAATCCGCTATCTTGGACGTGTAGATCACAACGCTAATCAGACTAAGCTTTGCGGAGATTCCACATTATCCTCGTCACAGAACACGGCATCAGCTCCCCGTGGATGGGGGTGAGGGGGCGGAGCCGTTCGGGTTCTCAAGGGCAAGGGGAAGAGGGACCCAATGAAGAAGCTATGGCTTATCATGGTAATGGTTGGACGGAATGTCTGTCGATGAGGTTGATCCGGCCAACGTTAGAACATAAGTACGAATGCGCCTCTCGGTGCTTGTGTCAAACTCCGTAGTCGTGGATGAAGACGCTACCCTTCGCGTCCACATCACAAACCCTCCACTACGAACCCCATTATGAACGAATCGAACATTAAAAGCGGCCGCCGCGTGTCTTTCGGGAGAGGTGGAGCGGGCAATATTCGTGAGTTTTGGCCTTAATCTCCTTTCAAGCCTTGACTACATACGCCATGCCGCCATGCCCAAGCTAACACGGGTATTTTTGGGCCATTACGCGGACGCCCGGATCGACGAAGAGAATACACCGCATTACCCCGAATCACGCCGGAGGAGTAGTGTTTGGAGTGCAGGCTCGGCCGAGTCGACACTCAGACCAGGGAGCCTTCTTCACGGGGTTCGAGATATGCTACGGAGGAAGTCGTTAAGCGATACTCCCGAAGAATCTCCAACGGAAACGGGAAGGAGAGAAAACACTCCATGATCGCAAAGGCCCTTGGCGCTATCCATGAGCAACACCTTGAAAAGGCTTACTTGGTTTCTGTTTGAGGCAGGCTAAGAAAGAGATATCGAGGTACTGGTAAGAGAAGAGCAGGTATATACTCGTGACAGTTCCGGCAGGGTATTGGGAGGCAGGAAAAGATAGAGAGAACTATAATAGGTGGATTCATCCGAGTTATTCCAATCGTTTGCAAATCCGTCAGGGACTGTGCCATTCCCGGACGTAGGCCTGTTCACAGCCAACATCACATCAGAACGCGGGGTAGACATTCTGACGCAACAAGGGGGTTTGGGTCTGGCAGTCACCATCCGCTGTAACCTCATTTTGAGTTTGACATGGCCTTCAAGAACACGAAACAAGCGACTTCAGACCAGCACTTTATTCCAACTGCAGTCCTTTACGACTTCCACCAAGTCAACTCACCACCTCTTAAACATGCCCAACCGCCATGAAATCGACAAAGACGGAGATCTTATTCTCCAGCTCAGTCGTGTGGGTCTATACGATGCCGAGGACGAGGTTGCTGAAGACGAGGCGAGCAGCGAGGACGCCGACGAGAAGCTCGCGAACTACGAACAAGTCGCAAACGATGAACTCAGGGTGTCTTCCAAGGTCCTCGCCTTAAACTCTCCAGTCTTCAAAGCGATGCTGGGGGGAAGATTCAAAGAAGGCACGGAGCTCGCCGAGAACATGGGGTCCCCAGAGCCATACAGCATCGATTTCCCGGACGACGACCTCGAGGCCATGACCATTTTATGCCAGATTCTTCACAACGTCTACGTTTCCGAGAGACCAAAACCGATAGGTCTCTCTCGGCTGGCTTCCATCGGCGACAAATACGAGTGCATCAATGCGTTGAAATACTGCGGCATGGTCTGGATCCGAGACTAGCTTCAGGATTTCGAAGAGAGCGAACCGGCGATGATCGACTTCTGTCATCTTCTCGTGTTTTCGTATGTGATAGATCTCCCTTCAGAATTCTCCGAGATTTCTTGGAGAATGTTTCTCTACCACGAAGGCCCGTTTTCATCGACGTCGGATCAAATCAAGGTCTTGGTAGACCATCCCCTTCTAAGGCACGACATCATCCGTAAGTACACTTGAAGTTTGTGTATCTGAATTGAGGGCTCACCACCGAAAAGATTGTCTCGAGCAAAGGCGACACGAGTGTTGCAACACATTCTACAAAGGCCTCATAAACCCTGCGACTTGGAGCTGGGATATCTCACAGAACCCATGCGTAAGGTCTGCAAGGGCACTCGGCGCTTACATGGAAACTCTCCGCAAGTTCAATGTTCTGCCCAGAGACATTGACTTTGCGACACACAGATTCTGCCACCTGCTTGAAACGGCGGTTGACCTTCCCAAAATCACCATGGCAGATTTCTCTTGCATCAGGGAGATAGGGGTCTGCGGCTGTCGGACGGACAAGTACTTCAACCGAAACTTGACGGACGAAGTCGAGAAGGAAGCAAGGAATATCATCCAGAAGAGGAGGGTTTTCAACTGTCTTGACTGCCTGAAGAGCGACGGGGCATCTGGGGCAGCCAGGTCATGCCGTATCCGTCACTTTAAGTAGCACGTACGTAAGCTTCTACTTCAAAAGCTGATTCGCCATGTTGCGAACTGCAAACGAAACCATGATCATTGAATGGTGAAGTTCCCTTCTCGTCTCTATCCCTGCGGGATGGAATATGCAGCAGCAGTGAAGCTGGGAGCAATCCAAATTTGTCCTATTTACAAAGTAAACATCTCAATGGCACAACCGACCAAACTGTCATTCGATAACTAAGAAGACCGTCAACTATTGTAAAGAACACTGTGATGAGCTCAAGGCGCAATGAGTAATTACATGTAGTGATAACCCCCATCCCGGTACATCAACTGCGAACCAATCCCCATGTCACAAACAGTAGGTTCTGAGAGTTGTAGCACTGAATGGTCCCTTGCAGCCCCAGCTTCCCGTCTTTAGCCAAAACACCGTATCTCGTCGTGTAAAAGCGAACATCGTTCGTGCCGATTCGCATCGGGCTGTTAATACCGCCAGAGCTTGCATGCCTAACCGCGAAACTGCACGAACCCAAGGTCGCAACACGGGCCCAGCCCTCCGATGAGAAGTCACCCGGCTGTAACGTCCAGAACCCATTCTGGTCCCCCAGAGAGTTGACCAGAGCCTGGCAGTCTACGGCCGAAGGGGCTGAGGCCGAGTAGTCTGCCGCGGGGTCCTCGGCTTGTTCGCCACACCACTCGTCCCTTCCGGACGAGAAGGGGAAGCGTTTGGAGAGTCGGACTGGTCGTGTGCCTTCTGTCCCTTGGGTAAATCGGAGTTTGGGATTCACATGCAAGACCGAAGCCGTGTCTGCGGACTCGATGTAATCCCGAGAACTGAAGCTTTCTAAAACGTTTTCAGAAGTTGCCGCGGTTGTGATGAGGCTTAGGACAGTGGCCCAGAGGAATGTTTTGGCAAAGACGCGCATCTTAACATAAGATTCCGGCTGCTGAGAGAGTAAACAGGCAGTACGATTGGTTCCTGAAGAATAGAATGTTGATCAGGTTTTGTTGGACAAGTACGTCATTGGATTGAGTGGGGATGAGTGATGTCCGTTGTGATGCGAGTGAGGAGAAAGGCATGCGTTGACAGCGGGCTTCATATATAGCCATAATGACTGGCAAGTAACTGTCGTCACACTATTGAATGCGCGAATCACTATAGGTGGCATGATTCGGCCTTTTGTTTGTGCCAATGGACGTGGCATATGCATGACTTCGTACCTGACGAAAGTGATGTGCAGCTCAGTCACAAACACAAGATCCAAACCTGACATGAGTGATTCGCCGAATGAACGCCAGGATCCCCCCTAACAACATCTGAAGAACTTCCCTGCATCGTGGTCACACCTTGTGAGGTCGGTCAGTTGGGGGCCATGCTCGCGATGTTGTTGGGTCCAAAGTCTAAGGAGATGGTCCGAATGTGATAGCGACAGCAAACGGCCCCCGAAAGAGCGAGCGGGGATTGGCACTGGAAGCGCCCAGCACAAAGGGGACATTAATGCGGCAGATGGTGCGTCGTGGGCAGCAGCCAATCACGATGCCATGTCGACTGTTGGTTTGGCTCAGGGGCTGCAGCCGTGAGCAGATGCGGTGACCAATGTCAGTGTTGTGCATGAGGTCACTGTGATTGCGTTGGGCCTACAGGTCGAACATGTATGATGTGCCCCTGACTTGAAGATTTAACATTGACGACGTAATCAGACAGCTTGAGAGTCGCGGGGTCAACAGATCTTGGGGATCCTTGGGCTTGGGGATCCTTGGGCTTTGGGCTGAAAGGCCGCATGATTGCCCGCAGCTGGGGGCAAGCGAGCAAGCAACCTTGTCTTCAGAAGTTGGGTCAAAGATGGGCACGCAGGACCTGCACATTTGCGATATTGAGATGCTAGATGCGGAATCGCTGTCAGGTCTCCGGTCAGGTCTGGCACGAGGGGGCATTACACGATGAGATAATCAGACGTTGGTTTTGGTGTTGATGGCCATGCGCCTACCCGATCCTCCCACTTGATACAACCGCGCCTTGCCGGTGCATTGGCTTCGGGACGGTTTATCCCGGGTCTGAACGGTATAATCAATACTTCGCATTTCAGTTTGTCCGAGAAACGTCACTCTCTAGGTTGAAGACGGCCTGCCTGACAGCATCCATTCCCTCGACGTCGTCTTCGAGAAACCTCGTCGCTTCATAACGGTGTGGTTGACCTTTTGCCAGGAAAAGTTTGACCTTGCTCTTGCCGAGACAGTCGACCATGTGAGTGCTCACAGAAAGATCAACGTGGTCGTCTGCATCGCCCTGTATGATTGTTGTGGGCGGCCAGGCCGCAGCTCTGGCACTTTCTGATTCTGACTTTGCCCATTCGTAGCCGGGGTCGACGTCACCGACGAGATTCGGAAACTCGTTTTTGTACAAGTAGTAGCTGTACAGAGACCTGCGGGCAAACGCATCGAGACTTCCAGTATCAGAGAGGGGCACAGGCTGGATGCTAAACTCGGCGCTCTTGGCGCCAGTGGGCAGAAGTTTGTCAAGACGAAAGACCTGCGGGTCGCAGTCCGATGTCGTTCCTACAGATACCGGCTCGGACAGATACCGGGTCATCTGGACTTTGGTGATGGGCTCAGGGGTGAGCAAGACGGAGGACTCGAAGAAGGGATGCTGGAAGGTGGTGATGCCAGTGACTGATAGCAGTGCGATTGGAGGCGGCGTGAGATGATGTGCCGTCAGAGACGCCATGAAGAAACCTGGAGACGCGATTCAGCGTTTGTCGACGCAGTAATTAGAAAAGTCGGCGGGCAGGACGTCTGCTCACCAGCGCTTCCACCGCCGACAATCACCCTGCGTCCAGCGAAGGGCTTCTCGAACGTCGCCCACTGTCTCGCAAAGGAGTAAGCCGCCTGGGCATCTTGGAGCAGACCCGTGGCCCTGGCTTGTGGAAGCATGCGATAACTGGCACTAATCAGAGGCCATTTGTTCTTGAAGCAGACCTGTGTTGTTTGTCAGTCACGACTCTCCGCGGGCAGCGATGATGCGCAAGCCTTGAAAGACCCACCTGTACAAGCCATGGTGGAACACAAGACCTGGAACCAGCCACGAGGCCCCCCGAATGGAAGTACAGGAATACGGGAGAGGCGGTCGGGTAGTCATCTGCGGTGTAAACGTCACACTCGAGGGGGATGGTATGTCGAGCAAAGACGTGAGTCATCTTCGTCAGACGGCGGGTGCCATTTATTACGGACGATGCCATGGTGTGCTAGTGCCCAATGACTGAGTGGTGTTGAGCGGAAGTGTAGGGAGACGAGCACGCTTCACTTGAGTTGCAACTGGCTTCATACGAGTATCTTGACCTACTCCGTCAACACTCTGGAGCATGACGGATGAGCAAATTGTTCTGGTGCCATTAATCCCCAGCTTGCCGTTGTCAAGTTGACTGACGAACCATCGGCAACGGGCAGGCAGCAGCTATTACCTGCTTACCTAAGGGTGTGTGGGCCACGAGAGAGGGAGGGAGACAGCAACACACAACCAGTGGCAGGCCGTCTTCATGCTCATCCTCTCCTCGCAACCTCGAACTTTGTAGGAGAAATATTAGATAGGACTTTGGGTACTTGGTAATCGTCAACAGGGCCCAAGGGCGAAGACAGTGCTGAATAAATCGCATCACGTATCGTTTATCTCGGCGGTTTGCCGATCGGCTAGAGGCGCGCGAAACGGGAAGGTCCGATACTGAAGAAAGGAACTTTCCTTACCTAGGTACCTAGGTACCTAGGTGCGATACGACTTGCAAGGAGCAGGTGGTGCAAGCGGAAGTGAAGCGGGCATGGTGGGCGATGCGGGGCAACGGGGTGAGGAAAGAGAGGCTCACGTGCAGCACCAGGCGGTGTGTCCGATACAGACTAGCGCCAGCCCCCGCTCCCGCGGATTGGTTTTGCCGCAATCCCCGTCGCATCCTCCTTGTTCCTCGTTCCTAACCGGGAATGGACATGGCAATCAGTACGTAACATCAGACAAAGCGCCCAAGCCGTATCGTCGAACCGAGTTCTGCTGACACATAACTAAGAGCCCCAACACCGCATTGATGTCACTCCTGATGCCTGAGCGACAGCGGAATGGTAATCCCCAATCCTTGCAGAAAACATTCACGGGCGCCTGGCACGCACTGGAATCAGGTGTGTACGATACGGATACCTAGGTACAATACGAATACCTACTACACCACCTACCCAGTCGCCTCTGCAAATGCCATAACACATCCCAACTCTATCGCCATCGCTTGAGTATTAGCGAGTCAGCCCCTCGTGTGACAAATCCTTTTTACCATGGTCCTGCCTGGGACTTTTGCAGCAAACTGATAATACCAGCATCGTTATCCCATCACCGCTCTTTTGTCCGTGCCGACATCGCCTCCGACCCTCCGTCGACCCGTTCCCCGTCTCTACCCGTCGCATCTTTTCCCGCCAACTTCTTCTGCGACTCTGGACTCGAGACGATTTGCAACAGACTTCCCTCCCTCTCAAGAGCAGCCGGGTCCAAGCCTCACAAACAATAGAAACAAAATTCGTTCGTTTGTCGCCGGTCTCAACGCAATCCCCGAGTCGAATCGGCCTGCTTTTTCGAGATTCACCACCCTCGCTTAGCCCCGCCAAAGTTGACCTGGGGGGGTTTTCATGCGCCGCAACCCCTCGTCACCCTCGCATGTATTTTCTCGGTTAGGCTGTAACGTCTTGTCGCTGTGTGTTCTGTTTGGCGGGTTACGTACGGTACGGATACCAAAATGTCGGGAAGCCGACCTCAACCGAGCCGCAGTCCTTCTTCGCAAACAACACATCGCCCAGCAAACCCCAGCGCCTTGCGCCAAAGCTACACAATGGGTTCTCCCATTCAGTCTCCCAGCTCCGTCGGCGGCGAGTCCGAATACCTGAGCACTCGCGAAGATGCCACTCCGATAGCCACTCCGCTAGCCACTCCGCTTCCCAATGACAACGATTCTCGAGGCCCTCCTCGTGCTGGCCCTAGCCTCGCCCGACCGAATACTTTCCCGCCCACCGAGTCGACAAGCCTCCTGCAGAACGTTCTCATTGACAACCCACCCGCTCACAATTATCCTAATGGCACCTTTTCGCCGCGGCCCGCGAGTCCCGTCGGGAGCGAGAACCCGGAGTACGACCGCGCCTCCTCTACTGCGTCCGAGATCCCTATCCTCGACCCCATGTTGACTGCCATCACCGGCGACGACCACTGGAGGAAGCGCTTCATCAGGAAGATAAAGAGCAAGAAGATGCACACCTCGAGCACCTTGGCAGAGCAGGCCGGCTTCAAGGACAATCTGTGGATGTAAGCTCGCACCATCCTCTCTAGGAGAGGCCGTAGCTCCGCTGGCTAACTTACGTTCCCCCCCCCTAGGTACCTCTCTTACTACATCCCTCTCTTGACCTGGCTGCCCCAGTACCAGTGGTCTTACTTGAAGGGAGACCTTGTCGCCGCTCTGACGCTTGCATCCCTCTACCTACCAATGGCCCTCTCGCTTGCCGACAACCTGGCACACGTTCCTCCCATCAACGGGCTGTATGCCTTTGTCTTCAACCCCTTCATCTACGCCATATTCGGCAGCGCGCCGCAGATGGTAGTCGGCCCGGAGGCTGCCGGGTCTCTGCTAGTCGGGTCTGTGGTCAGGGGCAGCATCGATCACGACAAGGGAGACGAGTACAATGCCGAGGTGCAGGCCAAAATCTGCGGTGTTGTAGCGGGCATGGCCGGTGCGACGGTCTTCATTGCTGGCCTGGCAAGGTTGGGCTTCCTCGATAGCGTCCTCAGCAAACCTTTCCTGAGAGGTTTCATCTCTGCCATTGGTTTTGTTATTGCCGTTGACCAGTCCATCCCCGAGCTCGGCCTCGCCAAGTACGCTGCGGAACTCGGCGTGGGCCACGGGAGCAGCATGGACAAGCTGAAATTCATCTTCAGCTCCTTCGATCATGTCCACAAGCTCACCTTCATCGTTGCTGGTGTCAGCTTCGTAATCATGATGACGATGCGGGAACTCAAGAAACACCTCCAGCCCAAGTACCCGGGGGTCGCCTACATTCCCGATCGCTTCTTCGTCGTTGTCATTGCCGCCGTCCTGTCCTGGCAATTCGACTGGGAGAGCAGGGGCGTTGAGATACTCGGGCCGGTCAAGGCGGCGTCAGGACACCTCTTCACCTTCCGCTGGCCTTTTCAGACTTCTCACATGGAGCACATCCGCGAAGCTATGGGCACGTCCTTCCTGATCGCACTTCTGGGTTTCTTCGAATCGTCCGTCGCAGCCAAAAGCCTGAGCAGCTCCGACAGTGTGCAAGCAATCCAGCTCAGTCCCAACAGGGAACTCGTGGCATTGGGCGCTGCGAACATCGTTGGAGCCTGCTTCATGAGCTTACCTGCCTTTGGCGGTTATGGGAGAAGCAAGTTGAACAAGCAGACCGGTGGTAAGACACCAATGAGCTCCATCTTCCTCAGTCTGATCACGCTACTGGCCGTCTTTTTCTTGCTGCCGTACTTTTATTACCTTCCCGTAAGTCACTTTGCCCAAGCTGTGGTGCCCCTCGCTAACGCCCCCAAGAAACCGGTACTCTCGTCGATGATCACGGTTGTGGCCTGGTCACTCCTCGAGGAGGCCCCACACGACATAGCCTTCTTCTTCAAGATCCGAGGCTGGACCGAGCTTGGTCTGATGCTCATTATCTTCGTCTCGACGATTTTCTACTCACTTACCCTCGGCATGGCCATCGGCGTTGGTCTATCGCTGCTGCAGGTCATCAGGCACTCGACTCGTCCTCGCATCCAGATTTTGGGACGCATCCCTGGTACGCACCGCTTCGAAAACGCCGAGTTGAACCCGGATCGCTTGGAGTTTGTTGAGGGCTGCCTCATCGTCAAGATTCCGGAGCCGCTGACCTTTGCCAACACGGGCGAACTCAAGGCGCGCCTTCGGAGACTGGAACTTTACGGCACGAGCATGGCCCATCCCGCGCTGCCGAGATTGCGGGGTGAGCATCATAACAAGAATGTCATCTTCGACATTCACGGCGTCACGTCGCTAGACGGGTCCGGTACCCAAGTCCTCCTAGAGATTGTTAGCGGGTACAGAGAGCGCGGCGTCCGCGTGTTCTTCAGTCGTGGCCCGACCAATCCGCGCCATTCCATCTGGAGACTCATGAGACAGGCGGGCATTATCGATCTGGTCGGCGGAGAATCACACTTCGTTACGGACGTGCAGGAAGCACTCAAATTGACCGAATACGAAAACAGCATCAGCGAGGTTACGAACCCCTGAGCGGCGGGTAGAGAGTCTGCATTGTGGCACGGCACGTTGGAGCGGCTGCATAGAATGGGGCGTTTGGGAACCAGCATTCGAAGCGAGAAAACGGCGTTGCAACATTCATTCACTTCTGACAGGATAGCTGTTCGACCGTCTTGACATGGGAAAGATGTCTAATGAGTTTTGACACGAGCGTTATGGACACGTACATAGACAGTATATAAAACAGCGGTGCATTTGGTTCTCTACATTTCATTACCACTCCCAGTTTGGACTGTGCTTCACTGAGCTGCACACGCATCATGAAAACCGCCAGAAAAGAAAAGGCAGCCGAGTGTTAACCTCGGCATGTCTTCTGGATCAAGGTTGCTTACACGCTTTGGCTAGGACACGCACTCTCACTACGTGTTATCATACACTCATGTTTCATTCTCGGATTGCTGCTTGTTTGTTTTGTGTTTCGCCGTCCCGCATACGATTAATCAAACAACCGAACACTCCCCGTCCACCCCCCCTGGCCTGGCCTGCCTAGACAACCTCATTGACAAACAGACCAGCCATACCCTGACCCGTACCGATACACATGCTCGTGAGCAGGATCTTCTTCTTTGTGCGGCGCAGCTCGCTCAGGCCCGTGACGATCTGGCGGGCGCCGGTGGCGCCGAGCGGGTGGCCGAGGGCGACGGCGCCACCGCGAGGGTTCATCTTGGCCCAGTCGAGTGCGAGCTTGTCACGGCAGTAGACGGCCATGCTGGAGAAGGCCTCGTTGATCTCGACGACGTCGATGTCGGCGAGCGAGAGGTTGTGCTGGGCGAGCAGCTTGGGGATGGCGACGGACGGGCCGATGCCCATGATGCGCGGCGCGAGGCCGGCGACGGTGGAGCCGACGTACTTTGCCAGGATCGGCTGGCCGAGCTTGACGGCGGTCGAGCGCTTCATGAGGAGCACGGCGGCGGCTGGATTCGTGGGTTGGTCAGCACAGAGACTCTTTGCACGAGATTAGGTACGCTGTGAAAGGTTGAAACAACTCACCTCCGTCGGTGACCTGGCTGGCGTTGCCTCCCGTGGTCGTGGGACCCCACTGCGGGAAGGCGGCGCGGATCTTGGCCAGGCTCTCCGGGGTCGTGCCGGGCCGGATGCCCTCGTCCCGGGTGAGCGTCACCTCCTTGGCCTCGCCGTCGGGACCGATGACCTTTGTAGTGATGGGCACGATCTCGTCGTCGAACCAGCCGGCGTTCTGGGCCCTCTCGGCGCGCTGGAAGCTCTCGGCGGCGTACTTGTCGAGCTCCTCGCGGCTGAGGTTGAAGTCGCGCGAGACGTTCTCCGAGGTCCAGCCCATCGGCTCCATGCAGTCGGCGGCCTCCTGGCTCTGGGACGTGACGGCCTCGTCAAAGGGCTTCTCGAGGGCGTCGCCGCCGACGGTCATCTGCTCGGCGCCGAGGGCGATGCCGACCTCGATGGAGCCGTTGGTGATGGCGTGGGCGATGTCGGCCGTCGCCTTGAGGCCCGAGGAGCAGAAGCGGTTCACCGACGAGGCACCGGCCGTGTTGGGGAAGCCCGCGGCGAGGGCGGCGGCGCGGAGCTTGTATGCGGCTTTTCCGTCCGAGACCTGGCGATGGAGCAACAAAAAAACATGTCAGAATGCGGTTTTCGTTACGACGGTTGCCATCCTTTGGGCAATCAGGGAAGGAAAGAGATGTTTTACGCACATTGCCCATGCAGATATCCTCAACCACGGCGGGGTCGATCTTGGATCGCTCGCGGACCTCTTTGAGGATGGCGTAGACCATGTACTCGAGCGTCGTGTCCTTGAAGCCGCCCTTCTTGGCCTTGGTCAGAGGCGTGCGGATGGCTAATGTGATGACAATGTCATCGGGGTTCTTGGACTGGCTACACAGAGGCAGAGAATGGGGGGAGTCAGTCGGAACGGTTCGGTGTCTCGGCGACATAATCACATGCGCGGACCGACATACATCTGGTTGATGGCGCTACCCGGGGCCAGGTGCTTCACGATGGAACCGATTCTCTCGAGAGCCATGATGTCGGATGATGCGGTGGAGGAACGACGACAAAGGGGACTATGGAGATCTTGACGGGAGGTCGGGGTGGGGTATATTGTGGTCAGAGAGAGAGGGAACCAGAAGAACAGAGAAATAAGCTCGAGAGTTTCGTCGCCCGTGTCATGAGAGAAGAAGAAGAAGGGCGGGGGGACCGAGACCATAAAGTAGTCTAGACATGGTTCATGACGGCTTAGCTGCCGGCAATCGTGTCGGGTTCGGGTCCCTTTCCCCAGGCGAGTCCTACGCCCAGGAACCCAGCGGGTGTGGGGGAGAAGAATTGGACCGAGGCATCTCGGCCACAGAGCGAAGCCAGTTGCGTTTCGGTGTCCCGAGGAACGGGGGTACCGTGGAGTCCGGGGTGCAGTAGCGCATCAGATAAACCTCGTTAGAGTCGCAGGTTGTCTCACTACTATGGCACTAACAGAATTAATCATTGTCCCCCCAACACACGTTCCCTGACCCCTCCTACTATTTATCACATAAAACCCCAGTCCCCTAGGGTGTGCTGTGCTGTAATAGACGGACTTGCTGACCAACAACACAGATTCGATCGGATGGCACATGAGTTGGCTCAGAGTTTGCGACCCTGACTTCGTGTACTGTACTGCCCCAAAGTCAAAAAAACCACTGCCCTTGGCCAACATGCCGACTTTGGACCGAGGACAAAACCAGCCTGCGAAGATCCAGCGCGAAGACCGGCCATAAAGACAAAACTTGGGCAGCGGCACGGATAGGTACGTTCAGATGCGGTCGTTCATATTCATATCTAGGGGCGCCTGAGACGTCTCCTCATGGGCCGGACCCCAACCCTAGACTACAAACGCCCCGTCGCCCATTTCTGTCCCGTTTTCCGCATTCTATCCAACAAGGAGAAAGACATTACTAGTATATGAATTGATGCTGGGAGCCCCGTCCCTATGTCCGTCTATATAGTGTATGTTTGACTGGTGCCGGTACTGTTTCCCGTTTTGTGTCGTCATCAAAAAGTCAATTTACCCAAATGCTCATTATAAAGATGGTGCCCAACTCCAAAATCATGAAGTGAGTGTAAATGCAACACCAGCGAGGGCCGCCACGAAGGCGCCGAGCACCGGGGCCGTCCCTCGAAGAGCGGCACTCTTGTCGCCAGACTGGGGATTGACGCCGGTCGAGGCCATTCCCATGTACCACGCGCCGATGTCGGTGACCTTGCCGTCGTTGTTGAGGAAGGGGACATTGGGGCCGACGTTACTAGTCTTGGAGCGGAAGGCACCAAAGTAGGTGTACCGCTCGATGTAGTCGATGCGGTCAAAGTAGTCGGCGCTCATGTTGTAGAACTCCTGAGTAGCGGCGAGCTCCTGGTGGGCATAAGCATATTCGGTGACCCAGATCTTGGTGTCGGGGAAACTGGGACTTTTGTCAGCACAGCAAGAAGAAGAACAAGAAGAAGAAGAAAGCCCGAGGACATACTTGGCAACACGCTCGCCAATGTGGCTGGCCAGACCCCCGAAGTTGTCGTACCAATGCACGGGAAGAAAGTCGTAGGTGCAGTTCTTCTTCTCCCCACCGTCGCTGATGATGTCGGAGCAGTTACCGAGGAACTGCTTCAGCCACGGCAGCCCGGCGGGGGCGCCGGTGCAGGCAGGCAGGCCGACCTTGACGCCGAGCTCCTGCAGAGGGATGAAGTTGGCGACCCAGGCTTTGGCGGCGATGGCGGGGGCTATGTCGCTGCCGCCGTACTGGGTAGGACCGTCGGGCTCGTTGAAGGCGAGGGCGTGGGTGATGTTGATGCCTTTGTCCTTGATCAGGCTCTTGACGCTCTTGAGGAATGTCGTGTCATCGGGATTGGACGTGACACCCCACATCATGGGCACGAACTCGAACTCCTCCTGAGATTTGGAGGCATAGGCCGGGCTGGGAATCTCCTGATAGTTGTAGTACCACGTCAGGTCGGAGCCCGGCTGGACCCAGATCTGGTTGTCCTGGGGCCAATTGGAATTGGGGGTGAAGACAAGGCCGCGTTTCGATGACGACGTCGCGGCGACGAGGGGCACGAGGGCCAGGAGGAATGTGGAGAGCATGATGGGCCGGGTTGAGGTGGGTGAGACCCGGTTCGGGGCGGGAGCTGGCGGAGGGGGTCGTTCGGTCGGATCGGATCGGATCGAGTCGAGTCGAATGGAAACACGGCGGGGGGGGGAGTCGCCGGTCGTTCTCGTGACTGACCCGGAATTGCGACCGGGGCGAGAGACTCGAAACTTAAAACTCTAAACTCAAAACTTGAGAAGAATTGTCGTGTCGTGCTTCGTAGGTGCTGGATAATGACGAGACGCTCACGCAGTTGCTGTTGCCAATTGAACGAATGTGGAAGAGAGAGAGAGCGAGTGAAGAAGGTTTTCGTGATCGAGTCGAGTCAGGGCTGCCGGCGACGAGCAAAAGAAACGAGAGGCAAAGGAAGGATAGAAGGATCCTTCTTTGGAGAAAAAGGACGGCGGCGGCAAGCAGGTGGTGGGTGGTAAGTAGGTGGTGGGATGAAAGAGGGCAGGCAAAGCGACGGACGGGACGGGTAAAGGTGAAATGGAAAGCAATCGCAACGGGGGCCAACACCAAGATGACTTTACGGCGCCGCCTGGGTCTGCCGTCCGTCCCATGTCCCATGTCGCATGCTGGCCACTAGCAGTGGTGTTGGCAACTTGGCGTTTGTCCTGGTTCGTGTTGGCGTTTGGCGTTGGGACTGGCGCGAGGCACTGACTGAAAGATTGACTGCTTCAGCAGTGGGTGGGGTGGTGTGCTTTTTCTGTGCATCAGTAGCGTACCGTAGCGTCTTGGAGCGTCGCTTGATAAGGCCGCAACAAATACCTATCCTGTATCTGTATCCTTTACGGAAACCTAGGTAGGTAGGCGAGGCGTTGTGCGCTGGAAGAGAAGTGTGTGCCAATAATGCCAATAATACCACCTACTCACATGCCAAGCTGCGTGGCTCTCTTGCGCCGGGGGGGCTGCTCAGCTCCCTCCCCTCCCCCCGATACGATTGTCGCTTGTCAGTCAAATTGGCGATTGATGATACTGCCGCCGCCGTCGCCTGTGTCGGTTGGTCTTGGCAGCAAAGCCGAGACTCGCTCCTAGGTACCTACCTAGGTACGTAAAGGTGTTGTACAGCGCCCTTCCAAGATCAATTATAGAGACCGGTGCCTACCTACCTACCTAGAGCCCTCTGACCTCTCTGCCCTTGCCTCGTGGAAGGGAATCACAACGCGATACCTGTAAGCTCCTGCTCGCGCCACCCAATAAAACGAAACGTCCACCCCGTATAATTGGTGCGCCATTCCAGGCCCATCGACCCGCAGATCTAACTCAATTACGCATGGTCCTCCCTTTTCCCCTTGTTCCCTCCCCTGTCCCGTTGCCTAATCCGGCCCCGTTGGCTGCAATCCTTCCCTCCTTGGGTCTCCCAAGGGCTCTCCTCTCGTCCCTTTTCCTTCTCCCCTTCTCCTCCTCAAGTATTGATGCCCCTTACTGGTTGGTACTTGTTCTTAATGCTACGGTTCGCCAACTGTCGACCGGCTTTGCGGCTGACCCAACAGTTGGGACACTCGGACCTCCCCCCCCCCCCCCCCCCGCTCCATTTTGGCACCGAAGGTCCATCCGAACCATCGGCACTGGTCCCGAGACTGCCGGGCAACTCACCGGACCATGTGGCTCGTGTACGTCACCTTGTCTACCTAGGTAGGTAACATGGGCCTCCTCTTACCCTCTTACTGAACACCCACACCACCAACTTTCATATCCCCTTTATCCTCTGAACGGGAAAGCAACCAGACAACAGATTTATGCTTATCCGAATATGAGAATCATGTTCTACAAACTGTAATCTACAGCACATTAAGTAAGGTAGGTAGATAGAAACAGCAACTAATCCACAGTTGAAACTTTACACGTCAACTCAGACCTATACAACCCCACCCATTAATGGTCTCTACCTTCATCTCAACGACAGTTTGTTCGTCGACAGGATCCACCATCACTGGTTGATGCGGTGTTGCCAGACCTCCTGTTCCGCCCGCGCGCTGTACGTGCTTGCGCCCAAGATGTTTCTCATCTGCTCAACACCGGTAAACAACACCTGACGTGCCACAAACCACCGAATGCCTTCGCGGCAAGGGGGGCTCGTCAAGCTACCCTGATACGTCCAGAACTCGTTGAATCTCAAGACGCTGTCAAGCGCCAGTTGGATGTTGATCTCGATCTCCTCTTGGGATCCCGTTTGGTTGAACCCAATCATCGGCGGCAGTTGATCGAAAAACGTGTTGTTCGAGTTGCCGGGGTCAAGACGGATGGCCATCACGGCCTTCTCATGACCTTCCTCGTCAACATGAACGAGATGGAGCTCCGCCTTGGACCGATCGCCGTTCACCGAGTGATCGGCTGGCGAGTGAATATGCCAGCCCTTCAGGTACACCGTCGTATTGTCGAAGCTAGCCGACGGGTTCTCTGTCCAGACGCCGTCTGGGTGGGAAACGGTAAATGCTGGTCCAAAGTTCCAGTTGTAAAAGTTGCCCTTTGTCTTCTCCGGGTAGTCAAACGTGACAATGTGGTTCAGGGACAGGCCGTGGTTGAGGCTGAGGGCAATTGGCGATTGCTGAGTACCCGTCTGGCACAATGTGTAGTCTACAGAGGACCTGTCAGTGGCTACAGCGAACGATGTCTGGCTGTCCAGTGATGGGTGTACTGACTTGGGTTGATGCGGCCCCAGTTGAACGAAGCCTCGTAGGCCCAGTCCGTCGGCGGAGGCGCAGGCCCCGAAACAACCACCCGTTTTCCAAGGCCCTCAGAGATGTGGTTTTCGTGGCCGGGACAGGCAACGGCACCGGATGCCAACGCCAGTGCGTTGAGAAGGGCTTTTGACAGCATCGTGATGGCAGTACGAGGCAGGTTGTTCGGGCTGCGGGAGGATTTGATCGCGAAGAGGTATAGAACCGGCTTCCATCGCGATATTAAAGGCCTTGTGAGCGCAGGAAGACACCCTATTCTTTGAGGACTAAACGCTGTCTCCCGGAGACTGATGATGGTACATGAGAACGGCTGATGGAAAATTCCACTGGAGCAAAAAGATTCCAGTTCGCCTTGTGTGATGCATTCCTGTCCTCCACGTCGATCTTTTTTCAGCCTGACTGTTTCCATGCACGTGTGGAAGAGCGTTTCTCGCCCACGTTTTTCAGAGGACAAGTGAATACAAAAAATCAAACTCGCGTGTCGGAGTTGCTGGGTTAGAGATTCCACTGCTCCGAATGCGCCATGTCGCCAAGCTCATTCGCGTGCCTGCTCATACGAGATCCCGTTTGGTTTTACTACTCTAAGTAAGGTTGCCAAGATGTTCCCTTTCATGGGCTGACGTTAGTCAGGGGAGGTTGAACCCCTAAATGAGATCGTCAGTCAAGAGATTCCTGGATTGAGAATGCCACTAGGCCAAGACCTACCTGTCTCCTTGGAAACAGTCTATCCTCACACAGCGCCACGAGAAGGGGACGAATGATCAAGTGTCTTGGGTGCGGCTGGTACCCCGGTGTGAGGTAACAGAGTGATCCCTTGTGCCTTTGGGCTAAGGAAAATTTCCCCTCGTTCCTCGACTCCCAAATTCTGGCACGTTGGTGGCCCGACGCATGTTGAGTGGCTCGACTGATGGTTCTTTACAACCAGGCGGGATTGCAGCATGGTAGTCACATACCCTCTTCCAATCAATCGACCATCCCTCACGCAGATGACACCCTCTGTCAATATCCTTTGTCACCTGTGAACTCCTCGGCTACATGATCTTGTCCCTTAATCCTGCCGTCGATAGTACGAAAAGCCTCCGGTTTACTCTGTTACGCCAGACCGATGAATCATCTGGCTTGGGAGTTACGTTGGTGCATTTGCCGTCAAGACAGTCACGTTCCCGTTCACCGAGGTGACGGCAAGCCATTTCTATATACCGATCCCACAACGGCCCCCTCGTGAACTCTTGAGAAGCATTCCGGAGTAGCCAAATCTCTTCACTCTTGTAACCCATTCTTCGCTCACATCCGTAAAACCTTGACAAAATCCACTTGAGATGTCCCTAGTACTGCATGTTCTACTTTCAAGACTATTCAGCAGGATAGTAACTCACTCAACCGCCATGAGAATACAGCAGAAGTAACGAGAGGTAAACAGGGCCACCTAATTCACTATAGAATGCTCAAGGGCCATGGAGTCTCTCTTGGTCCGCGATGTTGGTCTCTTACGGGCAGGTTCCGGGAAGAGTGAGCACCGGGCCTACGGTGGTTTCATGTATCTTGCCTTCGAGCGTCATACCCGGTCAGGTATTAACAATCAGAGATCAACGAAGCTCCCCGGGTTACAAGAAAATAACCCATGCTTACAAGTAAGCACATGAAAGGGCTTGTTGGAAGCCGGCTTGATGCACCGTGTCAGGCTGCCAAAGTCAAGAGTGCATCCCGCTCTGGCTCCACCCGCCGTAACGGGAACAGCTGACGACTATCGGAGGCTTCGTCGTCTCGATGCCGTGTCCATTGCCACTCTCCTGGACCAAACTTTGAAACCCTTGCAAACTCTAGAAGGGGATTTTGCGAACCAAGCCAGGTTGATTATCTTTTGTGATGCGAACACGGGCTAGGGACCAAGTTGGAAACCGACCCGACTGACGGCGAGAAGGAGGCATGGGAAGGGGTAAGAAAGTCAGAGTGCCCCGGGCAGGCAGGCCATCAAGACACGGGCAGCAGCAGAACGCCAACCGCCTGTCCTTCAGCTACCCTTCAAGAAACATGAAGACCGGCCGGCCCAAAGGCTGAGATCATTCGGAGACTGGCCGGGGATGTCGGGGCCATGTATAACCGCAACAAATACCAGAAGCCTCATCATGGGGTTGTGAAGGGTTGTCACCAATGTTGATGGGCGGTGATGAGGTGATGAAATTATTTGTTCTGTAATTATCTTTACTTGAGAAAAGACCATCGTGGAGAGGCCGTCCATGACCCTTACTCAGACTTCGATGTTTTTTGGTCTTTCCTCACTTTGTATACGTTCCGAAGCGTCATCCATCCGACTCTCGGCACATCGTCAAACCCGCCGCCGCCCTACTCAGCTTTCCATCTTGTCTGTTTTATCAGTCATCGCAAAGAGTTCGTCTGCCGTCACCCAGCTCTCGCCCAACCCCGTGCCCTCAACTTATCTCGCCCTTGGTCGCTCCGGTGGCTCCAAGGAGGAGCTTCTGCCCTGGGAGGCGGACTCGTCGCTGCTACCGTATTCGCTCCCCATCTGATCCCTGGGGATGGGCACGAACGTCAGCCGCTTGACGAAGTACAGGTAGACCAGCAATATGACTGGGCAGAAGGCGAAGACGAAGAGGAAGGAGATGACGCCCATCATGACGTTGAACTCTATCGCGCTGCAGCCCATCTCGGCGGTTGGGTGTGCGTTGTCGGCTCCTGAAACCGTGCAGAGAGAGAGAGAGAGAGAGAGAGAGAGAGCCCCTGTGCGTGTCGAAATGGCAGCGTGGTTTTTTCTCTTCTGCTTGGAAGGCTCGAGCGAGTGCGATTTTTGTTTGTGTGAGCCAGATGTTCTCTTTCAACCGTTGGGGGTGATCAATGGTGTTGGGTTTTGGACGCCCGTGTTGTTCTTTTGCTTTTTTTGTACTGCCTGAAACCGTAGCTATGATTCACTCTCGACCATGGGGAGACCTCGATCCGTAACTAGAGTGAATGATTGTGTCACTGCGCCATGGTCACAGCATCTGAATCACTCTTCTTGCTGGCCCAATCGACTCCAACATGTCCCTTGACAGACACAATCACGTCCTGAAAGAAGAGAAAAAGAAATTCAAAAGACGAAGAACGGCAACGGTTATAGATGTGAAAAGGATTATGATTATCAGGAGACTATCCCATATGTAACATACCGAAAACCCAGTCGATCCCGAAGCCAGTACAGAAATATCAAAACTAAGGGTATAATGCTATGTGCAGCCCACCATGTTGTTGTTGTGTTGTTGTTGTTGCTGTTGAATCCCCGTTTACCCAAGTCCCAGGCCAGTCCTGGTCCTCGCCATATCCCGTTATCCTGTAAAGTATCCCCGTGTATCTATCCAAGCCATTCATCCGTAGCCTTGACCGAGCCACCGTCGTCTTCCTGACTCCGATTGCAGATGGTCCCCGTTCTATGCCAGCCGATCCCAATCCCCCCGTACGTCCTTCACGCGCCTGTAGAAATAAATGCAGTTGTATGAAATGTATCAGAGAGAAAGAAATGGAAAATGAAGATGTGAAGAATCGGGCCTGTAGCGTGTGTGCGTGCTTGTTTGTGTGTGTGTGTGATGTGTAGTGCGCTGTGGTCTGTCTCTAGCAGGTGAGGAGAAAGAAAGAGTGCGACTCGCTGCAGGACGAGTGTAGGTGGCGATGACTACTGTGTTGTCTGCGAGATTGCCGAGGAGTAGTGTCGATAAGCGATGGCAGGTAGAATAGACATGTAGACTTGTCCGTTATCGGTACGCCGAGGGGGTCGATGACATCGAAGAAGTCGTATTCAGAGTGACCAAGATTTTGCGTTGTATAGCGGAGTTCGATCATGGTTGGGGGGGGGGGGGGGGATGATGGGCAAAAATGCAACTTCCACAGGCAATATAGCCTGAACAGCAGAAACGTCGATGTAACCCACCCTCTCAATACGGTAGCGAGCGACACAAAATGCACCGAATTCTGAAACGAGTACGAGAGGTCTCGAGCGTCAAGGACGATGATGTGAAAGATGGAGGACGGCCAGTACGACGAGCGTGGGGTATGGCAGTACGCGTCCCTAGCGGCGTGGCGGTCGGGGATGCATCGGCTCATAACCCCCCTCGTTTGTCGATCTCGGGGGTCGAGAACGTCCGCCTCAAAAGATTCGCAGAGTGGAGGGTCGGAACGGTTGCGTGAATAATAAAGTCTGCCGCGCCACCCGCGTTCGCAAGGAAATGCTGTGCCAAGACAAGCTTCAACTGATGAAGGGGCCTGGCCCAAGGAATCGACACTCTGACCAGGCTCTTGCTTCTCCATTCCCTCCCAAAGAAAAAACCCAAGCATCTTCTTTGGGGAGGTTTGGCGGAGGGCGAGGTTTGGCGGAGGGCGTCGTGACGAAATGGCACGGCATGTGAATGGCTCGGGTGAGCCTTTCGGGACCCATATGTGGAACACGGGAGCGCCAATGCACGACCGAAGAAGCCTGACGGGAAGGCAAGCGAGTGGTTGAGAGACTGAGTCGATGGTGAAAACGCGGTCGAGGTGCTAGAGTATCATCTTGGTGCTATTGGAGGCAGGCGGATAGGACGCCGTGCCGTTCAATGGCTCCATGGCGCAGATGATGCACGTCATGCACGCCGGACGGATGCAGGCGACCCCCTCCAAAAGACGATCACCAGATACTCCCCCCAACCCATTATGCACCGATTCTGCAGCCAATGGGGTGGTCTGTAGCGAGGCTCGGGGCTCAAATCCGTTATCGAGGTGCAGATGGACGAGGTGCTTTCGCGATAAGCCGTGGGAGGGAGGGGAGTAGTGGTGATGTCGAACCATGATGAATGCCGCCCTCCCTGGTCCTTCTGATGCTTGTCCGCTGTAACGATGCGCTGGACATCTATGACTGCAACTGATGAAAGAATAGGGCAGACCAAGGATTCGAGTCCGAAAAGATGCGCAGTATGTCGAAGACCGTGGCTCCTTTCCTCCTGCTCGATGTCGGGAAATGGAGCGGGTGATGCGGCGGACGAAAGCGGGGCGCCAGTGATTCGCCGGCTTCATCTAAATCGGGAAAAGTGGATTCGACTTCGGAAGCGCCCATTGGTCTGCGCCACAGCAGCTGACAACCCCGGGCCGGGGGGCCCCACCCATCCACACCGGCATGGACAAGACAAACACAAGCCTGACCGTGGGAAAGACAGGGATTGGAGAACAAGAGTGAGAGAGCAAGAGAGAGAGAGAGAGAGAGAGAGAGAGAGAGAGAGAGAGAGAAAATATGTGTGTGTGTGTGTGACAGGGGGGAAAAACCTCTTTCTCTCTCTCTTTTCTCGCACTCGACTCCGATACCCACCCCCCACTTGTCGGAACTGGCAGTCTGCCCTCCCCAATCAAGTCAACGACGTCTCTTGATGCCTCCTCCTCCTCCTCCTCCTCCTGTTTGTCGCTTGCTTCCCATACGAGACCCTCCTCTTCATCTCATGCTCATCGTCCACGCGGTTGCTCGGCGTCTTCCTGCCCCACCCCCCTCCATGGCCCGCCCGGGAGAAGCAGTAGCAGGTTGCAGTGACTCACTCCCGTCATCTTGACACTGGCTTCTCGTCGGGGCTATCGCGCATGCGCCTCAAAAGACACGAAGCACCTCGCCCTTCGACTCCAACTGGCCGCTCACCTGGCCCACAGCCTTCCACGCCACACCCTTCCCGCACTCTCGCGACAGCGGGCCCTCCCAGCTTCACGCCCGTTGCGCCCCATCCCCGTATCCGTCACCACCGTAGACTTGATGGCCGGGGGCATGATGGGAGGTCATGGACTGATACTGCTCCGCGTATGTTGTCGGCGCGTGCATGGCCGGGATGGTAGGGTCCCATCGTCCAGGGGCCATGGGTGGGGTATGATGGTTCCCCAGTGGCGTATGCAGCCCGCTGCCGTATGAATGCGTCGCCATCGACCGATTGTCGTAGCCTGTCACGGCGGGTAGAGGCGCAGCCAGGCGAAGCCCAGACTGTCGAGGGGACACGGCCGTGAGCGTCGGCGAGAGATTGCGCGGTGGCCCCGTCGAGTAAGCCGGCCAGCTCTGGTTGCTCCCTGTGATGGATCTCGGTGAGGTCAAACCATCCGTGTGCACTTGTGACGGAACACCATACGCGCTGACATGGTCCTGTGCCACGGTCGGTGCCGGGGGCGTAGGAAGGGGCGGAGGGTATGCGCTGACGGGCGTGGGTGTCAGGAGGTGCGAGGCTGGGAGCGTCGACGAGGGGCTGGCGCTGTATTTGCCAATGATCTTCTTCAGCGCCGACTCGAGGATCTTCCATGGGAAGACCTTGACGTCCTTCTCAATGTTTCTCGGCTTGGGGTTCGGGAATGCCATGATGATCTTGAAGAACTCCTCCGAGTCCGCCTTGGCTTTGCTGACCGTCAACGGACGGAATCCCTCGAGGTTGCGGCGGATGCGGTTCTTCTCCTCGACCGTGAACCTGGCCGGTGCCACCACCAGCTGCTCGAGCAGGTAGATGGTGTCCACGGACGTGACGTAGCACTCGTTTTTCTCGGCCCACCAGATGCAGCTGATGCAGATGCTATTGGGAGGGCGCTCGTTGACGTTGACGGGTCGGAACGACGTCGTCAGCGTGGATCCCGACTGTTTCTTGTTGAACATGACAATGCGCCGCCTGTTCGACCACTCCTCCGGCGACCAGTCCACTGCCATGCTGTCGAGCTTCCCGACAATCTTCAGCACCGCCTTGTTGGAATACGAACCCCAGTGGTTGTAGCCCGCCTGTTGTCCTCCGCCGGGCGAGCTGGGGATGGAGCTGGTCCGGACGAGCTGAGGGGTTGTCGCCGACGGCATGGGCAGCGGCGTCAGGCTTGGGCGGGAGATCTGCGTATGCGTGATGGGCGGGCCCGGCGTTCTCCCGTATGCCTGCCACCCAGGCATCGGTGGTCGGAGCGGCGGCGGCGCCGCACGAGAGTAGTGCTGCTGCTCCGCGAAGGAGTTTGTTCGGTAGGCGCTGAGCATGTTGCCGTTGTTACTGTTGTCTTGCGAAAAGTTGTTGTTTCCATAGGGAGAGGGCGCCGGCTGATGCGGAGCCGTGGCAAAGTCGTAGGCGGTATTTGTACTGGCTTCGTTGCCGAGCTGGGTGCTTGCTGACCTGGGGGAGTGATGTTGTTGCTCAGGTGATTTGGACACCTTCCTCGTGATGTCGTCCGAGCTAGCACCTGGGCCTGCGTCGTGATATACAAACTGGCCTGCCGCCGTCCTCGAGACTTCCTCGCCGCTCTCGGTTTCAATCAGCAGCGTAATCGGCACGTTCTCGCTATTGCAGCTGGTGACCCCAAATGGCGGCGCCTCGGCCGAAACGGTCAGCATGCAGCTGGTGCTGTCCTGGGCATCCTTGATGGTATGTCCCGATACCTTTTGCGCACCGAAGACGAGAGAGAAGTAGGGCGCCACGCTGAGCAGATCGTACGGAGACGAGACCTTGACCATGACCTTTGTGCCAGCCATACCCGAGCTCGGTTGACAGGACACCACCGAGGGACCCACGCCCACGGGCATGTATGATCCGACTGCGCTGTTTGCTGCAAAGGCATCCTGGTTCATTTGAGCCGCCGTGAGCTGAGCCGCACCGCCGTGCTGGGCAGGATAGCTCTGCGGGCCATATTGCTGGTATGCGGCATCCTGATACCCACGGGTCGCATCATACCCTGTGTGGCAAACATACCGTGTCAGTAAGAGTGGCCGGGAGAGGGGGTGCTTCCAAGGACTGTCACATCTTCAGGCCAGAACACCCTCACATCAGGCGGTGTCCATTCTGACCACCTGCGCGAGAAGATGCAAAGAGGATGACGGAATAGCAATTCCAACTTACCGTGGATTGTGCCAGGCTGTTGTTTCCCGTAGTGGGACATGGGAAGGAGACCACCTGGCGGGGAGTCGCCCCGAAGGTCTCCGTTTGCCCGCGCAACTGCCTCTTCGTACTTGAGAGTCACCGTCTCGGGCGAGTCGAGGCCTTCCTCGCCAATGATGATGGGCCTCTGAGGGTGGAAGTCGGGCTGTTTGTTTTAGCGAAGCATATCTCGTCAGCCTTACAAGACCTCTTCATAGGGGACTGATCCAGCACGGGCCGAGCACTTCCAGCGATGGCTTTCCACCAGCAACGTCTCGGGAGTGACTCGGTTCCGCGCTGTGATGAAGGGTTTGACTCACCTCGAAATGCTTGTAGGAAGCACAGTCAAACTTCGCAGCAGACATTCAAGCTGTAGAAAAGGGTGCACTTGGGAAAGGATGTCTGGTTTGGTGTCGGGAAAATGCAAACCACTGTTTCGGGAGCGGTGTTGCAACGACAGGAAGAGAGACTATGGCCTTGTGGGACCGTCGAGGGACAAAGGGAGAAAGGGAGAGAGGTTATGTCTTGAGATTTGCGGTTATTAGAGCCCCTCCCCAGTTCAGTAGTATCGAACAGGCCAAGGACAAGTGCGAGTGAAGGGAGGATGGATCCCTAAGAGAGGAGCGTCAGTCTCAGAAGATTCTCCGGGCAGGATTTGGTATGAGACACCGTACTCAGAATTTATGTGTGGATGGCGCTTCCGAGCCGGCTAGTGGCGTTTGGAGGAAAAAACAAGAGAAGATTTGCTACCTTGATTTGCAAAAAAAAAAAAAAGAGACCGACGCGACTGGAATCGAAGAGCTGGAAGAATCCCGGTGCTGGTGAACGTTGCGTTGCCCGATCAAGCAAGATGAAGAACGTTGGAGCGAGAAGGATGTAAGAGTTGGGAAAGGCTTGCGTGAGAGAATATCTAGGGCTGGCGATCTTAAACCAAGACCCAGCTCTTTGAGGGCGGATTTCGCAACGAGGACTCAGAGCAATGCAGCTGTCATTGGTCGCTGGGGTACTGGCAAACCAAAGTCTGAGATCAACTTCCCGGGAGACCCAAGAATTCCAACGCGGTGGTTACCGCCTAAGAGATGCCGTGCCTGGTCTATTGAGTGGAATGCAGGTCAGCCAGGATGCTCTGTCTTTCTCTGTCTCTCTCTTTCTCTCTCTCATATGGTTGAGCGTCAGAGATCTTGAGCGAGAACTGCTGGCTGAACGGCAAGCCGCAGCGCGAACCATCAACGGCTTCCTGCTGGAGTTCGTCGCCCTGCCCCAGTACCTGCAGACGGAGAATAGAAGAAGGAATAGGGGGGACGTCACGTACTCAATCGTTGAGACCGTGTCCAATGACGGTTCGGGGCTGGTTGACAAACGGACTGATAGTGGTTCGCGATGCCGGGCGTGTGGAGCTGGACCGAGCTTCGTTTGTTTGTTCGTTCTGCAGACGGACGACGAACCTGTTCGCGAGAACAAGAGAGATTAGAAACAGGCTCCAAAGGAAACAAGTTCCAGGGTCCCGCAGCACTTGTGCGTTTCCCTTTGACCCAGAGGCAGCAGACGTGCGAGGCCTACCACAGACAGCCGCCAAACGTTGTCGTTGTCGTCGAGTGGTGGTGAAAGGCCGGGTATGCCAGATCAGAATGAAGAGACTGCAAATAGAGGAAAGAGATGGAGAGGGAGGGGGGAGAGACGCGGACTCAGAAAGTCAGACTCTGTCGCTGATTTTGTTGCGGGGGTGAAGGAGGTAGATGAGGAATGTTGGCGAGGTACGGAGAAGTGGTGTTGCATTTCTCGCAGAGGCTCGATGGACAGACGGCAGAAAGACACAGTAACAGACAGGAAGGCAGGCAGTCAGTCGTTCTCCTTGCAGACCCCCTCGAGGTACGTGTTGTTATGAGTGCAAAGGGGAGAGGCGACGAGTATGTGGCGACGCAAGACGAGAGGACCCGGCCGGGTAGATCCACGCGGAGAGGAAACAGGAGGGACCTTGCTTAGATGGATATTGCTTTTCCTCCGCTTGCCGCACTAACAGGAAGCTCACGCACCAATAGCTCTGTACTGAGAATCCCGACAACCCTCCCTTACAGTAGCACCCCTCGTCGTTTCTTTTGGAGGAGGGCTCTGTCTCCTTCCCTGGTCAGTGCAGGCAGTACGGTCTACGGGTGACCTCTTGGTGCAGGAAGAAACGGCCAAGGGGCGATCCAAGGCTGGATGGCATTTGTGGGGATGGGAACGGGGGGGGGGGGAGGGGTGGGTGGTGGTGAAAGGGTACCGGAAGAGCGAGCCAGTTCGCAGCACCCAGGACTCAAGGTACGGTGTAGATAGTATAACCTGCAAAAGCACTGGCAGATCCGGGACAGGGATAGAAACACCGTTTGGGATGCGAGATTCCAGTTGTCTTATGAGCTGCAAGGTTCCATTGATCTGGAGAGAATGGGTGGGGGGAGCGGGAGCCGGTCGTTCATTGGGTGAGTGGCTGTGACTGTGGGCGATGATGATGATGACGATGTATAGAAAAGACTGCTTCAGCTGGCAGACCAGACACGGGGGAACCACTCGAGAGAAAGGGAAGCTGGAGGGGAGGGGGGTTTGGCAAGGGACATGCGGGATAGGGCTGCCACCATGTTCATGTGCTGCTCCTCTGGTATGCTACTCGGACACGGCGAAAGAGCTTGGCTATCCGCTTCCCTCCAGAAGCAAAACACGGAGCTGTAGTGTCAAGGGAAAACCCCCCCCAGAGAAGCAAAAGGAGGAGTCTCTCATGCAAGGAGCCCGAAAGAGGAGAACAGGCCCTTTGGAAATAGGATAATATGGAAACAGCTGTTGCAGGTTGCAGGAAAAGGGGAATGACAAATGGCCAAGAGCAAGTGAGGTTGAGGAACTGGTAGATGGCTATGAATTCTGTCGAGGGTGGAAAAGGAGAGAGAGAGAGAGAGAGAGAGAGAGAGAGAGAGAGAGAGAGAGAGAGGGCGAAATTGAGAAAAGGAAAAAGGAACCATGGAGGAGTCTTACTCGTCAGGATCGTCCCCCCCTTTCGATGAGTAGCGACACCAGCAGCGCAGAAGTGGTGCCGGGGTGTGAATGTTAAGTACGTACAGATGATATGCGGACGTACAATTACTGCGAATACTACGTGCACACAATTAGTTATGTGCACACGGGTAGAGAGAAGGAGAGGGAGGGAGAGCGACAGGTGTGGGTATTACTGGGTGCAATATTCGCGTCAAAGTCGGTATTGTCGTCAATCTGGACAAGATGGACGAGGTACCTCAAGAGAAGAGGAGAAACAGAGCTCTTGCGTGAGAGCTTGAGCGAAGGGATGGATAGCCAAGGCAAATAGATAGAATAGATACGGGGAGGGCGAAAAAAGAGAAAGAAGGGTGTGTGTGTGTGTGTGTGCGTCTCGTGGGCGTGTCTTGATCAGCAGCAGTGTGTAGAGCTGCTGCCGGTGTCGACGTCTGCGAACCATGAGTTAGCGGTGATTGGCCATAGCTCCTGTGAGCAGCTGCAACGAGCCCAATGAGCTGAAAGGGTTGGGATGAACGAGAGGAACAGCCATAGGCCGACTGTGGCATGTGGCCAGGATTAGGACGGACCGGGGCCCGTCTAACGGCATGGAGGGGGGTGCGGCGGTAGACGGTGCAATCGGGATACAAGCGGCACGCTCCAGTGTCACTGGATCTGGCTTGGGATACTACCGACCGGCTGAACCCTTGCATGCGTCCGTCCGCCCCCCTCCTCATCCCTCCCCCCTCAGCAACCTTGCACAAGACCTGTCAAGCAATGTACAAGTGCGAATCTACAGGAGGGATACCCCAGTCTCGGGCGCCCCCCCGTTAACTCAGTACACCAGGCCCGATCGCTCGTGCCATGGGAGGATGGAGGGATGTGAGGGGAGAAAGGAGGGGGAGAGTAAGAAAGGTGTGAGCAAAGGTGAGTGAGGGAGAAAGGGTGGAACCAGCCAGACAAGACTCCAGGCCGGTGAGCCCATGGCTGGAAAGGGATGCATCTTGCTTGTATTCCTAGACACGGACCGGGAACTGGTGGGAAACCAGGTCTGAGGGAAGAAAAGAAAAAGAGGAGACCGGGAGATCCGCGCGAAGGGATGCAACAGGCAAGGTAGGACTTGCATCTGGCCCCAAACCCGCGAGGTGAGATGCAGTGAAAGTGGCGTGCGTGGGCGCCGTGCGTGGTGTGCTCTGAGGAAGACTGTCTCTGAGTCTCTGGCATCCGGCAGCCCCCCCCCTCAGCTTTCCCCCCTTTGGCTTGGCTAAACTTCTGAAGAGTGATGAGGGAATTGAATGGATAAACAACAGTAACAACAACAATAACAAAAAAGAACAGAAGAAATGCTTGGTCGGAGCGTACAACAACCAACGGCAGAGTCCGGAGAGCGTTGGGATGGGGGCCGGTGTCGTCCGCGGCCGAGATGAGAGAGTCGGGTGGCGATCCACGGAGGATGTCAAGCCCCGACGGGAGCTATCTGGACACAGTACGGACAGACTAGTATCTAACTTTCTTGGGAGCAATGAAAAAAGGGCGTTGGGGTCAAATTACTCGTCCGAGTCGCCTCGGCTGCTTGGGCTTCCGGGGGCGCATCTGCCAAATGACGATCTCTAATGCCGCTGTGGAGTGGCCGCAAATTATTATCCCGACGGGAACAAGGCTTCTTGTCGACAAGCAGGTAGACAGGTACCGTGTACGTAGGTATGTGTAAGTGTGTATGTGTATGTGGTGAGGGTGCCCCAGCGGCACTGAAGTAAGTAATTGGGTGTTTTCTCACCTCTCTGTTTTGGGTATCAGATCAGCCCGTTCGCTGCTCGCTGCTCGCCTCTGCCGTCTCGTCCGTTTCCTTTGCTTCTTTCTCCCCGTCTCGAGGAGTGCACGCGTGCGGCCCGGCGGTCGGTTGTTAGAGCGGAGAACGGGGGGGCTGGTCTCGGAGCTTTCCTGGCTTTTTTTCCCCTGGCTTGCTTCTGCTGCTGCTACTGCCGGCCCCCTGGCCTTGCTCAGTTCTGCCTTTTTTTCGGTTCCCGTCACTGACACACACACACTCTCTCTCTCTCTCTCTCGACTCTGTACACCGTGATTAGTTATTGATCAGCCCAAAATGCCGATAGTGCAGGTGAGGCCACTCGGCCCCAGGGGCGATCAGTGGGTTCACTCTCCCGCTGTAGAATAGCGCGACTGCAACCTCGGCGGTGGAAGAGAGTTTGTCGGGTCGGATCATCGAGGGAGAAGGAGAGAAAGACACAAGACCAGGAGATTGCAGATACCAGATGGGGTCCCTGGGTGCCTGGTTCTGTGTCCAAGTCGTCTTGTCTGCCTGCGAAGCTCAGCATGCCTCGTGGGTGTATCCGTATACACTAGAGTCAGGCCAGGTTTTCACTGCCTTGAGTGGCCTCTAAACTCCCTCTCGGTACAGAGTACCTAGTACACTATCGGGCTCTTCCTCGTCCTGACAGCCACGCCACTCACCCGCCCCCTTGCAGCCAGCAGTGCGGCAGGAAGCCAAAGCAGCTGCCACTAGAGACGGGATGATCGACGGGCGAGAAGCAGGCCAGACGGCGGCGCCTGTCGGGGATGGGTGGTCCAATAAACAATAAAGCTTGGCAGTTTTCTGCAGGCCCAGGGAAATTGAACGAGATCAACAAATCCCCGTTGTTTCTGCCCAAGCAGGGCCCCCAGCCCAGCTGAGCGCCCTTTCATACTGACCACCTCAAAGCGTGTGGGTGGGCGGGCAGTTCCGTGTGTTGGGGGTCGCCGAGGCAGAGCAAGCGCCAATGCCGAGAGCCCGCTTTGCCGTGAGCGCCGATGAGAATGCTCTGTCGGAAGGGGAGGGGCTCAAGCTGAGGCGTAGTCCGCAGCAGCCTGCCTCGTGGATGACGCAGACCTCTCCGATCGAAGTTTATATGCTCTTTGGTTCAAGCTGCCACCGGACTATTGTGGTAATCCAGGGCATCCGTCTGTCCACCTGGCACTCCCGCTGAGGAGCCTTGCCACGCGTAGAGGGGTATGGGAGTGGGAAAAGAGTGGGAAAGGATGAACACACTACACCCATCTGTGCCTGGCTCATCCGAAGGAACGGGTGGAGTGATTCCCCAAAGGAGAGTTCAAGACTTACGGATTTGGATTTGGATTTTGGCAGGATGGCGGCGTGGCCCGCGAGTTGGCGTTATTGTCTTGTGCGGGAACGAATAGGCGGAAGATGCATCTGTTCTGGGCTGCTGCCTCTGCACACACGTCAACTTCAGTTTGGTCCCGTAGTGCCCGTGTCTCGCTGTCATGTCAGGCACGGACATACAGTTCGTAGTGGCTCCCCCGTTGGATGGGCCTTATTCGCGGTAAGTCTAGTGGACAGACAGGACTGCTATGCTAGTCAGACGCGGTGAGTTCGGTCGGCGTCGGCTGGCTCCTAGCGGATGTGTCGGCCGGAGAGGCAACAAGCGTGAGACCCGTGTCTGAGACGATTGCGCCCAAGGTCTCTGTTGACGGCGATAACTTGACGTGAGAGCGGGGTATTCGACGAGAGCCGCAAAGTGAAATACGATAAAAGGGATCGCCCTCAGCAACCAGAGGGGCGGCGGGGAGTTGTCTTCTTTATTTCTTTTCTCTATATTCTCTGAAATGATCAATGTCCAGTCACTGATGCGAGCAGACGTGAATGGATTCTGAAGAGTCGAAATCAAGCGCTGGCTAGCTAATTGACAGCTAGCGTCGGATGACGGAGCCGGCTCGGTGTACAGTAGACAAGGACACGGAAGGGGGTGGCTCAACGTCGACGATGGCGGGGGAATGGTTGCGGTCTTATATTCAACGTGGGTTGCCTGGTCTGGGAAAGGCCGGTGGGTTCCCGAGACGGCGTTCTACCTGTATGCTTTACAAGTACTATACGTTGTTGACCATGGCATCGGCCGAAACGTTATCTTGTCGAAAACGCTGGTGTCGCCTCTGAACAGCAGCAGAGCGTGGGAGTGAACACCGATGCAGTCGATGACCAGGACGCGGGTAAACGCCACAGCGCTGGCCTCGGTCCAGAGATGCGGGCGCGGGCCATGCGAAAGAAGGGTGCCCACAGCGAGAAAGATGCGTTCAGTCTCATTCATTGCAGGTACTTACTTGGCTCATGACGACGTTCAGATTGGCGGGCGAGACGGAATCGGAAGAGCACGTACTCGAGTATGACGATAGTACGAGTGACAGGGAGCACTTTTTTTTTGCAATTCCATCGCCGTGCCAAGACGCGCAGCACAGCTGACGGAAAATGTCCCAGGGCGGCAGGACACGATACAGGCGCAGGTGGCGGCGAGTGGCGTTTGTGACAGGAAGCGAGGCGGCGTAGGAGGAGGAGGAGGAGGAGGAGGAAGAGAAAGAGGCTAGAGTCACGCCCTCACGAGGTCCCGGAGTTAGAGTTGGACAAAGTGCGCCTGGGTTTCCCTGCGTTCCAATGGGCGGGATGACGAATCAGATGGCGATTGGCTGTTACACGGCGAGGAATGGGACAGCAGCGTAACATGGATGAGGCGGGCAAGGCTTGTCGTCGTCGTCGTCGTCGTCGTCGAGTGTGTTGACTTAAGCTGTGGTCAAAAAGCATTTGAAGAAGAGGTGGCATGATCACTAACACCTGGGGCCAGGGGGGAGAAAGGAAGGAAGAGCTGGTGCGTGGGCGCAAGTGAGACGAAGGCAGCGCACCAAAACGTTTGTACTGTAGGCCTCGTGGTGTTGCAAACATGAAAAGCAACTTGCAGAGTCTCGGTAGTGGTGAAGGCGAGCCGAGCAGTGGGAAGGATGACTGACCTATGGTGGTCCATGGGCGGATGAGGGCAAGGGTCGAGTCCCTCGTCGAGTTGTTGTGTCTTGCGCCGCCAAAGAGGGAGGGAGGGGGGAGACAAGGATCGACGGCTTAAAAAGAGATGTACAGGGACAGCCCTTGCTGTCGATCTCGCAGATGAGATGGCCAGGCCCATCGTCCAAAGTCCACAGAGGATGCCTCCCCGCTCTTGATGCTGTTCGTGGTGCAGAGTACAGGTACAGGTACAGATAGTGCCGTGCCTCCATCGTGTCGTTCGTTACAAGCGGTGGGATCAGGTCGGTGACTCGATTGGGATTCCAGAGTTGCATTAATCAGTTGAGGTGGCTTTGTGAGATGTGACGAGATGCGAATCTATTCTGTCATGGTCTTGCGTGGGTGCGCGAGAGGGAGAGACGATCTTGGATGATTGGGATAGAATCGGAAGGGAGTAAGAGTAAGTAAGAGGACGAGGAAGAGTAGGAGTAAGAGTAGGAGCGAAAGTACCTATGGCCTAATTAGGTGGATGAGGTACCCGTTCCTACCTACCTACCTTAGGTACCTAGTTAGGTAGGGCGAGCACACGCGAACCAACTCCCCTCTATCTTATCCGAGCGCAGTACGTATCTTTTGTCGGATGAGGTACGGAATACCTACACTACCTTAGGTACCTAGGAACACACAAGGCAAGAAGCCTACTAATACCTGCCTTACAGCAGATAGCGCAAGGCAAGGGCTGCTGTCAAGCCCGACTCCAGCACAGCACACACATCATTAATCAGGCGAGTTTCGGATGAGAACGCCCTCGCTAGCATCCCTAGAAAGCAAGGAAAGAATACCACCTACAATATACGCGTTGTCGTTCTTTCTGCCCCCATCACTTGCACTATACCTACACCTACCTACAGGTACCACCTACTTACCTGCCTAGGTACCTTATTTTACCTACTGCCTCGTTCGCTATCAGCCAGACTATCATCAGTACAGCAAGTGCTCAAGTACCCCAAGGCACCGTACCAGAGATCTAGATACCTTCTGCTGCCTCAAGTCCTTTCTCTTTCTGCCTTTCACGGGACAACGCTTCAAGACACCAAAACCTCCGAGTCAAAACACATCGCCATCTGTTCAATCCTTCATTCATCCATCCATCCGTCCATTCGTCCATTCGTTCATCCATCCACCAGATCAGACCAGGCATCAGATCAGACCATACATCACCGCCCCCACTGCCATCACCACCACCACCACCACCACCACTTCTCACTCAACATGTCATGATTCCCCTCTACTCCGCTTACGCTTTCTTTTTCCTCTTCCCTTTGACGCCGTCTCCCAAGCATCCAGGTCTCCGAAAATAAGGGGAGAGGGGTACCCTTGACCATTTTCGCCTCGTATCTGGCCAGTAACAAGATTCCTCTGGAACGCTTCTGCAGTCCGCCGTTTCGACATTGACTTGCACTTCACCACATGTTCGTTTCTGCCTTGTCGTCGGCACGAATGGCTTTCTTTGCCCGCCCTCCCTCGGCTACACTTGCACATTACGCTGACATCGCATCGAGCCCCGAACCTCGAGCCTTGACTAAGGATGTCGGGTAAGGATACAAGCGCCAATCTCGTAAGTCAAAGCACCCACATTTCGGCCACCCCCACATTTCGGCCACCTTAGATGAGGGCATTCCCACCAACACCAGTATGTTCAATTAATTATTGACTTCGCCTAGATGCCACCACAATACAGCTTTCAGCCTCACTAGGTAAATCAGCCTCGCTGGACTTATCTGTGATATCCTCTTTTTCGCCTGCCTCGATCTGAGCCTTCTGGATGTCCTTGATATTGGCGAACTTGGTGTTTGGGTCGATCTGGACTGCCCTTCTTTTCCTTGCTGCAGTATTGGTGACTTGGGCCTGCAGGAGCTCCAGCTTATGCTGGGCAGTAGCCAGGTTATATGCCTGCTCGCTGAAGCCTTTTTTCACCTTCATGAAGAGGAGGCGTTGAGTAGAGGCATCATTATCTAGCTCTGTGAATAGCTTCAGTTGGCCAGCCAGATCCTTCATCTTCCTTGGCGTTGACCATGCCACTGCAGATGACGCAGATGCCCATCCCTCAGCTTCCTTGCCTCCAGACTGCCCTTTGCTGACCTGATCTGACGATGCTGATGGCTTTGGTGTTGTTGGGAGTAGGAGGGAGCTCATCAGAGGCTTCGCCATAGAGACAGGCCATAACCCTGTCCATTTCCAACCACTTCTGATGTTCTGCATCGTCATACCTGCAGTACGAGCCTTCTGATAACAGCCTATAAAGTTCCTCTTGCCTACAACAGTTGAATCATTCCACTGACTAAGGTATCCAAGCTCCTTCCTATAGGCTGCCTTAACAGGGCTAAAGACTGACTGATCAAGTGGCTGGAGGACATGGGAGGTATGTGGCGGTAAGAACAAGAGATGGATGTTGTTTATATAGCATAACCACATAAAGTCAGTCGTTGTGTGACTCCCATGTCCATCCATGATCAGCAGCCTGACCTCCTTGCCCTGAGGAAGGGTCTGAGGGATGAAGACCTTCTGCAGCCATTCAACTGCAGTAGCATCTGAAGTCCATCCATTATCTGTTGCAGTGAATTGCCATCCTTCATAAGGGCCAAGGTCCAGGGGAAACCACTGTTGCTGGACTGCCTTGCCCTTATATATAACGAGGGGATTCAGAACATGGCCCAGGGCAGAGATGCATTCAATGATGGATACCCATGCCCTTGATCCAGGCTGTTTCTTGCGAACAGACTTCGTCTCAGACATGCCCAGCACCAGCCCATTAGAGCCCTGGCCCTCAAGGATACCAGTCTCATCCATGTTGTATCTGTTGGCTGGTTTAATGCTGATGATCTCTGGTATGGCGAGATGCTTGAACCAGTCCCTGATGACCTCAGTAGATGCCCCATTAACACGTCTAGAATCGATAGAGCGACTTCTCTGGACCTTGACTGATGGATTCCTCCTTATAAAGGCCTGTACCCAGCCTCTTCCTACAGGCTGGGTATCCCCCATTGCATGAAGGATACGTCCAGCGAACTCCTTGACCTGTTGATGTGAAGGAGGGAGCCCAAGGGCATGCTGAATCCGCACCCATTCAGCCAGCTTAGCCTCCTGAGCAGGAGAAAGCCTCTGAAGGTCAGCAAAAGCAGCTGCCCTACCCTGGGTTCCATGGAGTCGATACTGAAGGGTTGTCCTAGGGATCCCATACTCAAGTGCTGCCTTCCTTAGGCTCATGCCGTTGCTGATGGCTTCAACAGCCTGATTGATCTCATCTTCGGTATATTCGACCATTAGGTATAGACAAAGGTATTTGCAAAAAATGAAGCCATTCGGATAAGATCTGTAAATGTTGTATTTGTTTGAAGTTAGAGGGTAGTCATGGTGTTGAGGGGAAATGAGGCATTTTTGGGTGGCCGAAATGTGGGGGTGGCCGAAATGTGGGTGCTTTGACTTAATTGATCTACTAGCTAGTATTTGCCCACGTTGCCTACCAACACCGACACCGACACCGATGCCGACACCGACAACACCGTCACCGTCACCGTCGCCGTCACCGCCTCGTCGAGTCCAATGACATGACGGATACTTCCATGCCGCATGCGTCGCCGTGCTTCAAAGTCGAATTGCTATGTGTATGGTCTGTACGGATACCTATACGCCCAAAGCATGATGCCATGCTACCAATGTATGCTCGCCACCGCCGCATGTTCAACCCTAGTTAGCCCCCCGACCGCCTTTAGCAACGGCTGCCGCCTCTCGCATACGGCCGTATCAAATTCACGCCTCGCCCATCGCATCGACTGTCGACATCACCATCACCGCCCAGGAACGCCCTTCCATTTCGTATTCCTTATTACTGTCGCTGCCTTCTTCTTGCCGCCAGGCTCTTCGCCGGTATTCCACTTGTGCAGCTGATGCATGCGGATCCTGATTCAAACCCTCCTTGCCCGCCTTACCTCACCTTAACTCACTCACACCCCTCAATGCAAATGCGCCGTCCAACCGGTGTGTCTCGGTATGTCGGCTCCGATCTTTTCCTCGCTTGTCACTCCCTACCTGCCCCTTTCTCTCTCTCTCTGAGAGTGAGAAAACGACAGAGAGACATTCTCCTCTCTCTTTCTCTTGGTTTACCATGGTCCTGGAATCTCTGACTGCCTGTCCGTCCCGGCAACCTCGCGCGACACCACGCCCGTCCGCCGCTCTTCGCAGTAGTACCGTACCACCTGTGCCCACAGGTCTCGTCAACAAAGCCGTCTCTCGCTTCTTACTGTTTGACCACTGCGTTCATGGTGCAACTATGTATAATTGTGTCCCGGCACATAATTCTCACCTTCGATGCTCCCCCTCTCCCCGCTTGTTTCTCCCCGGACAGCTACGCATACCTGCCAGCTGACTGATCCGGCTCTGTCTCTTATGCAAGTCATCCCACCACAGGGAGTGGGGGGGGGGGGGGGGGATAAGACTTGGATCGGTACCTTGCGTCCATTGCTTTGCTTTCAAGGATAGGCTCTGGATTCCCCATGTTGCAGATTCATGTTGCCGGGTACAACCCGTCACCCGTCCCATTTTGTTTTGCATTCCTTCAAGACATTCTTTTTTTGGCCCACGTAACCAGGAGCTTGGGCCACGGCTTCAGTTTCTCAAGCTCACCCGTATGGATATGGAGATAGCAATACCGCGAGTCGTTGCGGTATTAGCTGGAATGCGACTGTGTGTTTGTGCGTGAGCAGCAATAGGGCAACGGCTTCTCGTTCACTTTCAACCATTCTCTTTTCGACGACAATAAAAAAGATTCGCGGCTGAGAATTCACACACACACACACACACTCTCTCTCTCTCTCTCTCTCTCTCTCTCTTTCTTTCCGCCTCCCCCCCACCCTACGCGCCTGTCGGACCCGGGAGCAGTTGCTAGGACCAACAGTACGAAACTTGGCCTCACCTACCAAGATTATGCACGCCGATACTATCCACGAAGCAGATCTCGCAGTCTTCCTCGCACGCACGTTGGCCGCTCGACCCTCTGCCGTTGTCATCAATGTTTGCCATTGCAACTGCCGTGCGACATCTAACCCATCTGGCTGCTTTGGCTACGTATCTAGGTGCAACATCTACTTCTTCGTCATCAGGAAGCGCCAACGCTACCTGTCGAGCTCGACACGCGGCGGTTGGCTCACGACCTGGGCCAAAGTCCACGCATACATGCGGCTGCCGAGACCGAAGACGCAGGCAGCTGTGTGCCACCGTCACGTACCGTGTAGTGTGTACACTACACTACGGCTCTAGGCGCTCTTCCAATCCTTGCTTGGCCCCGGTTGCTTTCAGCCTAGCCTGTACTCACAGCCATCACTTTGCATGCGGATGGTCGCTGATACCGTGTGTCTTCATCCTCGCTAATCTGCTCCAAGTACGGGGGTCATGTAATCAGCACTAACCAGCAGAAAAGCCACACCCCATCACCGAAACCAGACTATCGGGCTTCTTTTCAAGCTTCCCTCAACTCTCTTGGCAATCCTGTGATGTTTGGTGTGACCATTGTCATTGAATTTTATCGTGCTTGGTGTTCTTTCTTTTCTGTTGTTTCCCAACAAAAAAAAAAACAAAAAAAAAAGGGTAAAATGTTTCAGGACGACTCTCTCCGGCGAGAGAGCCACACCAAGAAACTGATTTTAGGCGGGTGAGCGAACATTTGCCTCCCTACTGGCCGGCCTGGTTGCCTCTATCATCCGCGAGCCTGTTCTTTTGACTAAACCAAATACCTCATTAGGTGTTTTCCTACGTGGCTTCATTAAACGGTGGAAATCAGAGAGACCATTGAACTCGGCGGCACCAAAAGACAACGACTTGTCTCGAAGCATCATCGCTCAATGGCGCGTTCCAGCGACGGCACACCAGGTCAAACCACCAGTTCGTAAAGGCCACAACCGACGCTTTCATGCGCACTCGGTAAGAGACGTTATACTGCGTGTGCCCCGGGCTACCTGTGCAACGTTGCCATGCAGCTTCGACCAATCTGCTCGAATTCCACGACCCAATGCTTTGGATGCCGACCCGTGGATCGAAGACAGCGACCACAAAGGACTGTCTCAAAAGCCCGCGCCCGGCTGCTGGATCTTGGAGCGAAGCAGGGTTGGGACATGCTGGGAGGTCGTGCCGCCACCTGTACAACAAGGCACGTAACTGCAACACGCTTCAAGTCTGGGAAGAGCCGAAGGCCACGGGTCTTTGGCTGTCTCACGCGACTAGAAGCCCGGCGAGAAGGTCCTGGGAAGCGGGGACTGTGATGTGCGTTGCCGCCCCTTGGGTTTGTCGTTCTGGGTGAGCCTGTATGTGTATGTCTGCGCTTCTCGGAGTCAGAGTTGATAGCCAGATGACCACATACGTTCACGACGCTGGATGCCGCAGCATGGGGTTTTCATCCGGCAACAATCCGCAGGGTTTGTGAACCAGGGGTCACTTTCAGGAGGAGAAACTACGGAAACATACCATATGGCAGACCTATCGACCCTCCATCTAGGCGTCATATGCTCAAATGCACTACCGTAACTTGCGGCAACACAAGCGGCACCGGGAAAGCCGTAGTAGCAGGCTCCATGCTCGTGACACGACAGCAAGCGAATGACACTGGTGGCACGATTCGACTCCTTGGAGGCTCTGCAGAAAGCCGCCAGCATACCTCATCTCTGTTTCTTCCACGATCCTGCAGCAAGACGTGTGTGACCAGTCAGCAATAAGAAACGAGCACACCAAGCGGGAAGCCTGGAGGGCACCTTCACAGAGGGAATAGAAGAGAGAGAAAGAGATGCTTCGACCTCAACCAGGCCATGCTGGGTAACGCCAACTATCCTGCTTTCAAGGTATCGGTACACCCAGGGATAACCTTGTACAGACAGGCTGCTGACCACGTCAAGTCCGCGATATGAAGTTGTGTAAAATCTGCCAAGCAGAGGCCTTCCAAATACATGAGCCGGGAAAGTGGGGGAGATGTTGGAATAAGAAACGAGGGCGTTTCGTGGCGCTGGGCAACACTATGACTAAAAATTCTTTTCTTGGAGGCGCGCGACCCCTGACCAGCATCCGCCATCCGTCCGGGGGATAGGTTGCGAAAGCTCGACGTGTTCCTGTGTCTATGCCGCATGCTGCTTGCTGCCTGTTGTAACAGAGGAGTCCCGAGCAGTATCGACCTATTCGAAATGCAATGAGAAAGATCTCCCGGTGGCTCGGGCTCTCCCGCGTAGACAAGGCATTTGTTTACATGGTAGGGGCGGCCAGGGTACTACGGACGGCCACAGCGCTAAGACGGGAATGGCACATTGCACTGGACGCAGCGAGCCACGGTGCGACTGATTGCGATATCTTGAACAACAGAGGACGAAACTTTTGTGGTCCCAGGTTACTCCTCTCCCTCCTCCTTACGGGAGTACGACTTGCACCAACGGGGGGCACCGGGGCTCACGAAGCACACAATGGCTTGGCTGGCCCATGGAGACTGTCGCTCGCAATCTCAACTGGTGTTCCCTTTTGGGAGCAACCCCCGTCAAAAGGTCATTGACATTGTCAGTTTCTGCGTTTGATTTGCAACCACGTGGGAAGATTAATGATCGCCCGTTCGGTTCTGGATACTCATCACCCCAAGAGCCAAGAACAGCCAAGGAGACACCCCTTTTGCGCTTCCGCCTCGCTCGACTCGCCTCGCCCTTTTCTGTGCCTTGACCGTGCATCCTGGCCTGAGCTCGCGGAGACGGCGGTGGCATGTTGGATGTTCTTGGCAAGCCTGTCGCTGCGCCCATTCGGATGAACAAATAATACAAGGGCAAAGGAGGGCGGTGGGCCCTGCTCGGGGGGGGGAGAGGCCAGTGTTGGAGGGATCGACATCAAGCATAACCTTGTCTTGCTGCCCCCCTCTCAGGCGATCCGGCCGGAGATGCGAGAGACAGGGGTCCCGGGGGGAGAAAATCTCCCCAACTCACCGTCGCGGTCGTCGAGATAGGTGACGGTTAAGCCAGATAGGCCGGAGCCCAAAGAATCTTCCCCCTTCCACCAAGGTTGACCCCTAGAGCCGTATGCACGGCTCCGTTCACCGACAAGAGTTGAGGGAGATGGATGGTGGGAAGCTGCATCATCTTGAACACGAATAGTCGTCAGATGATGCATATTGCTCGCGGCACCTGGTTCTGGTTGCCGCACGTCTCGCCCGCCCTCTTTACCTCCGTGGACTGTCGACCTGACTGACCTCCGGACGTCGTGTCCCAGCTACATACCGCTTCACTTCCGATGAACGGAACAGGCATAATGCTGAGGCACGAAAGGATCCATATCATCCTTGAGCAGCGATCCCGGCCACACAAGCTGTCAGGTGTGCCGGCTCCCAATGTTCTGTTCACCCGACCAAATCCTGCCCAGCGCATCCTGGCGTTCCCTGACCTGGTGGATAGAGATGAGGCGCAAACCGATCTCGGCATCTCGGGTCTCCCACGCTGAGCCCCCGCTAGCTCGGCCAAGGTGAACGCCAAACGGGAGACGGTGGATGACGGGATCCACGCGTTGTCTTTCAAACCTGGACGCATCTTTCGAACAGAGGGCGAGCGGCCCGAGAGATGACTTTCATAGTGATGCACGAACCAGTGCTTCCCCCCTTATTTCTTCTTCCTTTCTTTTCTTCTCTGAATGCGGGACCTTTCGATGGAGAGACTCTGCACAGCGTTCCGGTGCCAGGTAGGCGGCCATGAGGGTGGGAGTGGAAGTTGGAGTAGGAGTGGTAGTGGGAGGAGAAAATAGGATCTTCTCCAAGGGACGATACGAGTCTGACGACGTTGTTGCAAGGCGTGCCACTCAACCCAAAACCGCACGACCTTTCGCAGTTCACCTCACCATCCATTGCGCCTCGCACCGCCAAGGCTCACGAGGTATCGTCTTCTGTACACTACTGCGACCGTCTCTCTCTCTCTCTCTATCTCTATCTTTCTTATCTCAGTCTCTCTCTTCTCTGTCCCTCGGCGGGCAAAAGAAACGGTATATGGATAACGGTGGCTGACTCCCTCGCCGCACGGCGCTCTGCCACCCAATCTCTCGGCCAGAAATGCCAACCAACAGATCCCAATGCAGGGCTCGATCAGATTCAGTCTCGCTCGTGAAGGTCCTCCATTGGTCCAGCCCCTCGTCGTCGTTCAAGCCCCGAAGGACTGCGGCGTCTGCTGTGCGCTCATGGCCGATCAAGCCCCTGGTTTCTTCTTTCCTCTCTCCTTCCTTTCTTTCCCACGGGTCCGCCCGAGGATTGGCCTGCTCAAGGGGTGAGTATTGGAAAACTTCGATGCACGGGTTTCCTTGAGGGATGGCCGAAGGGGGTGTGTATCGATGACAGAGCGGGGGGGCGTGTATGGCAAATATCGTGCTGCAATGTCCATGGGAGACGCACATCGCCCACCGTTTTGCCTAGTTTTCTGACAGATTGACCACTTTTACTCTCCAAGGGACTATTTGGCGAAGCGGTACTCAAAAGGGCAGAAGGCATCTTGGTCCTTGCAAGGGGAAGCGAGCATGCGTGACGACGACAGACGCCGACGCGGTACTTTTTGGCGGCGAAATTTGACCAACTTTGGCGGCGTTGCGTTGACGGCAAGTTGCAGTTGACCAAGTTCCAGGGTCTTTTACAAGACGGGGGAGAATTCACGGCAGGATCTTGATGAACAAACCTGATCCCTCCAGCCGTGTTGAAGATCCCAGCCAGTACTCGATGCTCGTCTCGTTGTGTTTCAGGGCCGCGATACTCCCGCACTGCCGGCGCCGATCCGATTCTTGCACCCTCCGGCGGTCTGTGTCCGATCGATGTTCTCGATAATGAGGCACAGGAACAGAAAGTCGGTGGCAGAAGTAGGAGCAGGTCCCAGTTAACCCGTGATGAAGAAGGGCACCTCGCTCATTTCGCTTTCCCCTCCTTTTCCTTGCTTTCCCAAGCCCAGTGACCAAAAGCGCCCCGGTCGAAAAGGACGGCGCCGTCCAGGGGGGGGGCGCTTCGGGAATCAAGACACGACGTGCTCGAATAGGCGAGCTCTGGTACTCGCCTTTCCCGGCGCGGGTGCTCAACTCCTGTCTGTCCTACAGTAAGCTTCTCAGTTGGAACTGGTCAAGGAGATGAAGGGAACAATGCCAGCTGGAGGTCTCGGCAATCGTTGATTATGGTTCCCCTCTTGGGCCTCCTGTGCTTCTCTCTCGCCTCTTCTTTCTCTTCGATCTAGATATCGACGTGGGCGATGATGGCGTAAGCGGACCGGACCGGACCGATTAGGTTACAGGTGAGTTTGGCATTGCCCATCAGAGAGTCGGTCTCGAGAACAGGTCACCCTTCCCGTTTGAGCACGTCTTGGAAAGGGGGTGGGGCGACGGGAGTTGTGCGATCGTCCGCGTTCTCTCGGGCTTTCAGGGCAAGTGGTCATTCTCGTTGGAGGCCTCGGTAATGGGCTTTTGCAGTGGCGAGGGCGTGTCGTGGCTCTTGTCTCGCGGCAGCGGAGCCGTGAGTTTGGCGTTGAATCACGCAGTGTCGGTCGGTCCGAGCATGGCTGTTTGGGGGGGGGGGGGGTTGTGAGGACTGTCTGGCGCCATGCGGGTTCAACATTCTGCCATTGGGTCAGTTGGACTTGTTCTCTTGGTGCCGAGCGTGTGGCCTTGCGTCGAGCTGACTTGGGTCGTTGGCAAATAGCCACGGTCACAAGGTGTCGAGCCAGATGTGAGGACTGGATGAATGCCTCTTGATGATCGCCTTCACCTCCGTATTTGTTCTTGAGGCGGTTATGATTCCCTTGTAAAAGGGATATTAGCAGGAGAATGAGCTGTGGGAACAGTAGGTAGTTCTAGTAGATGCAGGTTTCACGAATCTCAGGGTAGCTTGAGCATGTTCAATAAGGAAACCACGAGGAATGAAGCTGAATGATACGTCGTTGACTGAATCTATTGCAATGTGCTCCCCCGTCCACGACCTCTATCAAAAACACAACACGGCATCTCGGCTCTCCGTGATTTCTTTCTTCCCGCCTTCTCCCAGTGTACCGTACTCGTCAATGCCGTAGACTAAACTCGACAGCAGCGTGAAGTCGTTCCCAGTCATCACTCTTATCGTACCAGATGTCTTTTTCCAGATTTTCCCACTCGCCCATCTATAGTTGGTTTCCTCCATCGTGCTTTCGACATGCCTCTCTTTCTCTCTGTAACAGTCATTCGTCGCCATTATGATACCGCGCAGCTCCACGGCCCGCTTACAGCTCCTCCTTGACGGTCCTCTGCGTGCGGTCGTGGCTCTTGGCCTTGAAGCCGTCGCCGGGCGTCGCGATCCTCCTCAGACGGAAGACCTTGGCCGCGTGGCTAGGGACCTTGGCCTTCAGGACACCCTTGGCCGCGACCTCGCCGACCTTCTTGCCAAAGAGCCTCGGGTCCTCTCTCTCGAGGCCGACGGCATAGGGGATCTCGGTGGCGTTGTACCAGTTGGCCTCGTTGAGGATCTTGGCCCGCGCCTCGTGGCTCTCGGCGGCGAAGAGCGACTCGGCCGTCTGGGTGGACATGCGGTCGGCCCAGAGGTCGTGGACGGCCCAGGCGGACTTGACCTGGGGCGCGGAGCCGCCAGGGCCGTCGGAGACGAAGATCTCGGCGAGCGACGACTCCATGTCGAGGTCGGCGCCGGCGGCGTTGAGGAAGATGACGACCTGGTCGCCGTTCTCGAGACGGCCGCTCCACACCTGGGCCTCGGCGACGCCGTGCTCGTCCGGGACCAAGGCGCCGCCGACGTCCCTCCGGACGCGCAGGGCGCTGCGGCCGTGCGGGTCCTGGCTGAGGGCGATGATGGCCGGGTTGTTGACGATGCTCAGGGCGTCGGCGGGCATGGAGCGCAGGTCGTTGCCGAGCATCAGGGGCGACTTGAGGGCGGCCCAGAGGGCGAAGTGCGCCTTGTACTCCTCGTCCGTCATGCCGCCCTGGCCGACCTCGAGCATGTCGAGGTCGTTCCAGCCGCCGGGGATGCTGCGATCGGCGAAGGTGGCGACGCGGTTGAGGATGAAGAGGACGGAGCAGTGGGTGCCCGGGGCGATGCAGAAGGGGTCGGCGGCCGAGGAGCAGCTGCAGAGGTCGTCGGGGCGGGTGAAGGAGTCGTAGATGTCGCCCGACATACGCCAGGCGTTGGAGAGGGACATTCCCCACTGGGGGGTTAGGGTTTGTCAGTTTGTACGATTGGGAGAGAGAGATGTATGAATGAATGGGAAATACAAAGATGTTAGGGGAGGAAGGGAGGGAGGCAGGGCTTACGGTATGGACGTAGTCTTCGCCCCAGTTGCAGAGACTCAGGGCGATGGGCCGCCCCGTCGCGTTGAGGGCGTCGGCCATGACCTTGAAGCGGTTGAAGGAGATCTGGGGCGTGCCCATGCGGCCCATGTGGTAGCAGTTGTCGTACTTGAGGAAGTCGACGCCCCAAGATGCGAAGCTCTGAGCGTCGTCCTTTTCGTGGTCGAGAGAGCCGGCTTTGTTTTTTTTGGATATGTCAGCCAGAGCCGTCCTTCATGATATGTAATGGGGACATCGTCGTTCTTGATGAGAATTGTCATAAGACTACTCTTCAGAGGACACCGTTCTCATGATGTGGAATAAGACTTTTGAATCCGGGGTCAAAACAACTCACCAAATCTCGCGCACGTCATCTCGCCGGCGCTCGAGTACATGCCGTACTTCAACCCCAGGCTGTGGAGGTGGTCCGAGACGTGGTTCAGGCCGTTGGGGAACTTGTCGAGGTTCGGCTGCAGCTTGCCCTGGGCATCGCGGCCGTTGACATCCTGCCAGCAGTCGTCCAGCACGACGTGATTGTAGCCCAAGTCACGCAGGCCCAGACTAACGACGCGCTCCGATGTGCTCAGGAGGAGGTCCTCGGAGACGTCGCACGCGAAGGCGTTCCAGTTGTTCTGGCAGACATACGTCAGTGACCTGTTTATTTTACACATGTCCTGGGACGAGAAAGGGAAAGGAAAAAAGTAGAAGAGGCTCCCTGAAAGCTTCGTTTGTCAACTTACCCAGCCCATCGGCGGCGTATCGGCCAGGCCGTTGCTGAGAGCCGCCACTCGTCCCGCGGATGCAATGGCGGCGACGAGACCTAGTGATCTGTAAGCCATATTGGAGTTTTTTTTAACTTTTTTTCCGAAGTCGAGAAACGGCAATGACTTCGGCGTCAGTATTTGCTTGTCTAAAGTCGATTGCGCGTTGCCGGGAATCAATTCTTATACCGCCTCTCGAGCAGGAAAAGTGGCATCGCGGGTCCGTTCAGCGCCCCTCTCGTCTCCTCCATCACGAACCAGTCTTCCAAGTTTTCCCCCACACATCGTGTCTCTTTCTCTCTGTGTGTGCGTGCGCTTGCTTGCTGCTTGAGTAACATGCTACATGATGCCCGTCGCCAAGTGAGGGGGCGCATCCATCAGACGGTGAGGTTGGTCGACAGGGGGCGGAGAACTCGATCAAGTTTCCCGCCCTTCTCCGCATCCAACCGCATACCAAACAATCCCCGAGTCATTCCCACACTTTCACCACGTGCGAGAAAGAGAACGGGGTTTGCCAAGAGGAAACCCCGCTGTCGAGCACGAGTTGGTTGGTTGGCCGGTGTAATTCTCGGAATAAGAGCTTTACAAGACGCCCAAGTTGACAACCAACCCCCTTGTCACGAACGAGCATGAGCCGCTTCGGTCAAGTCGACATTGTCTTGTCAGTGTCACATGCGAGAGAGAGACAGAGACACAGACAGAGAGAAAACGAGTAAACCTCTCGAACCCACTTTGTTAATTCTGTGGACTCCTCTGGAGTCCCCTAGACTCTCTACCCATTGAGTCTGGGCCTCCAGTTTTCTATCAACGGGCCAAGAGTCCAGAATCGGATCTCCCCCAGCTTCACCACACAACCCACACAATCACAAGACCACAACTTGGCATCATCACATCGGGACCCATCGGGTCACCGCGGCAGCCCCTCCATCGTCCACAGCGACTCCATCTCCTCCCCATCTCCGCGCCGGCTTGTTCCGGTCGCGGCCTCCTTCTCCTCCATCGGTTCGGCAAACTCGACCAGGAACCGCAGCATCCAGCGGTCCAGCACGAAGCTAGTGTCGATGCTCGTCCGCGCCGTCTCGTGGAACGCCCTCAGCCGGCTGATGGCCCGGTCGACGGTTGGCCAGTAGCACCGCAGCTGCAGGAGCAGCTCATAGTTCCTCTCGAGACGCCGCCGCGCCAGGCTGATGTCGACTTCGTCACCACTGAGCAGCAGCGTGTGGATCTGCACCGTCGACGCGATCACCAAGACGTGCGCCGCCATCGTATACCGCACGTCGGCGCCGGCCGTTGTCTGCGCGCGGTACACGACGTCGCACAGCCTCGCCGCGTGCTCCTTGCACCGCGTTGCGTACGAGTCCCGCCGCGCCACCGACGCCGACGCCGTCGGGTTGATGGCCGTCGTCGTGCCCGCGCCGTACAGGAACTGGTAGTACAACAGCTGGCCGAAGTGGTAGTATCCGAGATACACGGCCGCGAACGTCCGCCCGAGCCCCCGCGCCGCGAACCACGCAAAGTTCTCGGGCGTGTCGCGCATGTTGTCCGGCAGCGCCGCGAGCCAGCCCTCCATGCGCGCGTGGAGCGCCTCCACGCCGCTCTCGAGCGCGTCCCAGTCCGGGTTCTCGGCGACGCACCGCTGGTTGAAGTCGTTGACGTCGAGCAGGATCCTGTTGAGCCGCACCATCTGCGAGAGGTGCTGCGAGCTCTGTCCCGACAGCAGCGTCGCACCCGCGGCGGACACACCGGCAGCAGCAGCCGCCGGACCCGCGGACGCAGCGGACGATGATGACGCACCGCTGCGGCTCAACGACACGAACGGCAGATCGTCCATCGGCAGGGGGATGTCGGATCTCGCCGGCAGCAGCTTGGGCAGCTTCACCGCGGTGGATGACCACACGTCAATCATGCAGAGTGACCACCAGACTGGGGGAGGGGGGGAACCAGCAGGACCTGTCAGTTTTGGGTTTTATTTCTCCCGGTACCTTGCAGATGCCGCCCGCCCACGTTGCAGATGCACACTCGTTGCAGACGATCAACTTGGCAGATACGACGGGGGGGGGATGAAAGGGGGACCGGGGCGTGCTTACCCCGTATATTGATCTCCCGTTCCAGCAGACTGGTTGCCGGTCTGTTGGGTAGGTCCAGGAGTTGCGCCATGCGGCATGCGACGCCGTAGTAGATGTTCTCGGCCTCCCCATTGCCATCAGCGGTCCAGGCTGCTCCTATCAACACGCAGAGCTGTATCGTAGTCAACGACACGTCGCGGATGTTGAAAAACCCCTCGGCGGCCTGTAAGTACCCCTGTGCTCTATGCCGAGGGTCGACGTCGGCCAAAGTCGGATCCGTCGAGAATCTAGAACTTCTGTTAGTGGACCCGGTCGTCATATCTCGTCTCATTTCTCCCTCAGTTCAGTTACACATCATCAGCCTTGGCGGCCGAGGCAGATGGGATAGTCATCAGACAGAACATGTGGACAGACCGACCTTGCAGACAGGGCGCAGATGCCGTACAGGATACCGTGGGGGACTCGGTCGCCGAGCGCATCCTCGACGAAGCTCGGCCGATGGAACAGGGAGTGGAACTGGTCATGGATGTAGTCGAAGTAGAGTCTCAGCAGCTCCAGACGCACCGGCAGGGGAGGGAGCGTGGCATGCGGAGGAGGGGGTGGAGGAGCCGTCTGACACCGGGCACACTGGCCACCGGCGCGGGAACCGGGCGACGACGCACTCGCGACGTATCCCTGCTGCGACCGGCCTTGCTGCTCTTCCTGACGCTGTCTACGCTGGTTCTCCCGCTGCTCGTAGTAGCCGCCCTCGGGGGGCCTTTGGTCGCATTTGAGACCTCTCTCGCTGCAGTATATGCAGTCGACGAGGCCTTGCCGGGTTTGGCATCTGCGCCGGCGGGCCCTGTGGGATGAATTCCGTGTCAGGTCACCAGGCGACTCGCAACGTCATTGTGGGAGAAAATAAAAAAGAAAAAGAAAAGAAGGAAAAACTCGCTGGGGTGGACAAGGGGTGTACCGGCAGGCAGCACAAGCCGAGGGTTTCCGCATGCCGCGCGGGGCTCGCTCAGAAATCCCTCGGACTGAAGACCGAGACGCGTTTGTATGCTCTCAAGGCAGTGAGTGAGTGATAGGCCACTAAAGACTGCTGGCTGTGTCGGTCCAGCCCAAGCCTATCCCGCGTCTCGGTAGTGAGTGTAGCAAGTAGTTTGGGGGGGGGGGGAAGATGGAAACAAATGGGGCGGCTGTTTGCCAGCCGCACAAGCAGAAGAGGCGCCAAAAAGAGAAGAGAGTGAGTATGAGTATGAGTGTGACCGTGGGTGTGAGAGGTGAGAGTGAGAGCCGGGGATTGGTTGTGAGTGAGTGAGTGAACATGTTCCGTGTTTTCACCACGCGGTGGTTACCCGGCCGAGTTTGGCCTCGACCAGGGACAAACCCCGACAAGGATCATGGATCGTGGACCACTTCTCCCCACTCTCATCCCCGGCTCACCAAGGACAGATCAGGAAAAGGCGGCGGAAAAGAGGCGGGAAACCGGCATCAACCCCGGCCGCGGCCATCGGTGCTGTGTCGCCCTCAATCGTTCGACGAATGACCGCATCTCGTTGCTCCCCCAAAAGTCTCGACCGATCATCGTCTCGAGCCCCAGATATTTCCCCATGGGGCCCTCACAGAACGGCTGTCTGACTTTGATGTGTGGTTGTGCCTTCGGCGTTGCCTCTCAGAACGTCTTGTTGCTTCAATGCCAATGTTGCCCCCATCATCCCTCCTCCCCTTCCCCCGGTTCTGTCTCCGAGATGGGTTGATGGGTCGATGGGGTTCTCCGCATTGCCTCGGCAAGTCATACCCGTCCATTCGTTGTATTGTGCTCCTTTGGGTTGGGAGGTTTTTTTTCTTTTGACTCTCTCATGTCAAGAGCCGGACGAACCATGCAAGGGTGTGTGCTATATGCAACCTTGCCTATTCCCCCGCCATCGTCTTTCTCTATAAAGTCAACGTCGTGTCCCACTGTTGTACACGACATTTGGGAATAACCTCGTTCGCAACTCCTCTTGATCCCCCTTTGGCGGTAACTCTTCTCAAGACTTTTCTTCATCATGGCTCACCAAGACAAGGCCGTGGGCGCCGAGGTGCTTCCAGCCGTCAGCCACCACAATGACCAGGGCGAGGCCATCACGGCCATGCAGAACGAGCGCCAGATGAGCGTCAGGGACTCGTTCCGCTTCTGGCCCAAGGCGATTCTCTTCTCCTTCATCATTTCCCTCGCCATCATCATGGAGGTATGCCGTTTTTTCGCAATTCTAACCCCTCTTGAAACGGCGCTGACCGGCTCTGCCAGGGTTATGACACAAACTTGATGAGCAACTTCTATGTCTTCCCGGCCTTCATGAAGAGATACGGCGACCAGATCGGTCCTGACGGAGAACCTCTGATCTCGGCCCGCTGGCAGACTATCATCAACAACGGCACCCAGGTCGGTTCCATCATCGGCCTCATCATCAACGGCTTCATCACCGAGTGGATCGGCTACAAGAAGACTATGATCGTCTCCATGATTGCCATGATCGGCGCCGTCTTCATCCCCTTCTTCTCCAACGGCCTGCCCATGTTCTTGGCCGGAGCCCTGATCCAGGGTGTGCCGTGGGGTATCTTCCAGACCCTCGCCGTTACCTACGCCGCCGACATCTGCCCCATGTCCTTGAGAGGTTACATGACATCCTGGGTGTAAGTTGAAGAAGCATGCCGCGTCAGTCATCGACAGACGTTGACGAGAGAATGGAAAAAAAAAAAAAAAAAGCTGACGACGGGCATACAGCAACATGTGCTGGGTCATCGGACAGCTGATCAGCAGTGGCATGCTCCGCGGACTGCTGCAAATCGACAACGAGTGGGGATACCGCATCCGTAAGCCAACCCGGACCTTACGAGACTACTTGCTTGCTGAACTAACACCCCAAAACAGCCTTCGCCATCCAATGGGTCTGGCCCGTTCCCATCATCATCGGCACGCTCTTCGCCCCCGAGAGCCCCTGGTGGCTCGTCCGCCAGAACCGCCTCGAAGAGGCCAAGGAGTCGGTCCGCCGGCTGACGTCCCCCCAGAGCGGCGTCGAGTTCGACCTCGACGCCCACATTGAGATGATGCGCCTCACGAACCAGTTCGAGATCGAGGTCAGCTCGGGCGCCCACTACTGGGACTGCTTCCGCGGCGTCGACCTCCGCCGCACCGAGATTGCATGCATGGTCTGGCTGACCCAGTCCTTCTGCGGCGTGCCCTTCATGGGCTACGGCACCCAGTTCATGATCAACGCCGGCCTCAGCAACGAGAACGGCTTCACCATGAGCCTGATCCAGAACTGCATCGGCCTCATCGGCTGCATCATCGCCTGGTACATCATGACCCACATCGGCCGCCGCACGCTGTACCTCGCCGGCCTGTCCGCCATGTTCGTCATCCTCATCGTCATCGGCGGCATCGGCATCCCCCAGGACGAGGCCGGCCTGCCTGCGAGGTCCTGGGCCGTCGGCTCCCTCATCATTGTCATGCTCTTCGCCTTCCAGCTCAGCGTCGGCCCTTCGTGCTACACCCTCGTCGCCGAGGTGCCCTCCACCCGCCTCCGCGTCAAGACTGTCGCCCTCTCGCGCGCCTTCTACAACTCGGGCGGCTTCATCGTCAATGCCATCCAGCCCAAGATCGTCGGCGTCAACGACTGGAACTGGGGCGCCCGCGGCGGCTTCTTCTGGGCCGGCATCACCCTGCTGTTCCTGACCTGGACCTTCTTCCGCCTCCCGGAGCCCTTTGGCCTCACTTACTCGGAGCTCGACCTGCTGTTCGAGCACCGCGTCGGCGCCCGTCACTTCTCGCAGGAGGCCGCCGATTCTCTGCGCCCGCAGCTGGAGGAGGTCGCCAACCGCAATGAGAAGGTGACCGCTGTCGTGAGCCATCAGGAGAGTTAGATGGCAGTGTCACACGCTGCAGAAGGCAGAGTTGCGCCCATCTCAAAGCATCCAAAGTCGTGTTCTCCTCTTGGTCTAGGTCTTAGGAGGACTTCTCAAAACAGATTACTAAGTACAACCATCTAATATAATACCCCAACGCGTTATGACAGAAAGGCATTTTCCACTCTTTTTAGTCTTCCTCTTCTCCCGGCAGTGTGACATTTTAATGACCACGAATGTACGAGCAAACTGCCATATTGGATTCAACCCCCCTAGCCAGTTAGGTCGGAAATTTTCAAAAGCAATATCGACATCACTGGCTTCTATTTATACAGAAAAGGCCCTTCGCGCCGCGTGGGTCTCCAACCTATCGTACAATGGTAGATGAGTGGATAACATGGTCGTAGAAGTGTATGGCGATCACGGGGCTAGGCTGATGCAGCCGTTGGCGCTGTCCTCTTGGAAGACGCCGCTGTAGATGACGGCCTCGTCGATCCCAGCCGGCTGGAAGCCGTTCTTGGTAATATCGCCCTGGCCGCCGACGGGCTTCTTCAGCAGGCCAAAGTGGTACTGCCCCTGACCGGTAACGTTATTGACTTGAACATCTCCCTGCGCTTCAAGATCGTTGTTGTCGGTGGAATAGAACACCTGCGCCGTGCTAGCAAGAGAGGGTCAGTTCCACGTATGATACCATAGCCGGCTCGGGTGAGAGCAGCTTACTTGGCGTCGAAGTTCAGGGTAACGGCGAAGTTGTGAACGACGCCCTCGGTGAAAGAGGTGCTGAAGAGGATGGGGGGCGCCGGCTTGGTGTTGACGTTGCCAAAGAGTGTGAGTGTATCCGGGTCGGCGTTGGGGTCGCCGCCCAGGATGGTCCCGGCCTTGAGGACGACCTGGTTTGTGCTGAAGTCGTTGCTCTCGAGGAAGGCCATCTGGTACTCGTGCGAGAGATTAAGGGGCCGTTGGGCGTCCTTCTGGATACTGAAATGAAGCGTCTTGATGCCAGTTGTGGACGCGTCGGTGCCCGAGTTGCTGGCCGGGATTAGTTCGGCGCGTCGGAAGCTCGTCTGGTTGTTGAAGATGGACTGGTCACTGGAAGGGAGAGAGATAAAAAGAGCGTCAGCTAGCTGGCCATGTGTGCGGGGCGGCGTTGCGCAACCCGGGGTTCATACCTGATGGCGACGGCGAGAGGCACGTTGTCGTTTCCGTCAAAGGGAGAGCTGTTTTCGTTGGGCAACTGGAGAACCTGGCTGAAGGTCAAGCCCGCGCCAACGACATTCTTGGGGTTGAATATGTTGTTGTTGGCGTCAAAGGCCTCTACTTCGGTGCCGACGGGGATGCGGCCGTCGAACTGCAGTGTGCATTGCTGGGCAACTGCTCCCGAGACGAACGAGAACAGAGCGAAGGACTTGGAGTATTGCATGATGAAGTATGAAACTGGACCTGCCTGTAGTATAGAAAAAGAGTGGAAGTAGGTAGGAATTATTACAAGAAGGAAAGAATTCTTACATAAAGCTAGAGAAACCGGCAATCGGATATTTTAATCGAGCTGGTAGGTCAACCGAGACGGCGACAGCGATGACATTTTATATCGGTCATCTCTAACTCGACAACACTATTGCCTGTCTATATGGCTCCGGGCCGGCAATATCATGGGATGCACCGATCAACGGCAAATCATGCGCTAGCACTCAGCAGCAGTTTGGGGACGTGTTCGTCGTGTCTTTGGATTCAGGAACGGGACGAGCTGAGGCCTGGACGGGAACCTCACAACCCGGGCCCTTTAATGCCAGCCAACACACAGTAGACGACCAAAATAAAAGGAAGCACGGCGATCGAAAACAAGGTGTGCCAGCTGAGGAAGGTTTCTCTCAGACCGGGGTGTTCCGTGAGCAGCGGCCCCGGCCTTAAGGTTGACACGAGGTGGGATGCAGGCGGCCAACGAGCCGGCCTCAACGTTCAAGGGAGCCGTCACGGGGGGGTGTGGATGTGGAGGTGGAGGTGGGAGGTAGATCAAACGACGACGTCGCAGTCACGCCAGTCTCCCTTTCAAGCCTTCATTCAAAATGCGTCCCAAGTTCAAAGTTGTCACCGGCCTCATCTCATGCCGGTCCTTTTTTGGGAGATGCACACCCCAAAACCAACGGGTTTTGCGCACTGGCAATGGATTCCAGCAGCTGACTCCCTCTCCCCGCTGTCCAAGTATCATCTTACTCTTCTAGAAAAACGGCTCCACGCTCAATGGAGGCTGGAAATGATGCTGTCATGCCAAGCTGCCGGATCTATAACGTCGGGAGACCCGGAGAGATGTGAAGGGTTCATACACCCAGCGCGGCGTCGCCGGTGAGGGATCCCGTCTCGATGCCGTTCGCTTGGAGCGTTTTGTTGCCGCTATTGGGCGGGCGGGCGGGTGTGTCGGTATATCGGGGTGTCTGGCGGGAATGGCACTTCCGCAGAGCCTTTCCTTATTGTCACGTTTTCTGAGGTGAATATCGTCTGTCACAATCTCTTCTGCCCTCTTGATTTTATGGATGAAATGGCCGTTCACAGCGGTGCGTTGACGGGCAAATGTCAAATCGACAACCACTCGGACGCCTGAGCGATGACATTCCTACGTCAGCCGCCAGCGGACCAAGCGTGTGTCGTGGTTGCGTAACGGCCCATGCTACCTGTCAAAAGGTTGTGGTGATAGTTTCTTGGATATCGAGAGATGAACGAATCGGGAGGACGGTGAATTGAAGAAGAGTGAGACTCAGATTGAGACAGTGAGTGAGAGAGTGCAGATGCAACAGCCAGCCATTGGAACCCTGTTGAAGAGTTGCCCCACGTCATTCCTTATCGGTCTATTTTATCGTTGCCGTTATCGTAATCGCTATCAACCATCATAAGTGGGTCTTCGGCGATCCATCCCACTAACGTATGGCGAAGTTAGCGATCGAGGCCACTAACGCTAGGCTGTTGCCGCCTCTGGGTTTGCGGGAAGTCGCGGTTCACAATAACACAAGGAACCTCGAGTAACCTTCCGTTGACATCCTCATCATTGCTCGAGCGGTTCAATCCCCCCTCGCCGTGGATCCTCGGCGCGTCTTCCGCCCTTGCACACAAGATACAACGGCAGGCATATTATCTAAGCTTCTGTAGCTTCGATCGTTAAGCTTTCGAGCTTTGAACTTCCCGAGCACCTTCTGAGACGCGTCGGGCTGTCCAATATCGAGCTTGGCTTACCTAGGTCTTGAACCTTCCTTCACGCTACCACCTACCAGACCGTCACTTTCGACCTCACGGCCTCACCTCTCCTTTTCGGACAATTGACCGTCAATCAATTCTTACCCAGAGAGACCGTTTGGTCTCGAGGCTCCGAGCTGGTCCCGTGCCACTGACAGCGAGCTTTGTCCGGCAGACCCTGGCAGCGCGAACCCCGGTCTGCCAGCTTGGGCCTACCGCGTCTGTCTCTGCGTCTGCGTCTGCGTCTGCATCCGCTTCCAGCTTCCAGCCTCCTTTGCTACCGTGTCGCGGAACGAACGACCACGACGAAAACCCCGACATCAAACCGTATGGCTGCCGCCTGTCTGCCGCGCCTGAAGATCCGAGAAGCTGTCTGAAGACTTTGCATCGGGACGTCACGGTCCTTCCACTCGACTGGGAAACAAGGGTCTAATTCTACGGTCGCAAAACACTGCGTCGCCATACGACTTGGGCGCCTATGCGGAGGTACATCGCGTTCCTTGAAATCGACGCACACCATTTTTCTCCCAACGAGGCTCCCCACGCGCCGACTATCTTGTCCACAGACACCTACGCGTCTCGAAACGCATCCAAGGAAAAGGAAGTCGTCGACAGTCAGCACGCCACCCCGAACCAGTCCAATGGGCCGACTCTAGCACGTGTTCAGAATGCCCACCACCCAGGTCACCCCCGCCGAGGATGCTCTTCTGCAAGGGATCGCCGACTCGCTTTTCAAAGCCCGCAAGGTCGTCGTCATTACCGGCGCCGGCATCAGCACCAACTCCGGTATTCCCGTAAGCAGTCATGCCGTTGTTGCCCGCCAGCCGGGACTAATGTCATTCTAGGACTTCCGAAGCGAAAATGGACTGTACTCTCTGATCCAAGCCCAATTCGACAACGCGACCCGGGAGGATGCTCTGGAATCGAGATGCGCCACATCGTTCGATGCGAGCCGTGACGAACGAGAACCACCCACCAAGCGGCGAAGACTGTCTTTCGAGGATTCGGGCATCTGCCTCAGCGACGACTCGCAAGCTACTGAAGACCAAGAGGTGCTCAGTAGCTCGGAGGAGGACAAGAGCCGACTTTCTAATGGGTCAGACACGCCAGCGCCCAGCTTGGCCGCAACCAGGGCAAAGGGCCCAGTGACGAGAGCGAGGTCACGAGAATTGACAGTCGACGACGGCGCCACCACAAGTGAGGACTCCAGGGCTAGGAAGAGTCATGGCACCAGATGCAATGAGGCTATAGCCGGATCAACTCGGTTGTCCAGGAGAGCCGCATCCTTACCCCCGGATGAGAGCCCTCAAAGGCGCTCTTATACGGCTGCGCATTCAAGTCCAACTGGGACTCAACCCAACTCACTGCAAAAAGATGAAAGCCCAGCCCGCCGCGTTCTGCGCACACGCGGGCGTTCTGCAAGCCCAGGGGCAAAACCAAGAGCCAACGCTTATCAGGCACGCTCTGCTGTGTTGCGGAAGAGGTCTTTGCTAACACATCCCTTGGTCAACGGACAAGAACCTGAACCCAAGGAAGAGCCTCCAAGCTCGGTACCCTTTGCGCCAGGACAAGCTTGTTCAAAACTTTCACTCCAGCTGGACGAAGTTGATCGGGCCCTCAACCCAGCAGCCCCTGTCCCAGTCTCGACCCTTCAGACCTCGGCCTACACCACACCAAAAACCACAAGGTTCTACTCCAGCTCGTCACCCTTGTCGTCGCCTCCCAGCTTGTTCCTCCAAACAACACCAACCCTCAAGATCAGCTCCTTTGCACAGTCGAATCGCCAGCAACCAGTGCCAGCTTTCAGCTCATCCCCATTGTCTTCGCCTCCCCCCGTCCTATTTGACCCTTTCGAGGAACCAACATCGTCTTCATCAACCAGACAGACCTCAAGTGTGGCTAGTAGCCTCGCCTCTTCGGAAACTGACGAAACACCTCCGTCCTCTCAACCCAGCAAGTCAACTCTGCCCAACATCAAAGGCAGGGATCTATTTGATGCTTCAATCTGGGCAGATCCACTGCGGACATCGGTTTTCTACACATTCGCCACAACTCTTCGGCAGAAAGTGAAGTGTGTTGAGCCGACCGAATCGCACCATTTCATCGGTCACCTCCGCAATCGTGGAAAGTTGGTTCGGTGCTATACGCAGAACATTGACCAGATTGAGGAGAAGGTTGGGTTATCGACGTCACTTCAAGAAGGACCGGGACACAGGGGTCGCTTTTCAAGGAAGTCCGTTGGAGCGGTACTGGCTATCTCGGCATTGGCAAACACCTCAGCCGGCAGCGAGCTGGCCACAGCAGGACCAGAGCCGGAAGATAAGAGAGGCAATGTCGAAACTGAAGGGACTGGTAGTGCCGAGGGCGCTGAATCGACCGACGCCACCCCCTTCGCCGAGTCTCAAAGTCAACACCGATCTGATCGGAAGTCCAACGGCGTGGAGTGCGTCTTCCTACACGGATCTCTGGAGTCTCTGCGGTGTTTTCTGTGCGGGAAGATTTGTGCTTGGGATGAAGGAGGGAGAGCACACGAAACTCTCTCTGGACGACAGCCCGAGTGCCCATACTGCGCTGGAGCGACCGCTGCACGACAGGAGAGGGGCAAGAGAGCGCTGGGTGTCGGCAAGCTGAGACCGGATATTGTACTCTACGGCGAAGAGCACCCAAACGCCCATCTCATCTCCCCCATCATCACCCATGATCTCGGGCTTTCGCCTGATCTACTTCTCATTCTCGGCACCTCCCTGAAGGTTCACGGTCTCAAGGTTCTTGTCAGGGAGTTCGCCAAGACCATTCACAGCAGAGGCGGTAAAGTGGTGTTTGTGAACTACACAAAGCCTCCGGAGAGTTCATGGGGAGATATCATCGACTACTGGGTCCAGTGGGACTGTGACGCCTGGGTATCCAACCTGAAGGAGAGGATACCTCTGCTTTGGCTACCGCCAGGCACAAAATTGTCCAAGAAGAAGAAGGAAAGCAGCGACAAACCAAAGAAGCGGCAGAACACCGCCGAACAAGGATCGAAGCCTAAGTCGGAGTCATCAAAGTCGGGCGAGCATGCTCCTAAACTACCGCAACCGGAAGCGGCTGTGAGGTCTGAACTTCCAGCCGAGAAGCCTGAACTTCCAGCTGAGAAGCCTGGACCTCCAGCCGAGAAATCTAAACCTCCAGCTGAAAAGTCTGAACCTACAGCCGCGAAGCCGGAACCTCCGACTGTGAAGCCCGAGAAGTCCCCTATCAACGCGACGCCCGAAGCGCCAATTCGTACCCCGCTTCCCCAGGCGATACCCAGCCCAGAGGAGGTAGTCGAGCCACCCAAGGTTATTGATCTTGGATACGAGAAACCAGTGGTGGGGAATGAAGAGACCCCGAAGGTTGCCGCCGCCAAGATTGTTAACCCTGGACACGGTAAGCCAGCGAAGCAAAGGGAAAAGGGCCCAAAGGCCCCGAAGACCGCTGTCCCCAAAACTACACCCCGTCGGCCCATGGCCGTTCGTGATGACACGACCAACGCCGTGTACCTCGTGTTCAAGGTCATGGCTGAGCTTCGCCGAATCACTGACAACAAGCCGGTGCCGCCATTGTCCTCTCCTGTGAGCCTCCGAACCGAGAAGCCGAAGCCCCGACGAAAAAAGAAGTCTGCGCAAGCTGTTCTCTCACAGACGTCCGAGTCCAGCCCTCAGCACCACTCTGTCACAACTTTACACTTGGGGCCCACTACGTCTACGGTGGAGCACGAGGTCCCGCAGTTAGAAGCGAGACGGGACACGAGAGTCGTTGCGGAGGACGTTACTATGTCGGGAACCGCTGAGAGCTCCATCCTAGCGGCCGTCAAGGTCAATCCCCGGACGCGGAAACGGAAAAAGATTGACGGCGAGGAGGTGTTTGTGCCGGGTATGCCGCGGCCCGCCCTCGCCGTCAAATCTTTGCTATGTACGACGCCACAGAAAGTAAAGAGGCCGTCCGCCAAGAGCAAGGCGGTCCTCGTCTCGCGCGCCACGCCGCCCAAGACTCTCCCCGACATGCAGCGAGCATCCATGGAGTCGTTGACGTTAGCCCCTTTAAGAACGACCGGGGCATCTGTCTCGACGCCGTTGAAGCTCCAGCCTTTGGAGCCTGTCCCTTCTCCTCCGACAGGTCCACTTTCGGTCATGTCGCCCAACTCGCGGGCTAGGCTTGGCCCGAGGGTGGGTGATCCATTCTTCCGGTCGGATTCTGTCGTTCATGAACTGGTTAAGGCGTCTGGCTGGACCCAGCCTCGGAGTCTTGGGTTCATGCCACTGATGAGCTCGCAGTTGAACAAGGAGACAGACGCGATCATGGCATTGCAGGGGCTGAAGGAGGGATGACTGGTTGCCGACGGTTGGCATTGAGCCGTGGGAGACACATCTATCTGCATTGGCCGGATTGAGGAAGCGCTAGATTATACCCGAGAGTTGGAATGCTGCTCTCAGAAGCGCAGCGTAGTCAATGAATAATGATTCCTCGCACACCTGACCTACCTACGTCCCTCTATAGTACCCACACACCCTAACTCGGCCTCGGAAGCATCGTCCCTCTCTTTCGTGTCTGATGGGACATGGACCTTGCAGGGTTCAAGAACGACAACAGCACAACCGCAACAATACGAAATGACAATCGGGTCTAGTCGTCAATGCCTCGCGGAGCCATATTACACGAGAAACAACCGCCCTTCACCGATGCGGATGGACCCCTCTGCCCTCCCACCACGCGAATGCGATCTCGGGGTTGGCAGGTTCTGGGATGTTGGGACGAGGCGCGAGCTGGACCGTGTCTCAGCGCGGAGACAAAGAGGCCCAGGGACGGGACGCAAAGGCACCCCTCCCCCGCAACCCGGAGGTTCAGCGAACCATCATTGTCCGGTTGAAGTAGCAGATCCTTCGTTCCACACAAGGGTCGTCCTGAGGGCTGACTGCCAACATCACAGCCCACCCACGTGGAGGGGAATGGCTTGGCTTAGCTAGAGTGTCTGCTCTAGCGCAATGCAACACGGCATGTCACTTTGATGTTACTTCCCTCTCTCGCTCTTTTCCCCTCTCTCTCTCTGCTCTTCTACCTTTACTTGCATCTTTAGTTTGCCGTACAGGAAGGACTGCTGTAGAAAAGCGAGTTAATTGGGTTCCAGGCTGTCTGCGGCTGGCTAGTCGCCAGTAGTCCTTGAAGCGAGGCGTGCGCCAATCTACTTGCCACACGAGTACAGTTGGCTTAGATCCGATGAATTGGTAGCCGGCGGACCCTTTCCTGACGGATATGGCCCTCCTCAAGTCGGGCCGGCCGTCTCGAAGTGCCTGGTGGTCTCAGCGGAGCAAAGTCTGAAAAAGCGATGGGAGCACAGTAGCCATCTTGTCGAGAGCCCGAGCAGTGGGAGGGCAGTCACGAGACGGCAGGTGGTCAACAACCCACACCGGTAGTGCTGTCCGAGAGGGGCGGCACCGTCATCGGCATCCGCCATGCGACTAAGAGGGTTGGTATGGAAGCCTTGGGTGTTCTTGAGTCGGCAAGACGAACCGTATAACGTGGTGCAGCAGGCGTGGCCGTCGCACGTACTGGGGGACTCCAGCCCCGAGCCTGTGCCCTGTACGGGGTGCATGCAGACAAGGCTGTTTCGAAACGCAGGCACACTCCTAGCTTTCCCGAGGCGTGTTCTCGAGTCGGCGTGTAAGGACGCAAAGGGCACAGCCAAATAACCAAATAACCAAATGTGTCAGTGTGTCTGGGTCACGCTCTCTTTCAGCCCTCGACCTGAAGGCGCCTGTCATGGCTGTGCCCTACAGGGTCCCGAGCTTTGTCGACCTGGTGACAAGAAACAAAACACCAGCGTGGTTGACAGTGGTGTTAGTTGTGACTCGTGACCGTCGAGCGAGGGCATGAGGGACACCGTGTGTGGGTGGTGGATTCGGAGCTTTTCCGGAGCGAAGCATACCTTGATCTATGGCCTCTTGATTCTTACCTAGGATTTCGTGAACGAGGTCCTTGTAACCGCGACAGGTTGGGACATGTCCGGATGCCCGGATTGAGGTCAAGGTCGAAGGTGTGGCTGCATGGCGAAACCCGCGGGACAGGTAGCACAAGGACATGTGTTCTGGTTTCTACCCAAGACATGTCGTCCATTCCGAGCTAAGCGCGGTCGAGATGGGAACAATTAGCCAGCCGGCTTTGTGTATCGATGTCAGTACTTACCGGCAGAGCAGCCTACGTGTAAGACAAGGGTGTGGGGTCACTCCACAGGCACAGCTGGTTGTAAGATGGTGGTTGAACGTGCTCTTTTTCGCCTTTTCTCTTTAATGTCGAGTCGGATGTAGACAGACAATGAAGTAGAAGAGGCCGAGCCCCAATATGTTGAGAGGTGGGTTTCCCACTTGTCCTGGTGCGGACGAGACGGGAGAGGGAGGGAGATCGCATGGGAGCTCATGGGGAGGTTGCCACCAAAGCGCAGCTTCCTTCCCTGCTTGCCTACTTGCTTTTGTCGACGTGCTAGGTACCTTTCCTTCCTTGTTCCTTCCTGTCTCGGTTCTTTCCCTTCTTGGTCCCTTCCTTTCTTGGTTCCTTTCACGGTCCCTTTCCTCACCGGGATGCCTCGAGCCCCCACCTTGCTCACCTTGCTCACCTTGACCGGGGAATGTTGCTCCATCCGAGCAGCCAAGGGACGATCTTGCTGGCAATCCCTGCCGTCCGCCGACGCAACGCAACGCAACGCAACACAACATAACCGCCGAGATCTCAGACCACGGGCCATCTCGGAGCATAAGCTTGTCTAGCTTAATTCAACACCATCTTCTCCCCGTTCATACTTCCTTTATTCACGTAGCTCGAAAATCGTCGCCGCCCTTTTTTCTACCGTCTTCAATGTCTTCGCCAGATGGACACAGTCAGACGCCACGACGCGCTTAACATCTTTACACGGTAAAGCTCAAGACCAGAAGTGTTAGTCCGAAAGTTGTTCTTGGTCTTGGCTCCGGATCTTGCGCTCTTGGCTACAAGCCCCATCCAAGACGGGCTCCAGAAAGCAAAGAGCCGCCTTTCGCCATCCCGCTCGCTACGTAGCCTGAAGAGGCCGTCCATCTCAGACGCCTCGTTTCACACACGAACAAAGAATACAGCCGTATGCGATCATCTGATGTTGCTTTTCGTCTTGCGCAGTTGCTTCGCGACCCTTTCCACCTGTAAGTTCGACACGATGGCCGAGACCTGCGTCCCTTTGCCCACCGCATGTCGCTTGCCTCCCGTGCTTCTCTCGGCGCACCCCGTCAAGCAATGCGACTACCTCGTAGACATCATGGTCGTTCATGTCCCATATTCGGGTCTCACTAGTAGTCGCCCTTGTTTGGTGCTCCGGCTCAACGGCACCACAACTGCGGCAATAGTCGAGATTTCGCCGATGGAGGATTCTGGTGAGCCTCTTAATCTGACAAGCATAACTCGTCTTGTTGTCCGATGGCCTACCCGAGCGCGGGTTCAAGACGCAATACGAATGGAGACCACGCTAACCAGACCATGCAGACTGGCAGACACGCCTTCAATGACGTCTAAGGCACACCCTTCGCATCTCTCTTAGACAGGCATGGCCACAAGCAGACGCCTTGTACACTCGGCGGTACACGGAGCTGCAGCATTTTTCTCTTCGTCTTGACGCTCTCCTGAAGACGCTAACGAACACTTTGACGCGGGGCTGGGACCGTTAGCTCGCAGTTGCTGCCCGCGCGAAATGCCGCTTTGTCTCGTTGGCGCTGGCCGAAGGCGAAGGGGGGGAGGGTCTCACTCGCCTTTGTGTCCAATTACATACACACAACCATCCTCCAGTATACCGCCGCCTGGACGATTCAGGAGACTGATGTTGCCGATCTGATTCTGCTTCTGTTGCGCTTCAAACGAGATGTCAAAGCCCACGCAACACGGGCTCGTCTTCTCTTTGTTGTCCGGCAACCATGCTGCTGCTCTCTCGTCGATTGTTTTGCATCGTCGAGTGCACCAAGCACACCAACCATGTACCGCCAAAGTTGTTCTGCCCGCTGAAAGAAAAGCTATAGTGCGTACTGTCACCTCAGGGGCCGGCGGGACATAAGCGGGAAACGGCTGGCAACCTACATAAAAAGACCTGATACGTAGGTACTTGCCGAGTACTTGTCCATCTAAGGAACAAAACGAAGAAGACTCGTCGCTGATAGCATCAGTACCGTCCCGCTTCGACGCCCCAATGTATCTTCCAGACCGTCTCTGCTTATTGTTGGATCCGTGGGCCTTAGTTTTTCAGTCACATATCTCCCTCTCGCATCCGACCTTCACGCGTTCTTATTTGGTCCATCATCTCGTTCGATCCATTTCCAGTCAGCCAAGTTCCCCTGCTGACACGCCTCCTCTTCCTTCTGGACCCTGTCTCGGTCCTCACTAATTCGTCTCGGCTCTGCTGATTGGGCTGCCGACTGTCACTCCGACAGGCCCCTCCTGCACCTTCGGATCGGCCGCAAACACAGACGGCTTCCTTGGCTGAGCTGAGAGGGTTTGGGTGGTGCACTTCTCGACGGGATTGGACGTCTGGGAACGAACTTAAAAAAACCGACAGGCTCAGGGAAACGGTCCAGCGAGAACATCGCTGAGGAAATACCGTGTATAAAATGGTCAATCGCAATCGCTGGTCATGGTCCGGAGGGCCGGGGAAGACTCAAGCCCGAGATGATGTGGCGACGAGCCAGCTACCTCTCGTCCGCCCCCCCGAAAAGCCCGACTTGTACGAGGTCAACACTGTAAACGATTCGAGATTGCAACCTACCGCCACCAGTGTCTCATCGCGCCGGATGTCTAGAAATCGGTGGAGTTGGCGGCCAGATACCGCCATAACGGTAACGCTGGAAGATCAGCAAGAGACCGAACAGGGCGGGAAGCAGGACGGGGGTCAGGACGGGGGTCAAGCAAACAACTCGGCCGACTCGACAAACTCAGCCAACATCAAGCGCCGTTTGTCGAAACACTTCAATAAGACGGAAACCGCTTATGCTGCTCCTGATGCTTCTGGTCCTGCCCCTCAGCTTCTTATTCCAACCTCCCCTCCCTCCCGATCAAGACCGAGGCCGTCGTCAATGATAGCGCCCGCAAGCGCCTCTTTCGATACGTCGCCCTCGTATCGAAATTCCTCTCAGCGGTGGGCTCAACAGCAGCAACACCCGCAAAGCCAACAGCAAGACGACGAGGAACAACCCGCGGCGGGAGTCAAGAACGTGTTCAGCCGGTTCCTCAATCGGCGTCTCAGTCTACACGGGCTCAGCAATAACAGCAAGTCTGTGCCGATGCAGCAGCAGCATCATCATCCCCAGGCCCCAGCCGAACCAACGCCGCCGCCCTCTCTCCAGCAGCAGCATCAAGAACAGAGACCCCTGCCAATGCAACCTCCGATGCGACGACATGGTCCCCAGCTCCACAATCCCCAGAACACCATCCGAGTGCCGCCAGCCCCCCCTGTCACCAACAATACACAGACCCTGATCCAGGGTCACATTGACAACGGTCGTGTCGTCGCACCGCTGCCAGGGCTCGACGAGAACGAGCCGTTGCAGCTGTCACCATCGACAAGCTATCCGTCGACTGCCGCATGTGTCACGGGTGGCGCCACGGGCGCAGCAGCGGCACAAAGCCTCGAGTCCGGCGCCGCGTCGTCATCAACTGCTACATCTTCTCCGGCGCGTACAGAAGGTCCGGGTTTGTTTGGCCGCTTGATGCGACGGCGATTGGCGGTTCCCAAGGAGAAGGACGCCACCGACAACCATAAGAGGCCTTTGGTTTCCACTGCAAGCATAGACGACAATACGAGTCACCCATCCGGCGCCGACAAGCAGATGGAGGGCTCTCCCGACACTGTCCCGGCGGCGATTCGTGGGGCCAACGAGCAGCGCCAGATAGCGCCGCAGAACCGGTCGTTGCAAAAGACACACGACACATCGAGAAACGAGACTGCCTCACCAGACATACGACTTTCGCCAAAGTCACGATTCCTACGACAAGTCACGAAGTCGCAGAAAGCATTGACAGCCATAACCCCAACTGCCGGCGCCGCCGTCCCACGCAAATCCAAGTCCCATCCTCACCTGCAGCAACATCTCCAGCAGTCGGCGTCACCGTCGTCGCCGTCGACGGCCGAACCCAGACTGCGCTCCAAACCTAGCTACGGCAAGCGCTTCTGGTCGAGAGCCGGCGCCAATGACTTTGGCCAAGACGATGACTGTGTGGCCAAGACCAATACACCGGCGCAATCGTCGCCGCCTCGAGCGGCATACGTACCGAAACACGCGGCCGCTGACTTCTCGCGCACGACCAACACAGCACGCCACAACCGCCACAGCTTCGTTCTTGGCAACGACCTGCACAACGGCGTCTTGCGCCCCCTGGCTACAATCGCCGCTAATGCTCAAGAGGACGACGAGCCGGAGCCGGAGTTGGAGCTGGAGCCTCACAAGACAGCAACAGGTAGGTACCGGACGCCATCGGCTGAACAGGTCGAGAAGCGCGCGTCACGGGACCTGCCCTCGTCGACAAAGTACGAGGCGCCGTCTCCGATGGAATTGCACCGGCGTCTCGAAATCGTCAAGAGTAGCGAGGTTGAAGTGGTTACCACGAGGGAACCGGCGACTGCCGACTCGTGGCAGCATCAGCTCAACCTACTGCGAGATGGTTCAAATACCCCTTCGTCGTCCAACGGAAAGGCACCTGCAGCAAGAAGTCATTCGCGCCCCAGGTCCTCCCAGCGCCATAGCTTCAACCTCGTTTCCGACCCTTACGCAAGAGAACTCACACCTCCCAAGTCAGCTTCACCTGTCGAGATGGAAGCGCCCTTTGACCCCCCGAGCCAGACGCCGCAGCAAGTATCGTCTCCGACACCGCCGCGTCCCACGTCGTTCCACGCCCGGCCTCTGTCTCGGCAAGACTCGCAAAGCAGACGACCCGCCGCGCGGGAGATGTCGGATTTTGAACGGTTCTTAGCAGATGCCGAGGTCGCCGAACGTGAACATCACGCGCAGATGTGGCGTAACCTTGCTCGCCGTTCCGGTCATTACGGTTACAGCAATGGCCCCTGGAGCTCCGCCCAGCCTGCTACTGACCCCTTTTCGGCATACGCCGGCACCGTCAATGCGGCGGCGCCGTATGGGTGCAGCAGTAACAACAACATGAATACCAAAAACAAGCGACACAGCGCGTACTACTCGGTCGGCAACGGGAAGCGGGCGAGTATGATGTCCTTCGCAACGGCCTCCGAGGAGCGCAAGGTGACCTCGCCCGAGTTCTACGGCCAGCCGACCGTGGCACATAGCTCCAGTGCCAGGACAGACAAGAGGAGAGAATCCCTGCAACGTCAGGGAAGCGTCTCGAAGCGCATCTCGGCCTACATCAAACCACCAAAGCCATCCCAGGAGCCCACGTACGAGGACTGGCCGGCGGCAGGGGGCAATCGAAGAAGCGTCATCGCGGGAGCGACGGAGGGTTGAGAAACGGAGGCGGCAGCCAAGGGATCATGAAGTTTTCACGATGGCTATTTTGCATGACTTGACGATTATGGTTTACATTGGATGATATCTACTACGCGAATATGGCAAATACCGCCAAAGGAGAGCCACGCGATGAGACGGGGGTTCCCAGACACATCTTACTTAAACCAAGGCCTAGTTAGCCCCAATCAAGACATTTCTTTTTTTCTTCTTCTTCCATCGAGGGATTTACCTTTTCCAACGTTTGTTTTTATCTCAGGCACCTTGAATGTTTCGGATCTTGATCCTGTGGATGGTGAGATTTAAAGGGACGCAGTACCGGAGTCTCGGTGAGAGAGCCGGAATCGGAGAGTGGAGTGAGTGTATTATCTAAGCACACAAGTCCACCGAGAACGCCGGCACGGAACAACGATTATGTCCACCGTCTCTGTCGTAGGCGGCGGCGGGACACTCCACCGAGGTCGGATGAAGTGCCTAAAGAGGGACGAATCTAGTGCTATGGTCCACTGCCAGTCGACTTTGTCATTAGTAGCGACAGCGTGTGTGGCCTGCTGCCGCCTAAGATACCTACCTACTCAAGTACCCAAAGTCCCTGCCCAAGTGCCTACCTAGGTAGGTATGTACCTACCTGCGCATGTACCTATAGACTGTGCCCCAGTTCGCCATCGCGAGGTGCATTTTGGACAGATAACCACCTTGCCGTTTCGACATCCTTCGGGTTTTTTTTCTTTTGCCTCTCCGCCCCCCCGTCGTATTCTCCGCCGCCAGCAACGCGAAGAGAGCGAAAGAGAGAGAGACCCCACACCAGCAGCCCTCCTCCTTCTGCCACGGGTCACTTGGACTCTCTGCGAATTCCATCTCTTTTGGTTTTGGTTTTGGTTTCCTCCATCAGCATCGAAGAAAACAACAAACCATCGATGCAAAAGGGGACCTAGATCAAACGATAACTCACCCACCCATTCTATCGCTTCCGCCGTGTCCAGTCGCTCGAGCGGTCGTTTCCTCCGCGCGCGCGCGCCCACCACGATCGTCCATCATGGCGCCGCTCGTGGATAACCCCCAGATCAGGGTGGCCGAGCTATGGAAGCCTCTTCCGACCTACTTCCACGCCTACGTCTGGCCTTTTGCCATCCTCTGGCCCATCTTCCTGCGCTACTACCTCACTCCCGAACTCTACGAGAAGCACATCGCCTCCGAGGAATGGACTTTTGTTTGGATTGGTTCCATCGTCACCCTCCAGTCCCTCGTGTGGCTGAGCACTCACTGGAGCGTCAACCTCCAGGCCCTCTTCACTGCCACCCGCGCCAAGTCAATTGACGAGGCCGAGCTGGTCAAGGTCATTCCTGTTGCCAACGCCGGCTCTGCCGACATCTGCAACATTGTTCGCGACAAGGTAAGCTGCCATGCGCGTCCGCCCTCGTCTCCTCCTCTCCTTGCGATACACTCACTCTAACAAAACACACCACGCACAGGTCGGCGGCAAAATAAACACCTCGTTCCTGTTCCAGAAGCGACGTTTCATCTACTACCCCGAGGACAAGTCTTTCCGAACCCTGGCCTACGATATCGATGCCGAGCCCAAGCCCAAGATCGGCCGTTACCAGCAGTCTAGGGGCATCACGACCCAGGACGAGCTGACGAGAATTGAGGAGCATTACGGCCCCAACGCCTTCGACATCCCCGTGCCCACCTTCACCGAGCTCTTCAAGGAGCACGCCGTCGCCCCCTTCTTCGTCTTCCAGATCTTCTGCGTCGGCCTTTGGATGCTTGATGAGTACTGGTACTACTCGCTCTTCACTCTCTTCATGCTAGTCGCCTTCGAGAGCACCGTCGTCTGGCAGCGCCAGCGCACCCTTAACGAGTTCCGCGGCATGAGCATCAAGCCCTACGACGTCTACGTCTACCGTCTTGGCAAGTGGACCGAGATCATGAGCGACAAGCTCCTGCCCGGCGATCTTGTCTCTGTCGGGCGCACCAAGGAGGACAGCGGCGTCGCTTGCGACATGTTGCTCGTTGAAGGAACTGCTATTGTCAACGAGGCCATGCTTTCAGGAGAGAGCACGCCCCTCCTGAAGGACTCCGTCCAGCTCCGCCCGGCCGACGCCCATCTCGAGCCCGAGGGTCTTGACAAGAACGCCTTCCTCTGGGGTGGTACCAAGGTCTTGCAGATCACTCACGGCAACCCGGACGAGGAGAAGCCCAAGTTGGCCTCCGGCGTGCCGCCTCCCCCCGACAACGGCGCCATGGCCATTGTTCAGAAGACCGGTTTTGAAACGTCTCAGGGCAGCCTGGTCCGCACCATGATCTACTCCACCGAGCGCGTGTCCGCCAACAACGTCGAGGCCCTGCTCTTCATCCTGTTCCTCCTTATTTTCGCGATCGCCGCCTCGTGGTACGTCTGGGACGAGGGCGTCAAGAAGGACCGCAAACGCTCCAAGCTTCTTCTGGACTGTGTCTTGATCGTCACCAGTGTCGTGCCCCCCGAGCTGCCCATGGAGCTCAGTCTTGCCGTCAACACGAGTCTGGCAGCCCTGGCCAAGTACGCCATCTTCTGCACCGAGCCGTTCCGCATTCCCTTTGCTGGTCGCATCGACATCGCATGCTTTGACAAGACGGGTACTCTTACTGGCGAGGACTTGGTTGTTGAGGGCATTGCTGGCCTTGGACTAGGTCAAACCGCCGGCGCAGATACCCCCCGTGAGACTGACGGCGCCCACTCGCAAATGACGCCGGTCGACCAGATCCGTCTGGACACTACCCTGGTCCTTGCTACTGCACACGCGCTTGTCAAGCTCGACGAGGGCGAAGTCGTTGGTGACCCCATGGAGAAGGCTACTCTCACATCTCTTGGCTGGACTTTGGGAAGAAACGATACCCTTGCCAGCAAGCCTGCCACGGCCGCTGCCACTGGCGTCAGTGGAACCGTTCAGATCAAGCGCCGCTTCCAGTTCTCCTCCGCTCTCAAGAGGCAGAGTGCCGTTGCGACTGTCAACGGCGCGGACAAGTTCGGCAACCGGATTCGCGGTACCTTTGTCGGTGTCAAGGGTGCCCCGGAGACTATCATGAAGAGACTGTCTACCGTGCCGGCCGACTACGAAGAGACCTACAAGTACTTCACCCGCCGTGGCTCCCGTGTCCTCGCCCTCGCATACAAGCAGCTCACCGTGGACAACGAGCTCGGAGGCAGCAAGATCAACGACCTGAAGCGAGAGAACGTGGAGGCTGGGCTCACTTTTGCCGGTTTCCTCGTCCTTTCGTGTCCTTTGAAGGACGATGCTAAGGAGGCTGTGCAGATGCTCAACGAGAGCAGCCACCGCGTCGTCATGATTACCGGAGACAACCCCCTCACCGCAGTCTATGTCGCGAGAGATGTTGAGATTGTGGACCGTGACGTCTTGATTCTCGATGCGCCTGAAGATAACGAGGGTGGCGACAAGCTCGTATGGCGCAGTGTCGACGAGAAGATCATCATCCCGGTTGATGCTACCAAGCCTCTGGACCCCAAGATTATCGAGAGCAACGATCTCTGCGTGACGGGCTACGCCCTGGCGAAGTTCAGGGACCAGGTCGGCTGGCAACAAATTCTCCGTCACACCTGGGTTTACGCGCGCGTCTCGCCCAAGCAGAAGGAAGATATCCTCGTTGGTCTCCGAGACATGGGATACTACACTCTGATGGCTGGTGACGGAACCAATGATGTCGGCGCTCTCAAGCAGGCCCACATTGGTATCGCTCTTCTTAACGGCACTCAGGACGATCTCACTCGCATTGCCGAGCACTCCCGCAACACCAAGATGAAGGAGATCTACCAGAAGCAGGTCGACCTCATGAAACGATTCAACCAGCCTGCACCCCCCGTCCCTGTCATGATCGCCCACCTGTACCCTCCTGGCACTAGCAACCCGCACTTCAACAAGGCTGTTGAGCGAGAGGCGCTGAGGAAGAAAATTACCCCCGAGGAGTGGCTTAAGGCCAACGGCGTCAGCGCCATCGAGACCGTCACGTCTCCCGGTGCCCAGCAACTCCTCAACAACAACGACCCGAAGGCTGCTCGTCAGGCCAAGGCTGCTGCGAACGCGGCCAGCTTCGCCGACAAGATGACGTCTAGCATGATGGAGAACGAGTTGGGCGACGACGAGCCTCCCACTCTGAAACTTGGCGATGCGTCCGTTGCCGCTCCCTTCACGAGCAAGCTGCGTAACGTCATTGCCGTCCCGAACATCATTCGTCAGGGCCGTTGCACGCTTGTTGCAACCATCCAGACTTACAAGATTCTCGCTCTCAACTGTCTCATCAGTGCCTACAGTTTGAGTGTATTGTACCTCGAGGGCATCAAGTTTGGCGATGGCCAGTACACCATCAGCGGTATTCTGATGAGCGTCTGCTTCCTGTCCATCTCGCGTGCCCGCGTTGTCGAGGGCCTGTCCAAGGAACGACCCCAGCCCAACATTTTCAACTTTTACATCATTGGTTCGATCCTGGGACAGTTCGCCGTCCACGTCGTTACTCTGATCTATATCGCCCGCTTCTGCGACAGACTTGAACCGTAAGTCCCCGCTACCCCTTTCCCAGATTGTATGTTCATGTAAAAACTAACAACCCCCGCAGCCGCTCTGGTGATGTTGACCTCGAGGCCGAGTTCGCCCCCAGTCTGCTGAACAGCGCTGTGTATCTGCTCCAGCTCATCCAGCAGATCAGCACCTTCGCCATCAACTATCAGGGACGTCCGTTCCGCGAGGGTCTTCGCGAGAACAAGGGCATGTTCTACGGCATCGTCGGTGTGTCGGCCCTGGCCTTCTCCTGCTCGATGGAGTTCATCCCCGAGATCAACGAGCAGATGAAGCTGGTGCCTTTCAGCGATGAGTTCAAGACGACGATGACGGGCATCATGGTCATTGACTACGCCGCCTGCTGGGTCATTGAGGTTGTCCTCAAGCACCTCTTCTCGGACTACCGCCCGCGCGACATCGCGGCGCGCCGACCCGAGCAGCTGGAGCGCGAGCGGATCCGCAAGGAGGCAGTGCAGAAGAAGAAGGAGGAGGAGGAGGACCAAAAGCGGCTGGAGAAGGTGGCTGAGTTCGAGCGCAAGGTTGAGGAGCGCCGCCAGCAGCTCGAGGCGTGGAGACAGGGCCGGAGGCAGTAAGTAGATGCCGGCGATAGATTTGAAGTGTATTGTTTCGACAGAAAGAAGCTAGAAGACATAAAAGGGGAGAGAGATGTACGATGGCAGTTGATCGTTGAAGACGTGTACATACCGACTAGCAGATTATTGGCTGTGTATCCCTGCCCTTCGTGCGTGTGTGTATTGCCTTGAATTACGTACCTAGTCAAATGTTCTCTCTGTGAGGCGAGGAGGGACGAGGACGGACAGATCGAGAACGGTGCCCACACATACATACACACTTTAATGCGTATATCGGTTAGGCATGGTAGGGTGACTGATTGAATTCGGCCAATAGTCACACGCCACCATTGAACACGTTGAAACTCAGTCGAGCATCTCGCAAATCAATTCATGTAGGGGCCGGACATCAAGTCAAGCATGTTTGAAATTTATGGTACAGAGGCAGACCTAAAGTCGATGCCGCGAGTAGGAAAGCACGACTTTTTGCGCCTCCGTTTCTACCCGTTGTTCCCTCCCAGCCGTACACACGCCCAAACGCAATTGGTGAGGTATCATTCCGTCGAGCTGGGCCGCCGAGAAGAGAGAGAGAGTGATTTGTGTTTCCAACCCTACTCAACCATGGTCCCCATCTACTACTACTACTACAACAAGAAGACGTTTCCGCCCTCCCCTAGATTAAATCGGCACCTCGCCCCTCATTGGAAGGCGGCTTGATTGCACATTTATTTGGGGGGGTTCTGGGCGACGAAAGCGACACCCTTGGCGATGTTCTTCTTGAGGTCGGCGAAGCAGGCCTCGAGGAGCTTCTCCTCGGCGGCGTCAACCTTGCCGAGGGGCAGGATCTTCTCGACACCGTTGGGGCCGAGCTCGACCTTGGAGGAGAAGAAGTCAATTCCCTGGTCCTTGTAGAGGGGAGAGTCGACGAAGGTGGGCTCGATGATGCCCTTCTCGCCCTGGGAGGCGCGGAGCAGGGACTCGGCCATGCGGGCACCGGCGAAAGCCATGGACAGGGTGGCGGAGCCGGCGCCGTCCTTGGCCTTGACGACCTCGTCACCGCCGAACTGGACGCGGTTGACGAGCTCAGCGTTGGAGCTCAGGTCGGGGTGGTTGCTCTGGGAGAAAAGGGGAACGATGGTGACGCCCGAGTGACCGCCGACGACGGTGATGTTCTCGTCCTTGGGGTCGGTGCCCTTGATCTCGGAGACGAAGCGGGAGGCGCGGACGACGTCAAGGGTGGTGACACCGAAGAGGCGCTTGGGGTTGTAGACGCCGCGGGCCTTGAAGACCTCGGAGACGATGGGAACGGTGGAGTTGACGGGGTTGGAGATGACGAGGATGTTGGCGTCGGGGCACGACTCGGCGCAGGCCTTGGCGAGGTCGCGGACGATGGAGGCGTTGGTGTTGAAGAGGTCGTCACGGGTCATGCCAGGCTTGCGGGGAACACCGGCGGGGATGAGGACAACCTCGGCGCCCTTGAGGGCGCTGGCGAGGCCAGTGGCGGTGGGGTCGTAGCCCTTGACCGAGGACTTGGTGTTGACGTGGGAGATGTCGGCGGCGACACCTGGGGGAGAAGAGTCAGTCTCACCTAGTGTCTTGGGTGGGGAGAGTATGTCCAAAACGTACCAGGGCCTCCGCGGATGTCGTAGAGGGCGAGCTCAGTGACTCTGGGGTTGAGCTTCATGAGCAGGGAGAGGGGCTGGCCAATACCACCGGCGGCACCGAGGACGGTGACCTTGGAGAGCTATACAGAAGGCATCTTGTCAGCGCTGGAGTGCTTTGTTGTTGATGTTGTCTTGAACACGTCGGGTTGTATGACAAAGCTTGAGCTTTCCCTCTCCTGGGATCTCTTCACTCCCTTCCTCTGTCTCGTGTCCCCCCGAGGTCGGCTTCTCGGAAGTACGGAAGAAGACTCGGAGGAAAGCTTTGAGCTTGGGAGCTACCGCGTGGCAGGGGAGGGGGGGGGGACAACAGCGATGACGACGAGAGGGGGGGTGTATTGAACGTACGCTTCTCGCCGAGGCGGAGAACATGCGGCGCTGGACGAAAGACATGTTTGCGACGGAGGGGGTTTGTGTGTGAGGGTGGTAGATGGGACACAATTGAGTAGGTTGGTAGGTTGGTTGAAGGTGGGTGAGAGGGAAGGAAGAGAGGTTAAAAATTTAAGAGGCGCGCGAAATAAGTTTGGCCACGGGGAACGGGACAGACAGGACAGGACAGCAAAGGACGGACGGGCGCCGGGAATTGGGAGAGATGCGGCCTTGTGTGGACTGTGGACACCCTGAGCTGCAAACTGAGTGGTGGTGCTAGTGAGGACCGGGGAAAAAAAAGATGGGACGGGGCGGCCGGCCACCCAGTTGCTGGGGAGAAATGGCGCCGCCAGGGAGTGGAGCGCTGGAACCTCGCTGGCCCGACAGTCGGACTCAATCCTTAGTCATTCAATTCAGTCAGTAGGTCGTCGTCACTCACTCACTCACAAACCCGCAAACCCACACGCTTTTCATCACAATATGTACTCGATATTCTGTACGCACAAAACCACCGATTACGAAGATGGTCCTAAGGCTGTCGTTGTACTCACTCCTTGTGTTTTTTCATCACCTCCACAACACCCTCAGTCCCTTCTCCCACACCTATTCGTCTCTTTCTCGATCGCGATGAGAGATGAGACGGAACACTCCAAGTAAACAGCGCTAATCCCAATTCGGGCCAAGCGCTGTGAGGTGCCGGGGACTCTACGGGGAAACGCCGGAGTCGATACGTACCGCAAACAGCTCTGTACTCGCTTTCCTTTTGTACCTCCTGTAAAGCCTTCATTGCATCCTGTCACGACTCTTTTCCATTGTGGCTGCATCACCAAACATGTCCTGCTCTAGGAAACATCGACGCAGGAACTCTCGGAAGGAGAGATGGCGCCATACGTGCCAAATCTTGTGTCCACGGCGACGTAGCAACCCTTGACGGAACTTGCACACCGTTGGCTCCGTAGAGTGCTCCCCTCGCCCCGGGGGTTACGGGCGTCGACGCATCTCTGGCGGGGAGGAATGCTACTCTTCCAACCTGCGGATGTGACAGGACTTACGAATCCTCCATCTTCGTCTTCGTCTCCGGGGTTCCCTAGCATCCGTCGGAAAACATGTTACATTGTCGACGAGAACCGTCCGGCTTCATGCGACGCCGTCTCAAACAGGCGCACTTGACAGATGCAGGGCAATGCCGGGTCGGGCCATCTGAAGAAGCCAAGCTGTGTGTCTCAGGCGCGCCGCCGCCTCGCCTCTGATGCTTGCCCTGTACTTGTCGACCTGGTCGGGTCTCGAGGAAAGCAATCTCTGGCTCCCCCACCGTCGCCGGCGCCGACTCATGACCCCATGGCCTGTCTTCTCGGCCCGCCCCTTGTAGCCGACTTCCGTCCGTCTCCGACTGGCACTTCCCGGCTTGTGAGTATCTCCGGTCTCATGACGATGTAGGCATGTGGATGATGCAGGATAACGGCTGGTTCTGCTAGTAAAAGCATCGGCCTGACTATGGTGGCGTTACCGCCGCCGCCTGGTCGACCTTTCTGTCGTTCTTCCGTTTTCACCTTAGAATGGGTAGGTAGCTCCCTGTTTTCGACGTAGGGAAACAACTTCAACAACAACGACTGTGGAAATTCCCTATGCGCAAGTGTAACACGCGGGTATTCACTTGTCATATGCCAGTTTTTGGATTCCTACGCCTCGTTATGGACCTGGTAGTGCTATCAAGTCCTGTTCAATTCCAACCATTCCATCTGCAACTCCAAGCAGTCAATCTTGAGCTCTTGAATGTCCCCAAATGCATTGATCCGTGGTTTTCTCAGCATCCGGCACGCCGAGTGACTCTTCGGCGACAGCGGGGCTTGACGTAGGCCGCCACAGCGGTGCCCCCACCGCCATCCCAGCCGTCGCGGGGGATTTGTGGCGCTAGCTCACCTCAAAAAGATGCCTGCTACTTCCGTCCTTTTATCTCGTCATCACTCCGCCGTGGCCAACACTACATCTCTTCCGCGTCACACCACACCCAAACGTCTGCCACCGCTAGGGAACCACCGAGAACCGACGGTGCAGTATCAGACATGTCGCTGGCGCAACTATCTCGTCTTCTCCCCCTCCCCGAGGAGGAGTTGAAACAGGTGCTCGACTACGCAACCACCCTCTCAAAGACCGAAGCCGCGGAGCACTTCAACAACCTGTTGGGCGACTCACCCCAGGCCGTTGAGTTTATTTCCTCTTTTAATTCGCGAAGGCAGGACACGAAGCCTACGGCGCCGGCCCCGGAACCATCGTCAAACAACTCGAGCGCTCAGGCTCCGGCACCCAAGGCATCGCGCGGCCCGAAAAAGAAGAAGCAGTCGAACCTACACACCCCGGCCGCGAGACAGGTCGACGCCGCACCTCCGCCGGGGGCCAGCTACAGCAAGAAGGACCGGGAGGAAGAATACTATGGCGGCAGAAAACCCGTTCAGGCTGCGGAGAGCAGCGCGAGCACATCGGCCAACTTCAAACAATCGCTCAAAAGCGCAAACCCGCCCCCACAGCAGCAAAGGACGGCCGCCGGCTACCTGATATCCGACAAGGCCAAGCCCAAGTCGAACCCCGTCTCGCGATCGTCGACGCCGAAGCCGACGGCCAAGCCCACAAAGGTGTCGATTGCTGGCGGTACGCCTATGGCAGGCGCATCAACGGCCCTGAACGACCTGGACGCGGCGATTCGCTCATTGGAGCTGACGACAAACCCCACCATGGGCGACGATCCTAAGGCGAGGAGGTGCAACTGCGTGGCCACGCGGCACCCGCTCCAGACGGCGGCACCGAACTGTCAGTCCTGTGGCAAGGTCATCTGCGTCAAGGAGGGCCTGGGACCGTGCACTTTCTGCGGCACTCCTCTCCTATCATCGGAGGATGTCCAGGGAATGATCAGGGAACTCAAGTCGGAGAGAGGACGCGAGCGCATGGCGGCGGACCGCGAGGCTCACAAACGCGCCGAGGTCAGCAAGAAGCCGGCGCCGTTCAGCCAGAACAACAACAGCAACATGTCCGAGGCCGAGAGCAAAGCGCGGGAGCATCGCGACAAGCTGCTGAACTTCCAGGCGCAGAACGCCAGACGAACGACGGTGCGGGACGAAGCGGCGGACTTCGACGTCAGCGGGGCCATGGCGGGCAGCGGGGGCAACATCTGGTCGACGCCGGAGGATAGGGCCAGGGAGCTTAAAAGGCAGCAGAAGATTCTCCGCGAGATTGAGTGGAACGCGCGGCCCGAGTACGAGAAGCGGCGGCAGGTGGTTAGCATCGACGTAGTAGGCGGGAAGGTAGTCCGGAAGATGGCGGCCGTGGAGCGACCGACAACGCCGGAAGGAGAGGACGTCGTGGTCCACGAGGACGTCGACGAGAACGATTACGTCGGCAGTCGGAAGCAGGGCGGAAGTAATGGCGGCGGTGGCGGCGCGTTTAGTCACAACCCATTACTGGGCGGATTGATCAAGCCAGTATGGGACGCCAAGGGCAAGGACAAGGCAGCGCAGCTCGAGGGTCGTAAGGACAGGAAGACGCAGTGGAGGAGAGTACAGGATGACTTCAAGGACAACGAAGCGGTGATTCTGGACGGCGGTGCGCACGGGCACTCGACCACAGCGGACGAGCCAGATTGTGGATGAGTCGGCGGTCGGCGGAACGATGGCTCAGGAGTGTGGGCATGATGCTGTTGCTGGAATGCCTGATGGATGAGACAGACACTGTCACTGAGACTACACCAGCATGCCAACGACGAGGGCGTGTAGATGGATACCCAAAGAACAAGGCATTGTGTTAGACGGAGGTGCATTCTAGAGGCGCATAGACGACATGGCATGGCTGGACGAGGACAACAATTCGAGGATTGCGTAACGACCTGAATGAGACATGGCTTTTCTATCGCGTGGTACATGTTAAGATGCATAAAAGGCTCCCAACGTGTGTGTGTATGTCACAGACCTTTCTGATGTCTGCTGGCCGGATCGGCCGTTTGACTCGGACAGACATGGACCCGTGGTCACCAACCAACACAGAGGACTCAGGGGTCAAGTGCGGAGGGCCCAATGACGAGTGTAGAGGGGGCTAGGAAGAGCAAGTTAAAAGTCGGGAAAAAGCAAACATGGCCCGTTGAGAGGCAACCTTTGTGAGGTTGTGCAGCCCTCGCGGGAGCGTGAAGTGAGATACCTCGGTGGGTACCTAGGTACATGGACACGTAGGTACATGGTCATGTGATTTCGTGTCTTTGACCTGCTGAGTCAAGCCGAGCGGGAGGTTTGGCGTGTCGGTTTCAGTCACGTTTTTTCCTTCCTCTTTTCTTTTCTGTTTGCGAAGCCCCAGTACGCAGGGATGGGACCTTTTCATGGGCGTCGTTCCTTCCATGGACCTACTCCCATCGCATTTGCCTGAGATGCGCTTATTGAACCACACAGTTCCGATTCAATAAACCATCTGACCGGGGGATGCGGGTCATTTGAACTCCACGGATACACCAGAAGGTCAGAGTAAGGAGCAACTGCGTGGTTTTAGGGGTCGCGGGTCAGTGAGTGACAGGGGGGTCTCAGTCGCTATTGTTACAGTGGGGGATGCCGCCGCAAGACACGCCAGCCGAGACACCAGCAATGGCTCAGTGGCTCCCCGCCCGGCGATAATCCCCGTGCCCAGGTACCTGGCTGCCTTGGTTGGCAGAAAAGATACCTATCCTTGGCGAATCGCCCTACAGAAAGCCAGGGCAGTTCAGCGGCCAGTGCCAGCGTCGTGTCGCCTGTACCCGTAGGCTGTGTGACCACCTCGCTCCAATGCTCCACCACCTCGATCCTCCTCCTCAGCGTCGCAAGCCACTCTCTCCTGCTCGACTTCGCTCACCATCACTCCTCCACGACCGTCCCTCTGTTTCTCAAGCCTCCCTCCCCCGCGGCCTTCGTAGCCGCACATCATCCTTAACGGCGCGCTTCCAACGGTCGCCGCTCAGCATAGAGGCAGACAAACGTGCACGCTGTCGCTGTTGTCGCTTGCTTCAATCCGGCGCATGTCCAACGCCCTGCGCTGTCCGCCTTCCTCCATGGATTCCGCCTCGATCCCACCGCGGCTGGGTCACATGCACGACCCCGACCGTCGACAACACTTCCAAATGCACCCGTCTACGGCCCTGCAAGATGCGGCATTGTTGTCGGAGAAGCCTCCTCGACGTGCCCTGCCCGACTCGTCCCGCCCGCAGCCGGCCTCCGCCTCGACCGACGACGCGCTCAGCAGCGGCCCAGATGCCGCACCAACCTCGGGCGACGCGACTGCGAATCACCTCCGCCCACCACACCATCACCGCACCACCGTCCATGACGACCGCGACCGCAACCACCACAACCACAGCCACAACCACACTTATCAACACCCTTACCAGCAACTCTACCAGCCCGTTACGCAGCAGCGCCAACAGCAGCAGCAGCAGCAGCAGCAGCAACAACAGCACGATGCCGCCCGCACAATAGACGCCCAATCAACGACCAAAACACCAATTGTTACCTCTGCTGCCGCTGACTCTGACTCCTACCGCGACCGCCCCTCCTCTGTATCGCAGGATTCTACAGTGTCCGCCGAGACTGCCAACGTCTTTACGCCGCCCGCCAGCCAGGGCGATATGCCGGGAGGGAACCCTAATGGCCACACCTCCAGCCAAGAGTCCCAATTACTTCAGCTGTCCCATATCGCCGCCGCCCAGGACAAACTGGCCGAGGACAACGTCATGGCGACGGCCCGCAAGCGTATGGCCGATGGCGCTCTCAAGGAGCACACTTCCCCTATTCGTATGGGCCATTCCAGGAATACAAGTACCGTGAGCATGGCCTCCACGACAGCCAGCAGTATCGGCGATGTAAGTAGCGGTCCTTCCCCTCCCCTCCTCTCCCCATGGCATCTTGCGTATAAATGGCACTTGCGCTGATCATTCCAGTGGTCCACCGACCTTAAGACGCGCCTGTCATATGCTATGCTCAAGGTAAACCACGGCTGGCAGTCTAACTCGATAGACGAGGTCGAGTCCATGGCCTCCCAGGCCGCCTCCCCGGCCTCGAGTCATTCAACATTACATGGCCGCCAAGACATGTCGGCGAGTCCCCGCGCAAATATGGCCCGCTACGTACCTACTAGTGCTGCCAGCGCTGCCACCACGGCGAGCTCGAATCCGAGCCCGGCGACCTACGAGTCCTTCTGGAAAGATACCCAGAGATCTGCCCACAACTCAACCTCTCCGCCAGCACCGGCGCCTGCCGCGAACGCTCCCACCCTTGCGCCGCCGGCTCCCATCCAGCCGTCAAGGCCAATGGCCAACCCTCGCCGGAACTCGAATCCTCGCTACACCCCGACCCTACTCTCACATTCCCACAGCGCGTCGCCGCACACGCCTGGCCAGCAGAACAACAATGCAACGCCAAATCAGAGGTTAGGCCGGACTCCGCTCATCGATCCCATCCTCTTCTCACCTCACCAAAACGTTAGGGAGCAGGACGCCATCGAATCTCTCATCTTTATGAGTAGCCCCGGAAACTCGGCCAATATGAAGAACACCTATCTGTCGTCCATGGCATCCAACATTCCGGGCCGCCACGCCTTGCCGAGCTCCCAGCCGCCTCGCAAAAGCCTGCCGTCTCAACGGCCCCTATCACAAAAACGCGTCGGTTTCGAGAAGAGCCCTGGGAGCATGACGGCCGTTAGCGACATGGACGTCGACATGGACTCGCCCCAGTCGCGCGGCCCCGTGAGAAGACGAATTAACGGCAGTGCGAGCTTCTCTGCCGGGACCCGGCCCAGCACATTGCGACCTCAGCTCTCCCTCCCGGCGGCTCTCGGCAGCACGTCACGGCCACGGCCCCGTTTGGCGGATGCCGACATTGAGCGGATGATTGACCAAGCCGCCCAAGCTGGGGACAGCTCAGACGACGACGACGGTGAGATTCAAATCCCGGCGAGAAGCAGGGCAGGGGGCGGCCCCGTCGGCGGCCCCGTCGGCGTCTGACTGTTACGGGAGGGACCTGGAGATGCGATCGAGAGTAAAACGCACCTGGGACGGATTGCCTGGGCCCGTGCTGTGTTTTGAGGAAGTCCACCGGGGCTATTGGACAAACGCGATGATGATGACGACTTTAATTTCTTTGGGATGCGTATATATCGCTGCACATTGGGCGAAGCTCAACTGACGGGCAGGTTGCTCTTGTTACAAAGGCATATCATTTTACTGTTTGCCTTTTTTGGTTTTTCCCGCCTCATACGAAGAGCGGGCTCATTCTGGGAGCATCAGAGGCCGCGAGCCTCAACGGGGTTTGAATACCGGAGTTTTCATCTAGGGTGTCAATTGCATTGCATGGCCGCGGCCACAGTAGCATCGAACGTTGAATCATTGCATGGGACGACGGGCCCTTTGATTGCAAAAATCTAGTAAATACAAGTATGATTTACACGCGTCTTGCGACGCTCTTCAGAGTTATATAGAGAATCGGCAGCGATGCCCATCTGGGTCTACCCAAAAATCCCATCCGTTCCCAAAATCGGTACACATGGACTTGATTCGAAACCATGCAGGTATATAGCAAAAAACCAGACAAAACCATGACTACTACAAGTACAGTCTCATTCCCTTTCCCAAACGCCGGTCGTAATCAGAGAAGAAAGAGAAGGAGGACAGAAAAAAGATAAGAGGAGGCTACCAAGAGGCTTTACCAGCCATGGTGTCCGTGGTGGCCGTGGTGACCGTGATGACCGTGGTGGCCTCCGTGGTGGGGAGGGCTGTGGCGCCCGTCGTCGTGCTTCCTCCCGCCCATTAACGAACCGACCAGGCCGCTGAAGCCGCCGGACGAGTGGTGGCTTCCGTGGTGCGGGGGGCCAAAGTGCGGCGGGGGCGGGGGCGGGGGTCCGTGGTGGCCGTGGTGGCCGTAGCGTCCGCCGTAGTGGTGAGGCGGCGGAGGCGGGGGTGCATGATGGCCGTGATGACCGTGGTGGTGGCCGTGTTGCTTGCCGTGGTGGCTGCCGCTGAGCCTGTGCTCGATCTTGTTCGCGACGACGGCGCCGCCCAGCGCGCCGGCCACGGCGCCGAGCTTGCCACCGAGGAATTTCTTGCCGACGTAGCCGCCGGCGGCACCGCCGCCGATAGTGGAGACGAGGCCGCGCTCGCCGTCCTGGCCGCCGAGTTGAGCGTCGGAGCCGGCGGGGCCGGTGGAGCGGGAGCGGTGGTGGGAGGAGGAGGAGGAGAAGCCGGAGCGAGGGCGGTCGGAGCTTGCGGAGCGCGGGCGGTAGCCGGCTTTGTCTATGAGGGGGGCCGAGAGGTATTGGCTGCCGCGGGAGGAAGAACCGCCCGGAGTGTGGGTGTTTTGGCGGGTGCCGCCGTAGTACTCTTGTGCTGACATCGGGGCGACTGAGGTAAAGCTCTGGTTTATCTAATGCACTGGTTGGTGGATGATTGATGAATGGTTTGGGTGCGTGTTGTGTGCTTTTTGGTGTGTAATGTGTGTGTGTGTGTGTGTGTGTGTGTGTGTGTGTGCGTGAGCGTGTAAGTAAGTACACTTCGTATGTGAGGCGACTTGATGAGTGTTGGTTGAGTGGGAGGAGAAACGAAAAAAGACGTCACGAAGAACGAAGGGGCACACGACGTCTTAAGTAACTCGATCGTCCCAGGATGCAGACAGTCCGAGCAGATCCCAAAAGCGACACACGCGAGACAAGGCATGACTTACTGGGAAGAACCTAAAAGTTTCCAAGCATGATGGATGGATCCCGGCGTTGCGCGCTGGGGCGGAGCTATCGTACTGTAGGGGAGGGGCATGTTGCGTAAGATGGCCCAGGTACACAACACACGGTCCATCCCTCCACGTCCTCCTCCACACGCGAACCCCGCCAGCAGTGTATCTACATCACACTTAGACATAGCAACAGAGCCGAGGGAGGACCACAGCGGAAGACGTGTTCGTGCCTTGACGAGCGGCTGGCCTGGCGGCGCTAGTACCGAGACAGGCGGTCATGATACCGAGTCTTCGGGACTCGTCACGGGGGGGTCTCTCTCTGCGGTGTTGTCTCTATGTGGAAGAGACGTCTGATGTGCCCTCATCATGCTGAGTGAGGAGGCTCGAACGGTTTCGAGTTAGTACGTACTGGAGTGACCCTACTATCTTCCCCTGTGATGATGTGGGTGTGTTCTTCTGCAGCGGCACCCACCCCTGCCTACGTTTGCTTGTTTGTTGCTTATTTTGAGGTCTGCAGGGTAGAATTCGGCAGACAGGAGTGAGGGCCGTTTGGATATGACTCTACCGTAGGTAGTGGTAATAGCAACCCCGGTGCCGATGTGACGAATCGTTCACTAGCTAGGCGGGGGAGATGCGAGATTGCCGACCGGGGTTTACACTGACACGCAACTCGTACACTCCTGTATTCGGAGGAGAATGTGGATGGGAAGAGCACAACGCAGCTTGGGTGTTGAGGCTTGGGAGAGAGTTCGGGGGAGGCGGTGCGCTAAGCCCCATAGCCATGTGACCCCACTTTCCCTGAGTGGTCGGCTTTCTTTTCGGTGTTGATGTGCCGTACCGTACGGATACAGAGCAGGATAGAGTACGGATACGTTCCGATGATATGCCTCGGCGAGTCCGGCGCTCTCGCTCTTCTCTTCCTTCTCATTTCAGACAGACTTACTCTTCACTCAGATACCTGGCTAAGATAGGTAGGTATCTGACATCTCACTCACTTTTGTTTCTCTCAAAGCAGCAATAATGGCGTCGACAGTAATCGACGAGGGTTCTGCCACCCCTACCCCTATGACCTCATTCAACTTTCTGTTCAACTGCCGTTCATCGCTCCTCATGGCTAAGTAGGTAGACTCTGAGGAGCGCAAGGACAGCTCCAACCTTTGTCTCAAGTCGCCCGTGAAAAGCATCTTCGGATCAGACGCCGAGCCTCACCCGCTCACGTCTCCGCCGCCGTTTTCTCACCTCACACCACGTCATGTTTTGAACGCAAATACCTTAATCTTCGCGCTTCTCCACGGGCTCATCGATAACTCACAAGCCAAGACGGCAGACCCGGCCTCGCACCACAGGGTTTCCTCTGTTCACGCCCTGACTCACGACAGGCATGAGCCCGGTTCGGTCTCAATGTTCCATTCTTCCCGGAAGATGCGCCCACCCCGCTTCCTTCTAGAACGAATCGAAACATGTTCTGCCTGTATGCTCCCCGCTCCCCGAGCACGACCCTCGCTCCGGCCCCGCACGCTATACAGGACAGGGATGGTCGACCGGATACTCGCCCACATTCCCGAACGCGAAGCCCCGGACTTCGGCGTCATCTTCCGCCAAGCCACGATGCGTGTCATTCGGACCGCAGTGAAACTTGTTTGCGCAGCGGACTCACGAGACACGATGTCTCACGTGAGGGATTCTGTCCGGAAAACATTCTGTTGTGCAGTGCGTATGGCCAAGGTTCATCAAGTTCATTTTCAGCCATGTATATCACCTCTAGTCGTTGGGTGGGCGGCTACTACAAGTCAGACCATGTCGCTACGGAACCCAACACCCCCCGAGACCTCTGCTCGACACCCCGCGCCCTCACCGCAGACGCGCCGACTGGCACGACGACACAACAAACGTCTCCTCCAGCGGGAGATTACGGCTCGACGCCCCAACCCTCGCTGTGAATGCGCCGCTCGGCACGATCCAGTTCTGCCGCCCGACATCCCAGTAGCTCAGATCCTTGCGCCGCAGGTGGAACGTCGCCGTGCCCGACTCGCCGACGCCAAGCCGCAGCTTCTGGAAACCGCGGAGCTGCTTCGGCGGCGACTCGGGCGCGCTAGACGGCAGCGTGATGTACAGCTGCGCCACCTCGGCGCCCGCCACACCGCCCGTGTTCGTCACCGTCGCCGTCACCGTCGCCGCGATCTCGAAGAGGTCCGCCCGCCCGCCAGGCACCACCTGACCGACCGCGGGGCCGGCCTTCGCCGTCGACGTGACGCCGATGTTCGAGTACGTGTAGTTGGTGTACGCTATTTGTCTGTTGTTCAGCATCGTATTTCACATCGGTTATCTCGGAAGTCGCCCCAACTTACACAGTCCGAAACCAAACTCGTACCGCGGCTCGATGCCAAAGAAATCAAAGTGCCTGTAGTCGATGAAGATGCCCTCGCCTCCAAAATTGTCTTCAGTCGTCTGGGACACGGCGGTGCCGTAGTCGGCGGCACTTTTGCCGATGGTGTACGGCAGCTTGCCGTTGGGGTTCGTCGCGCCCCAGAGCACGTCGACGAGCGCATTGCCCGTCTCCTGCGACCCGAGCCCGGCCCACACGACGGCCTTGACGCCCGGTTGCGATAGGATGGCTTCGAGGATGACGGGCCCGGTACTGTGAACCACCACCACAACGTTGTCGTTGGCCGCCGCCACCGCTTCCACGAGCTCGTTGCCTCCGTGCCAGGGATTTAAATCGAGTCTATCTCCAGGGTTGCCATCTACATTGATGTAGCCTTCTCCCGAGTCCGACGTGACGAAGACGAATACCACGTCCGCGCCGGCCGCCGCCGCCGCCCCCTGCGGCCCGTCGTCCGTGCTGCTCGCCACCACCTCGGTGCCGTCCCGCTCCGCCCGCTCCTGCATCGCGTCCAGCGGCGCTACAAGGTACGGGTAGTCAACGGTTCCTGATCCCCAACCCATTCCAAGCGTGCCCGTGTTGCAGCTGCGGTCGTAGCAGGCGTTGATGCCGTCCGGGTTGTTGACGGCCGAGGAGCCGACGACGGCGATCTTGCGCGGGGCTTTCAGGGGCAGCACGGCCCCATCGTTCTTGAGGAGGACGATGCCGTCGCGGGCCGTCGCGCGCACGTTCTGCTTATGGTCGGCCTGCACATCTGCGGCGAGGTTCACGGGGGGGTATTCGCCCTGATCCTGGCCGAGGAGGTACCAGGCGGCGAGGATGCGGCGGACCTTGTCGTCGAGGGTCGACAGCGAGACCTGGCCGCTCTCAACGGCCGCCTTGAGGCGCGGGCCCCACCAAACTGAGTCTGGGTCGTTGGCCCAGTTGGCGTTGGGCATCATCATGTCGAGCCCGGCGTTGGCGCCGCTGACGGTGCCCGTTGTGGCGAACCAGTCCGTCATGATGTAGCCGGGGAAGCCGAGCTCCTGCTTGAGCAGCGTCTTCATTACGGCGTCGTTCTCGCACGACCACGTGCCGTTGATCTTGTTGTACGAGCACATGACGGAAGCCACGTTGGCCCGGACGGCTTCGGCGAACGGCCAGAGGTACAGCTCATGCATGGCTCGGTCGGGGACGTTGCTAGAAATGGTTTCCCGGTTGAGCTCCTGCTCGTTGGCGATGTAGTGCTTCGCCGTCGCCTGCACGCCCACCGACTGCATGCCCTCGATCGTCTCCTTGGTCGCCACGCCCATGAGGTACGGGTCGGGGCCGAAGCCCTCCCAGTTTCTACCGGCGTTGGGGATCTGTTGTTGTTTGTCGTCTCTGGTTAGTTCTGGAAGCTAGGATCATGATCAGGCATGTGGAGCTCGACTCACCTTGCCCAAGGCGCCGCACGCGGGCCCGAGCATGACGTGCACGCCAACGCCCCTGGCCTCGGTGGCCTTGAGAGCGGCGCGTTCGCGGATCAGGTCAATGTCCCATGTCGCCGCCGCCTGGATGCCCGGCACGAAGGCCGTGACGTTGCTGGCGTAGCGGACGCCGAGCGGGCCGTCCTGGAGGCAGAGGGAGGGGAAGCCGATGGACGAGGCCGGCGACGTGTTGCCGACGCAGAGGCCCTTGCCCCAGCCGATGCCCGAGACGATGCCGATCTTCTCGTCCAGAGACAGGCGGGGCAGCGCCGTCTCGGCCTTGGCGTATGCCGCGTCCCATTCCGGGGACCGGCGAGGGCCCGTCGAGTTTTGCGCGGCGGCGAGGGTCGTCGCCGCGGCGATGAATGCCACCTTGGAGAGATGCATTTCGGTTCAATGGGGATAGGCCGTCGTGAAAGGTGACGCTGGAAGAGAGCAGTGCTACACTCCTCCATGCACCTGCTGCCACCTTCGTCCTATTTATACATCCTCCGCCACGCATGTCGGTCTGAAGCCTCACGAGCTCTCCCCGCCCCTTCCCCCTTTTCCCCGCCCGGTCGTGCAATGACGATCTGTACCATTCAACGTGCTGGAACCCCGCCGACAGTCCAGCCAAGCTGCCGAGCAGGAGGGAGGGCGTCCATCCGGCAAGGTCAAGTTGGGCCGGGCTAGGGCCGGCCTCGGGTTGTCTTGATGATGCCACGCCCCGCGGCAGGGACATGTCTGGTTCCGAAAGTCTACAGGTTGGTGGTATATTGCCAGCTGCATTGCTTCCTCTTGGCCACGTATCTCGGTCCGGTTAAGTTAGATTTCTTCCAGGGGCGAAATGCTCGGTGGCAGAATCCTGCGGCTTGACATCAGCCACCCCTCACTCACTCACTCACTCACCCAGCCCGAGATACTTAAGAAGCCATTGATTCCCGACTGCTCGAGAGTTCGTTACAATGGCCAAATTCCCATTGTTCCTCACGTAGGCATAAGACGACTCTGAACGGCCACTTCACAATGCAACGTCAGGTTCAGTAATCGTCTTGCCTGTCGACATTGAAGGGCAGTTTTGCTTCTCATGTGACATTGACGCTGCTCGTTGGGTTGCATTCGATCTCTTGGGAGCCCGGGGTGCTGATGCGGACGATGGGCCCAGGGAAATGAGGGGAAAAGGGCCGGTTGCAGTAGTGTAGGCCAGGAGTGAATCTGCCCATGCCTATGCATATTCATGCTGGCTGAATGAATTCCCGCGAATAGCTAGTCACTCGGGGACATCGGTCGATCGCTGGCCGTCGTCCAATTGCGAAGAGGCGGTTGTATGCGTGAGAGAAGGAGAGAAAGAGATTGAGAGTGAGAGTGAGAAGAAAAAAACCGTCAGCTAGTCTGGTCTGGTCTGGTCTGATTCGAACTGGCCCAGTGGAAACGGTGGATGACGTTGTAAATCTTGACATATTAAGTGCCGGTCCGCTTGCAACCCCGCGTTGGCATGCCGCTCATTTGGCCCCGGGCGGGGGGGCACGGCTGTGTCGGAGATTGGGGGCCTATTCTAAGTTTTCTCCAAAAGGGAACGAAAGGGGAAGGAAGAGGGATGAACTTTCCCGCAGCAGTCCTGATGAACAATGAATGATGATGGCGGTGTTCTCCGTGCTTGTTCTCGCCGGCCCAGCTGCCATGTGCCGTCGTTCTGTCCTGTTATCTGACACTGGCCTACGGTAATGTCTGTTGGACGACCACGACCGTCATAAACCAGGATTGCAGTGGCGATCGGGATCTATACGCAACGTCATGTGCTTCCGTCGATTGGCTGTTTCAAACTGTCATTCTGTGCAACTTCAAGCTTAAACTTAGTTGGACCTAGTACGAGAGAAACAGCATGGTTATTGGGAGTCAGCAAGTATGTGGTGCAACAACATCTTAAAAGGGGGGGGGGGGTTGAACAGTCTCAAGATTATTGGTGTGAGTGACCCCACAGCAAGGCAATCAATATTGCAGTAACTTCATACCGTCAGCAAGTAGTACATGATAGAAGCAAGTCAAGCATGCTATATTGAAGAGAGAAGAGACGAAAGTTGGATAGACTTCGTAATTCCAGCTGTCAAAACCAACCCATCAAATCAATAGGAAGAATTATCATCTATGTGTAATAGAAAAGACACAGACAGGACTAAATGCTCTGCAAGGAAAGTTACTTGAAGGGAGGCAACTTATTAACAAGTAAGAAAGCATGCCTCCAATGTGTGTGTGCAGTCAGGGCTTCTGAGCATTAGCAAAAATAATGCAAAATGGATGCGGCCAGTGTGGATTGAACACACGACCTTCAGATTATAGATGATTGAAGTTCACTTCAGTCTGACGCTCTCCCAACTGAGCTATGTCCGCCGCATTTGTATGAAAATTTCTGCAACTAGATAGACTAACAACTATTAGCAGCAAACACTGGATACACTTGATTCCAATGTGCGTGAAATCAGCACCACCGTCATTCCGATGGTACTCAATGACAAACAAGGCTTTCTTTTCTTTCAGGTCTTGCAGCAAATGTCCACATAGTTACAACGCTCTTTGAAATAAGAGTCACACATACCTGCAATGATGGTCCTTGGCAGCCGGCTTGCCGATTGAGCTCCTCGGCATGCTCACTCAGAGTCATCGTTCACTTGCATGGGTCATTGGAGCAGGACAAGGTGGTGCCAGCCGACATATTCTTATCGACGCTCAAGACTTTAGATCAATTGGGCGGCTGGAAGCAATTGTTGGGTTGGTTCGTGACTTCTTAGACACTAATCTCAAGCCCGTAACCTCAATCTTTAACACGCTTGAAATCTCCTGGCACATGCCAAAAAAACCCACCGAAACGGCTGCACCATGGATATGAGTAGACTCCAAACGACTCAGCTCCAACACTCGTCGGCTAGGCTCGGCGACGCGAGCCCATTCCACAGTTCACCATGACACTAAGCCCAAAAGCTAATTGTTGCCGGCCCGCGCCCTACAGGAGACATGCAGAGACGCCAATCATTCCGAAGTCCTGGCGGGTCGCAGCGGGCCACATTTCCCAATAACCCATGTCCTCCGGGGGTGCGGAGGGGGAGAGCTCCATTATCTAACAACTCGCTATCTAACGACAGCGGTATCAACAGTGACTCAAGGCCGTTGAGAGTAAGACGACTTATCAGATGCCTTCAAACGGCGATAAAAGCTTCCTGCTCGGCTGGTTGAAAAACACAAATCGACTCGGTTGATATCTATCACTGTTCAACGACTGTCTTGTTGCACAAACCGAGCGCATCACTCATCCATCTCCACTTGAAGAACCATCAACCTCACTATCATCTGAGAGCATCTGCATCATGGGCGATCTCGTCAAGGAAACGAGCCAGCTTCAGCTGAGCTCCATCCCTTTCGGCAAGCCAATGTTGAAGGAATTTCTCATTGACCCAGCTTACCACAACATGAACCACGGTATGCCCCCGTCCCACGAACGACCGACCAACCCTTCTCATCAACTCAACTAACACTGCCCGACTCTCCTTCCTTCCAAGGCTCCTTCGGCACCATCCCCCGTCACATCCAAACCGTCCTTCGCTCTTACCAAGACAAGGCCGAAGCACGCCCCGACCCTTTCATTCGCTGGGAGTACCACACCTACCTCAAAGAATCTCGCCAGGCCGTGGCCGATCTCATCAACGCGCCAGTCGACTGCACCGTCTTCGTCCCCAACGCAACCGTGGGCATCAACACCGTCCTCCGCAACCTGATCTGGGCTCCCGACGGCCTCGACGAGATCCTCTACTTCTCCACCGTCTACGGCGGCTGCGCCAAGACCATCGACTACATCGTCGACACCCGCCTCAGTCTCGTCTCCTCCCGCAGCATCCCCTTGGCGTACCCTCTCGAGGACGACGAGATCGTCGCCCTCTTCCGCGACGCTGTCGCTCAGAGCCATGCGGAAGGCAAGCGCCCCAAGATCTGCCTCTTCGACGTCGTCTCCAGCCTGCCGGGCATCCGGTTCCCCTTTGAGGCCGTCACCGCCGCGTGCCGCGAGCTGGGCATCTTGAGCCTCGTCGACGGTGCCCAGGGCGTCGGAATGGTGCCTCTCAACATCGCCGCCGTAGACCCCGATTTCTTCGTCTCCAACGCCCATAAATGGCTATTAGCCCCCCGAGCTTGTTGCGTTTTCTATGTCCCCGAACGGAATCATCATCTCGTGCCCTCTACAATACCAACCTCGCACAGCTACGTACCTCGGACCGGTGTGCAACGCCACAACCCGCTCCCGCCGAGCGGCGAGCCGCCCTTCGTGACCAGGTTCGGCTTCGTGGCGACGCTTGACAACAGCCCCAGCCTGTGCGTCAAGCACTCCATCGAGTGGCGCAAGAGCATCGGCGGCGAGGACAAGATCATGGAGTACCTCTGGACCCTGGCCAAAAACGGCGGGAAGAAGGTCGCCGCCATCCTGGGGACCTTCATCCTGGACAACAAGTCCGAAACGCTGACCAGGTGCGCCATGGTCAACGTCGCGCTGCCGATAGTCATGGGGGCGGATGCCGAGACCCTGTCCGTTGGCCCGGACGGCACGATCACGGTTCCGGAGAAGGAGGCTTCCCTCATTGTCAACTGGATGCTCTCGGCACTGGTGAACGAGTACCAGACATTCGTCGCCCTATTTTGGCACCAGGGTCGCTGGTACTCGAGGATCTCGGCGCAGATATACCTCGACGAGACGGATTTTGAGTGGGTTGGCAACACCATCAAGGAACTCTGTCAGAGGGTGGCGAAACAAGAATACAAGGTTAAGGTCTAGGAGGGTGCCAAATAAGCTCTTTGTTTACTATGTTGGCCGGAGAGCTCAGAGTATTTAAGCTAGAATGAGATTGACCCATGTAGGTCCTACTTTTACTCGGATTTAACAGTTGTAGGAGAAGGAAAGTGAATGTGGCTTTTGCCTTCACGAACTGATTGTCACGAACTCATTGCCCCCGTGCCATCCCCCTTCCCTCAGCATCAAGCTACCTACCTAACATGTGCAACAGTCGACATCAAGTGACAACGCGGACGATACATAGCTACATACAAGCAAGTTTCATCAAGTGACAACGCGGACGATACATAGCTACATACAAGCAAGTTTCATCACACCAGCGGCACGCCTTCCTTCCGCACTCAACCCTCTCACGCCTGCCGGAATCAAGGCAGATCCAGCGCCCGCAAACCAAGCACACCCTCTGCCGCGACTGTCGAGAATGTCTTTACGTACCTGGGAGTGTCTGACGCCCCAAAGTGGCCATGGGTTTCTCAACGTGCACAGAATGTCATACCATCGCGTCAGTATGGTCAAACGCAAGCTCATGTCCCGTCAGTACCCAGGTTCGCAAGCTGTCAAGTCCTTCTACCTCAAGGATAATTACCACGATCACTGTGTACATTACCATAACCCGAAAATCTTGCAGTCCGCGACACTTTTCATAGACAGCAGGTGTGCCAAGGGTTCCTTCCTTCCAGTGCAGGTTCGCAGCATCTGCCAAAGCACAGCAATTGAGAGAGGAAGGGACCTTCTCTAAGAAACAGGCGCCTTCCAAGAGACTGGTGCCTTCCAAGATACAGGTACCTTCCCAGAATTAAACAACCCCGTGACTTTGCCCCTGAGATTTTTTGTTCTCTCGCACAGTCTTCCCTCATATATCTTCCATCCCTCTCCCTCCCTCTCCCTCTCTCTCCATCTTCATCTCCATCCCTCTCTTTCTCTATCTCCCTCTCTCTCTTTCTCGCTCTCTCTCTCTCTCTCTCTCTCTCTCTTTCTCTCTCTCTCTCTCTCTCTCTCTCTCTCTCTCTCTCTCACACACACACACACACACACACACGCACACACACGCAATGGTAAGAATGGTTTTGGAAGCGCCTTCCTCGGCATGATTCTAACAGTATGTTTAGCCAATCATATTCAACGGCAACCTTACTTTTGCCGGCGGCCTGAGCGGCGGCGGCGGCGGATGCGGCGGCGGACGCGGCGGCGGACGCGGCGGTCGTGGTGGTCACGGGGGCCACCACGACCCGAAGCAGATGACCCGACGGAATGTAAGTCCACGTTTCTTGTTTATGCATACATGAACACAATTACTGACAACAATGGCATACAGTTAAAAAACCGTCTTCGTCTTCTGCGAAAGCAGATCGAGGAGCTCGAGGGGGAGCTCCTCTCCGTACGTTACCATGCTTCCTGCTGTGCCACATTCCTAATAACTTTCTGTCTAGCGTCCTGTTCCTCAGAACGGCCCCGCCCAGCAGAACGGCCCCGCCCAGCAGAACGGCCCCGCCCAGCAGAACGCCCCCCTCCAGCAGAGCGGCCCCGCCCAGCAGAGCGGCCCCGACCAGCAGAACGGCCCCCTCCAGCAGAACGTTCCCCTCCAGCAGAGCGGCCCCCCCCAGCAGAACGGTGCCCCCCAGCAGAACGGTGCCCCCCAGCAGAACGGCCCCTGAGCGGATGATGAGTAGACGGGCACATAGCCCTGTTGTTATGTTGTTAGTTGTTCAAAAATTTCAATTATAGACGTGTTTTCTGCCTCTCAAAGTTTCAACTTCTGTGCGTTTGTTGCCCACTTCAAGGCCAACTACAAGATTGAAGGGACCATCACGTTCCGTGCCACAGTGACGGACTGGCCCCGTAAGAAATCGCAGGCACCAGCGCTGCGTAGGTAGAGCTCCTGTAAATCCTGGATTGAGAGGCTCTTCGGTGGTAGTCGATGGAGGTCAGTCAAAAAGGGAGAGGGTGGCACGGGGCAACAAGCTCGTGCCCATCTCTCTCGCATACACATACCGCTCCCTCCCTTCCTCTCAGTAAACCAGAAGAGTAATCATTACCGAGTTACCGCTCTAAAATCCTTTGCGAACAGTCCTTGACTGTTGCTTCGGCGGGAAGGAGGACAACCCCCTCGGGGGCGGTCCTTCCCCCAAGCGGGCGCCACGCCCGTTTTCCCACCCCCCCGTCCTTCTCCCTCTCTCCCTCTCACACACACGTACACATACAACGATAAGAGCATTCTTGGAAGCGTCTTCCTCGGCATGATTCTAACGGTATGTTCAGCATTACTTTGCCAGCGGCGGCAACAGGGGTTGTGGTGGTCACATAGGGCCACCACGACTCAAAGCAGATGTCAAGGCGAAGTATAAGTCTACGTTCCTTGATTATGCGTGAATACAATTGCTAACAACAATAGTAAACAGCTAATAGAGCGTCTTCGTCTGTTACAGAAGCAGATCGAGCTACCCGAGGAGGAGCTCAATTCCGTGTGTCACTATGCTTCCTACGATGCCTGTTCATTCCTAATTTCTTGCCTAGCAACCCATCCCGAATAAGGAATACTCTCTCGAAGAACGACCCCCTTCCGCAGAACAGCACTGTCCCGCTCAGGTCTGGCTTGGGAAGCTCTTTTGTGGTCGATGGAGGTATATTGAAAAGGGAAGGAGGGGTGGGGGGTGGCACGGGGGCAACAAGATAGTAAAAGTTTTTGCCTCCTGCGGAAGCAGATTGCTCTCTTGGAGGAAGAGATCGACTCGGTATGCCATCATTCTTCCTCTCATGTCTGTTCACTCCTAATTTCTTGTCCAGCAACCCATCCCGCAGAGGGGCCCTCACCTACAGAACAGCCCTCTCTCATACAAAACAACCTCAACTGCAGATGGCCCTCTTCCCACAGAATATCCTCACCTGCAGAGAGACCCTCTCCCGCAGAGGTGCCCTCATCTACCAAGGGTCCCTCTCCTGCAGAGGGCTCTTCCCAGCAGAACAACTCTCTCCCACAGAGGGTCCCCTCCCACAGAACAACCCTCTCCTGTAGAGGAATCTTCCCAGCAGGACGACCCTCTCCGGCAGGGGGTCATCTCCTACAGAACAGCCCCCTTCTGCAGAGGGTCCCTCTCTCACAGAACAACCTCACCTGCAGAGGGACTTTCTGCCGCAGAACACCACAGAGGGTCCCTCACCTGCAAAACGGCCTCCGGAAGGTATGTCATACACTATCTCCTGTTCTTTCAACTTCTCTAATCACTCTACATAGAAGAACCGCCCCCCGCGCTCCCCCGTCTGAGGGTGTCCAGGGGCAACCCTGGCCCCTGAGGCTATGGACATCGACGAAGATCTCATCCAGTACTCGGATGATGAGTAGAGTTTGAACAGGAGGTCGGGGACGTAGCCCATTGATCGTTCTCGCCAAGTATCTGGACGCCGGCGGCGAGGTCAACGGGCAAACGGTACTCGCTGGTTCTTGCCGAGAAGGTACCAGGCGGCGGCTTTAAGTGGGTTGGCAACAATATTAAGGAAGGAGCTGTGTAAAAGGGTGGAGAAACAAGAATACAAGGTCGAGGCCCAAGATGTCGCCAAATGAGTCGGGTGAAGTCTAAACAAATCGGAGTGAAGCGAGCAACAGTGCTTTCCAATCACAATGCCATTCATTTACTATGCCGGCTAGAGAGCTCAGAGAATATCTAAGCTAGAATGAGATTGACCCATGTAGGTCCCGTTGTTATTTAGATGTAACAGTTGTAGGAGAAGAAAATCGAATGTGTCTTTTGTGCAGTCCGATCTCAGACGCCAATGACCACAGCAATTAACAAAGCTTGGAGGACGACCATTAACCCTCCTCCCATGGCGGCCCTCGTCGACCTCTCACTTCCGGACGTCTTCGAGCCGGCGTTGTTGTTGTTTTCCCTGGACACGAAAAAAACAAGTGAATCCTAATGCCAAAAGAAATGAAGATTGCCGCACAAGTGTGTCAATGCTTACGCCGCTGCGCCGGGTGCGGTGGCTGCGCCGGCCTGTTGGCTGTTGACGATGTGCTCCGCCATGCCGATGGACATGTTGCCGCCGTTGAAGGCGACGAACTGCGACTTGAACAGAATGTCGCCATAGATCTGGAGCTTGGAGGTCGTGGCCTGAAGACCGCCGAAACAAGCTGATCCCGGGTGTCAGTGTTGGATCAGATGAGGGGGGGGGTTGAGTTAGGTGCAGCGAAGAAAGACTTACTCTGAGCATTGACCTGGGCAAAGTTGATATCGCTACCCTTGACGCGGGCCATGTAGACGCCGCCAATGTCCATCATGAGATCGGGAAGCTGGGCATCACAGGGGAAGGTGACGCCGCCGACGTTCTGGTCTTGCTTGGCGCCCTGGACCTGCTGGTAGTAGGCCTGGACCATGGGCGGGTTGGCGAGGATGAGCGTCGTTCCCGTGTCGGCGATGGCCTGGGCGCCGGCCGTGCCCATCTGGACTTCGCCGCCAGCGACGGCGAACTTCTCGCTAGTGAACTGCCAGAAACCGGTGGTGGTGTTGATGGGGATCCAGGCCATCTGGCCGGTGAACTTTGAGCTGTCGATGCGGCCAAACTCGTAGGCGCCGACGGACTTCTTGCGGAGGTCGGCTGTAAAGACGGGCTCGGCAAGACTGGGCATGACGTTGTCGAAAAAGGTCTTTTGGGCCGTAGGCTTGACGGTGTTGAGCTTGGAGAAGGCGAGGCCCAGGAGACCGTTGTTGGCGGTATCCTGGACGAACTGCTGTGAGACGGCGGTGGCCATCTCGATGGCCTGCTCCTGAACGACGGCGCCGCCAATATCAACGACGTCGGTTCCCACAACGCCCTGGGCGCCGGAGCCATCACCGTATCTGATGCTGAACTGCTGTCCCTGGAGCATCTTGGCGCCCTGGCTCTTGCTCGGGTCGTACAACTGGTGGCCTGTCTGGGACTGGGTGTCGAGCATGGAGGTGAAGACCCAGAGGTCGGAAGAACCGCTGTCGAAGTCGACGTTGACCTCCTGGCCGCCAATCTTGATGGGCGAGACGTACTCGACGTCGTTGCGGATCGGGGTGGCGGTGACGAGACCGGTTCCGGGTTGGCCAGGGGCGGCGCTCTGGTTCGTTGCGCCGGCGGCAAGCGACTTGAATCCCTCAGCCTGGGCGGGCGCCGGGTTCTTGGCTTCCTGGGCGGCCATGGCATCCAGCAGACCCTGAGGAATAGGCATGCTATACTTGCGATACGTCTTAAGCAGTTGCCTCGGTCCGTTGTGGCCCTCGAAGTTCTCGTTGAGCACTCGGGGCACGAGGAAGTGTCCTCGTTTCTGGAGATTAGCCCGCTTCTCGACCGGAGAGGCGTCGGCAAAGGTCGCCAACAGGCCGTAGAGGACCAGCGACCGCAATGATGTCGACTCCATTTCTGTTTTATGTGTGGTTCGTCCGTCACCAGATGTACAGCTCTAGAAACAAAGGTATAAGAAAACACAGGCCACACCAGGCGGCTCTTTGCTAAGAATGAAGGGACGGACGAGGGACTATCACCAGGAGCCCTCAGGATAAGAAATTAAAGAGTCTTCGTCAAGGAACGTAAGCTGGTGACGGTGCGAAGAGGGAATGGGGGGAGGGAGGGAACAGCGAGATGACATAAAAAGAAGATGAATGACAAGCCGGGTCGGGAAGACGAGAAGAAGAAGAGGAGGACAGGCCCGAGTTAATGTTCAACGCCGAAAACTTAGGAGATGGGCCGGTGGTCTGCTCATAGCTCAGGTAGCGAGGATTATACATGTTGCAAAAGAATGGGACGACGACGTCGTGCGCTCCGGTGCTTGGAGGCTGCAGGCGGGCCAAGTCTCAAGTTGTGATGCCCTGGTCACAGAATGTCCCGGCCAGCAAGGAGCGTGCGCGTCCACGTTGAGCCAGGCCAAACCCGGGATGGACGGATCTAGCGTCGAACCGGTCGAACGAGCGAGGGTGGGGATGAGACTCAGAGAGAGTGTGAGTGAGTGAGAAAAGCCAGAGCCCCCATCCCGCCAGCCGGGATTCCAAGACGTGAGTTGCGGCAACGTGGTGGAGGACCTGGTAGCATGTTTTGGGCATTGTGCGAATACGTCGACGAAGGACGATCGGTCACAGACTTCCAGGCAGGGCAGTCCCCTTACCCCACAGTCAGCCAAGCCGTGATCCAAAGCAGGGATACCGGCCGATCGGTGCCGGGAGGCTAGCGCAGGGGGATTTCAAGTGTGTGTGTGCATGTGTGTATGTGTGTGTGGGAAGTTGTGGTGGAAGAGGCGGTTTCTCACACCTCGCTTTCTGTTTGAATACGGCGCAGCCAGTAGGTAGAGTCGAGAGGTCTGAGAGACACAGACAGAGATATAGCCAAGAGATTTTGTGCTTCGAATGTAAAGTCTCATGGACAAAATGGAAACCGGCGAGCCGTCGGCTCGAGTTCTCGTTTAGCTTTATTTCGAGTCGTCTAGGCGTGATTACTCCGCCAGATTGATCAATCTCTGTCAATTTGATCCGGGTCCCTTCGTAAACAAGACATAAGGACGATGCAGCGTGTCGGAATCTAGATGCCGTCGATCTGGCTCTGGCAAGAAGCGAACGCTAAGACGGAGGCGGCGCTGTCAACTTCCCTAGTGTCAACGCTTTCCCCGGCCGCCAGATACTCAGCACGCAGCCCTAGAGAGGCCCTGGCAACAGCTTGCCAGGCCAATGTATCTCTTCAATCCTGCCGCAGATGGCCAAACGTGTTGCTCATCACTTCTCCACAGGACGGAGTCGGTGAGCCGAGCTGGTTCCGATGTTGCATAGGCCTGTTTGGGCCAAGTACACGTGGCTAAGCATTTTGACGACGTAGCATGTAGAGAAACTGTCCCACGTCCTTCTCCACAGCATCTTATTCCAATTCTTGGGCAGCAGTTTGAAAGCAAAGCTGGATGCCGGATGCTGGCTTCCGCCGACGTCGACTTGGGGTGGCTCTTTTATCAGACAAAACATTGACAAAGGAAGGGGATGGCGAATATCCGACGAGGACGCGAGGAAAGCTGCGTTGATGCTATTCTTGGTCGCAAGCGTCAGGCGGTAACCCCTCCATTTCTCTCCAGAACGAACCGGGTAACATCTTCTAGCCCCCCCCTGGGGTGTTGGCATTTGGAAACGAAAGGCAGGGTGGGAGGGTATTCCCGTGAATGCAACAAGCGACATCCTGGAATCGCGGTAACGTCAGGACCGGCAGGGGAGGGGGGTCGAGCGCGGGAGAGCGGCGAAAAGATGGGCAGTTCTAGTACGACGGCGCGTTCGAGGGAAGACGTGTGACTGACTGTATCTTAACATCCCAGGCGCATCTCGTCATTGGCGGCTCCCTCTCTCTGCTGGAGACTGTAGAAGCGTAGTGTGCAAGTCAGCGTTCACAGTTGTTTCCACTTGGCGTTTCAGTGATCCCCGTGGGTGCTCTCCCGTCGCTAGCTAAGCCTCGCGGCGCTTGGATGACTACTGGAACCTGTTGGGCAAATGGAGACTTTTCCTTCTTTTGCCAAGGGCGATCTGTCTTGTGGGCTAGTGTACGGGCCTCGATAAATGCTTGGCGTACTAAGCTTTGGGTGTTTGCAGAAGAGGGACACCGAAGACAATTCACCGTGGAGGTCCAGAGAGCTCGGACGAAGGAGAAACAAGTGTGGGTTCGGAGCTTCTGAAGCCAAAACTAACATTGTTTGCGACACTCGGACTTACCAGCGTAGAGCCAGCCGTGGCTTTCGCGAGTGTGACATGTAATTGACGGGCGCCTCCCGCTGCATGGTTGGAACGAGCGCATGTGTTCTGTTTCCCCCCATCTCTTTCTGCCCATCGTTTCGCGAGAAAGACGACTGACTCCTCCATGGCCAGGCCGATCAAGGGAGAGAGACGGAGCGGCAACTCGGCAAGCCCGCTGACGTATTCCCGGTTAGACGGCGCGCACCGGTGGTTCAGGTCGGCGTCACCGCGACTCCGAGAGACGTAACGAGTGCTGATCGGTCGATGGTGGCCATGGCCCGTCCGGGTCAGTCCCCGTGGTGGTGATGATGATGATGATGGTGGGAGGGGACTTCTCACAGTCCCTCGCCTCCTCGTTGGTGGACGCCTCTAAGTGGACAGGCTGACAGGCCCTGAAACGGGCTGCCGAACATTCTGAGACAGCATCGAGCGGCGGTAATCCCAGCAGCAAAGCCACCTCCGAGCGGCTCAATGTTCCGAGCGGCGCAAGTGCTGTCCCGGGCGAGGTCTGTCTGTACATCGTATATACGTACACTACTCACACTACAAGAGCAGCATAGTGCAATCCAACGAACGCCTTGAGCATGCATCCATCCAGCAAGGGGTTGCATGGCCTGAGGGGCCGGACGCCGAGTGATTTGGAGTAAATAGCAAATGAGATGCCCATATTTGAATGAGATGTGAGGCGTCGCAGACAGTAAGGCCTTGTTGCACAATTTGCAATAGCCGTCTGCCTTACAAGGAATTCTAGAAACGCAAGGTGGTCTAGCTGAGTGAACACAACTCAGACGTGTTTCCACTTCACCCTTGTGACAGCAGCTGATGCACTTCACCTTGAACGTCCGACACTGGTAGTAAGCAGACCGCCTCCCTCATCTCCGACCGAGAAGTCGGCACCGGATGAATCCTCCCTCCCCGCAGCCGATCAGACTAAGGGGAAAGAGGAGGGGGAGGCAATAGAGGGTACAATGTACCTGTATTGTGTGAGTCGATTTCATCCGTGGGCCACACTTCTGTCGATGCGCTGTACATCGTACATGCGCCGTACATGCTTTGGAATAGACACTGTCGGACTACCTAGCAAAATCAAAACAAAAGGCGACCCGTAGTTGGGCTCGTCACGTTGCGAGAAAGACAGACCCTGCGGCCAAGAGGAGATGAGATCAACTGTAAATCTGTGTCCCTGGGTGAGGGATTCGATTGTGGGCTCTTCGGCTTCCATCATCATCTGAACGAGAGCAAGCCTCAGGAAACATGGAAGAAAGTTGTCATGTTTGAGAGGGCAACTTTAGAATTCAACCTAAAAGCATCATAGAACGAGAATTGGCAAGGTTGGCACTGGTTGGACACCGTCTGGAGATTGAAGTGTCGGTGGTGGTGGTGGTGGTGGTGGTGGTCGTGGAGGTCTGGACGATGCGATGCAATTGCCAAGTGCGCCTCAAACGGCAACCTCTGCATTGTAAACAACGTTAAATATTGTGAGGGCCGCACACCGGCGACTCGGACGCCACAGTTCTTGGCAACTTGGCAGGTAAGTAACTTTTTGCGTATTCGGAGGTGTCCAGGAGGTGTCTGTATGTCGTGTCGAACCCAGCTGGGTCGTTCAGAGTCAGTGGCATGCAGTCTGAGGTGTATTAACTCCATCAATCATTCTCGCAGGCGGGCTCGTTGTGGGGGATTCCCATGACGAGAACCCCAGCTTGACTTCGCGCGATGAAGGCTTGAGTGAAGGGAGATGCCATCCAAAGAAGCGAGGTTACTTTCGAAGGGTGATCTGAGTCGTACATCGTAGACAGTGAGTAGAGTGTCCGGCAACGGCGTCTAGAGTTTTCCCTCGGCGGTGGCTATTCTCTCGGTCCGCATGTGCGACAGGAGAAAGCTCAAACATGCATGTCGTGGCTGGACAAAGTGGCCAGGTTCGGAAAGCGAAGCAGATAGGCACCCCATCAGACAACCGTAATAGGCAAAGATAAAGTCTTAGTGTTTCTTTCAAGGCGGCTGGTGTGAGAACAGGTTGGATACTGTCACAGCCGTGTGTGTGAGCGGGCGGCGAGAGGAGTGGCAAGAATGGCACGCGTCTAACTAGCTACGGATACAGGAGGGGCTTGAGGCGATGGTCTATGGTTTGTGGTCAGGTACCTTAGTGAGTGGCTGGAGCTGTTGGAAGACCCCCGGCCGGGGCAATTATCGCCGTAGGCCGAAATTTGAGTCCTCAGGCAGGCACAGACCCAAGGCATTTGGAAAGGGTTCTCGATAGGGAAGGAATAGAGGAGACAACTCGGGTAACCCCACGTGATCTGGCCCGTGCAGCAGATAGAGTCTGGACGCCGGCTCGCGCGGAAACGGAAGATCGGCAGCCAATAAGAACCGTATCATCAGCTAGGAGCAACAACCGTGGGCACCTGTCGGATCTGGCCAGCCAACCTAGGTACCTAGATAGCTGGCTAGTCTAGGTACTGTGGTGCTAAGTTGCCACTATCTTCAAAGACCGCATCTTTTGTTGGTAGTTAGGTGACTATGGAAGGTACCTAATGTAGCCAGCTACATCTGCTGAAGTAACCACTGACCAGGCCCTTGCGGGCTGGACCCCGACTCTCGGACTGCGACCAACCAACGCTGACGAACCTAAACCCAAAGAGAGGCAACAGTCTTCTGTCCCCTCTCCCGACTCCCGACGCCCGTTCCCGGTCCTACACCACTCAAATGCAGGCTTCCTTCACGCGCCCGATTTGGATAGACAACGTGACTTGCGAAGTTGCGCCCGACTCGTTCCCAATCATCTGGTAGCCCCGCCTTCTGACCGGATTCAGCTCCAAGCGCCAGCCTCGCTGATTTCGCAGTCCGTAGCAGTTTGTAGAAACAGAAGTGCGCGCACCCGCAAACCCCGACTCGCGCCGACGACAACTCGTACCTAGGTCCTGTACTCGGTACTAGCCAGAGGAACCACAGCTGCCCGTCGCTTTGGTTTCTTCCCCACGCGCAACGCAACGTTCGCTTCCCGCGCAAACTCGACGAACCCTCCGTCGGGTCACACGCCCACGCCCACGCCCACGCCCACCAACCGTCCACACTGCACGCCCCCCATCCGTTCCGTTCATCAAAGGTGTGCAGCAACTGCTTTGGCTTCGCTTCGCATTTACGGTGATTGTCGACCTCGACATCAGACATCGCCGACCGTCCTTCCCACCGTTCCATCTCCGAGCCCGGCCGCCGTTATCGCCATTTCTGTAGGGGTCCAAGACATTGCCGCATACACACCACTTTCATCCGTCGCGAATCCATCGCGTATCTGTTCTATCCTTCCCAGACGCTTGGGGGACACCCTCCGTCCTCCTCCCTTTGGCCCGTCATCCCCTCGTCTTCTTACTCCCCCTCTCATCTCTCCTGCCCTGGAAGGACTCAATGTCAGACGATGAGTTCACCGGCCCCGACGGCCCACCCGGCAGCGCCGGCGGAGACCGCGACAAGCGCGCACCGCGATTCAGCTGGACGCCCGCCTACGAGACCACCTTCTTCCGATCCCTTTGCGACTCCGTCCAGCTAGGACTGCGCGAGAATCATTCCTTCAAGGCCGATGCCTGGGATCGTGCCGCCACCGCCCTTCGCGAGAAACACAGTGCATATCCCACCAAGAGCCATCTCGTCAACAAGTCGGACAATGCCCGCAAGAAGTTCCGTCTGTGGCGCGGTCTGCGCGAGGACCCCGAGTTTCTTTACAACCCGACCAACCGTACTGTCACCGCTTCCGAGGAGGCCTGGAAGGCCCATATCGAGGTTTGTTGGCACGCCCCCGCGCATTTTCCCTCCCCTGCCGTGTATCTCATTCTGGACTTATCGCTGACGCTTTCATCCCGCAGAAAGAGCCCTTGTCGCGCGCTTTGCGAGGGCGGCCGTTTGACCATGAACAGTTCATGGAGATTCTGTATCCGGACGTAATCGGTTCTGGCGGCGCTCCGAAACGTATCATGAAGCCCAAGCGAAAAGGGCCGGACGTGATCCAAGGCTCCGAAGACCCCGATATGCCGGGTACCGCTGTCCTCGATCTCCAGGTTGAGCCGCCTTACCGACCTCCTTCTCAATCTGGTGTTAACCAACAGGCACAGCCCCGTGGCTCAGTGAGCCAGTCTCCCGTAGCACAAACCCAGCAACCCATGATACCCCAGCAGCAGAAGCAACAGCAGCAGCAACAACAACAACAACAACCGCCACCACCACAACAAAGACCCACATCTACCGCGATCCCACCCAGAACGCATATCGCGGGCACAAGCGCTTTGACGCCGCCCGAGGAGACAGCTACGGGACGCAAGCGTTTCCCGCAACAGACCCCGACATCTGACAGTGGCGGCGGGGGCAAAGCCCCGACTGCTCCGATGGGACCACCAACGCAACCAGCGGAGAAGCGCCGGCGTGTATCGGGTTACACGAACCCCGCGCATGCGTCAGGATCCAACGCATTATCCTCCCACGGCAATGACGCGTCGTCGGCATCCATGGCGTCTGCCGGCAAGCAGCTGATGGAGGACGGTCTCATCAAGATTGCCGACGCCCTCCGCGGTCGCAGCCCGCCACGCTGGCCGGAGCAGGCCATTGACATCTTCTTCCGCGACTTCTCTGATGAGGACATGGACCTCCAGCTGAAAATTGCCGAAAAGGCTCTCGCGGATGACAACAAGGCTATGATCTTTTGCAAGATGTCACCGGCATTGCGGAAACACTGGGTCAAGCGGTTGAGAGAGCTGCACAACAATAGCCGCAACACCTAGTGTGTCACTCCTGTTGCTGTGACAGACGTATGGTTCGTGGCAAACGGCGAGGACTCGGTGTTTTCGATGTAAGAAGGCTTATCGTGTGTCTGTACTTGTGGGCAAGCGGGCAACGGCTAAAGGCCAAGGGTTAGGCCGTGGTCAAAGGCTTTTTGGGAGTTGGCTCGAACCGAAGGCTGGATAAAGTGGAGGTTGCGAGGGCGTTCAAGGTGTCCGGTCTGCAAGGGTTCACACGGGGGGGCTGATGGAGTTAGCAACCAAACGGCATAGCGATTGGGGGGAGGGGTTGTATGTTGAGCTTTGGCGAAACCTACTTTTTGTTTTTTGTCTGGACGGAGATTTATCATGATACTATTACCAACAAACACCAGGAAGAGGAGGAGCTGAAAGGACCGGGCAAGAAGAGGATGCAGCTCGGTGGAACCGGGGTAGCTGCGATCCGGTCGCCTTAGTCGTATATTCAATACTTTTTCTTTTCTCGTCGATACCACCGTGATGTAAACTGTTTTCTTGTCTCGACGTGGCGGTAGCACCGCAAGCGCGTTAATGAGGATGGTATTTCAACTGTAGTCAGCCAAAAGGTAGTCATCAGCATCATTTAGGTTTGTGGAAAGCACCCGTGCTTGTGTGGAGGAGAATGTGATATCCGTGTTCGCCCCGAACGCCAAGTACATACAAAGAGCAGACGAGCCGTTCTGCGCCGTGTTCGTCAAGACGCTATTTGTCCTTCCCCCATGCCAGCAAACCATGCCTACATGCCAAAGAGAATAGAGAGAGTTGCAAGCCATTAGAAACAGATTAAAATTCCAAGCCGTCATTGGTCGACACGCTCGTCTCTTATTTCTTGCCCTTGGTCTTGTAAAGATAGCTGAGTGGGGCGTTAGCACCAGGTCACAGACACGACGAGGAATAGAAAAGGGAGGGGTATTCGTAAAGTTCAAGCAATGCCTACCTTCCAAAGATGCCCTCACCGAGACCGACAACGCCCAAGATGCCGAGTCCGAGGCTGACGCTCTGCCACGACAGGCGGCCACGCTCGTACAGACCCCAGGCCTTGTAGCCGAGGAAGGCGCTGAGGCCGACGACGCCAACGAGGTTGGAGACGACGAGGGCCGAGGCGCTGCCGTCGCTGAGGGAGGAGAACTGGCGTTTCAGCCACGAGTCGGCCTTGCGGGCCTTGCCGGCGGCCTTCTTCTTGGCCAGGTCAGCCTCGGCGCGAGCCTTGTGTTCCTCCTCTTCGCGCTCAATGCGGTCGGCCTGGGTGTCCGTCTGAACGTCCTGCTCGAGGAAGTCGTTGGGGACCGTGTGTACGCTCGGCATGTCGACGTCTACGAGGGAAGAGGTGGAGGCGACGGACTCGACCGAGATCTCGGGGGGTTGGGGAGCGGCAGCCTAAGGAGGAGGATAGACTAGGTCAGTTTTGTCCTTTTCTGACTTTCTTTCAAGTCCCTCGAGGACCTGGCGATGCCTTTATTGGCGAGTAATGAGACACATCACGCGATCAATCAACGTACCTCCTCGGGAGTCTGTTTTGGGCCCTTGGCGGCCATGTCGGCGTAGGAAGCCACTGGAGTGATGTTAGCAACAGGCGCGCACACAAACCATGACGTAACTTTGTTGACACTTACTTCTGATGTGCAGTTAAAATGCTTCTAAGTTTTGATGTTGTAAGGATTTGACGACAGAGAGAGAAAGAGATCAGTATGTGGTGTGTGCAAGATGTAAGGTGTAAATGCGCGTGGATGGGAAGAAAAAGTGTGTCAGATCGGCAAATGACGCAGGACAGGACAACAACAGGAGGTTCCTTTTTTAAGACGATGTTGTCATGTGAAGGAAGGAACCGGAAGGAAGGATGGCTGGGAGAGGAGGGGGAAAACTGGTTGCTAGTACGGATTCTACGCGGGCAGCAGGAAAGCAAGGCCGTCAGGTGGTTTGACCATCCCCCTCCCCTTCGAGCTTTCCTTGATCTTGGTTGGCGCGACGGCGTTTGGAGACCAATGACGTATGACGTTGTGCGGCTCGGGAGCTTGGGACAACCTGATCGGCGGGCCAATGAGAAGAGAGTAGATCCACCAATATGTGGGGGGGGCGTTCAGTCGCTTATTAGCACCGGGGGAGAACCCGGACGATGATGGCCAGGAACGCTGTCATGCGCCGGGCCGTCCTCGGACTGGAGAGGGGGGGATGGGGCTAGATGACCGAATGAGCAGTTATAGACTAACGGAGGTTGATGATGATCTTGTTGTTGTTTTTGTCCATGGTTCTGGCGGGAGGTTTTCCCATGTTTGCCGTGCAATCTGACAGTCGATCGCAGTTTTATCAAAGACAAAGCAAGAAAATGAAAGACACAATCGCTCAGAGAAGTGTATGTCTATTGTTTTTCTTTCGTCGTACTGGTACACTTTGTACACGATTATGGTACATGAGATACGCCCGAATTTCCAGTCATGGTGTCATTAGCCGCGCTTTCGCAGCGCACCACATCCCTTTCCCCCCGTCCTCGTACAGCCACACGCCGTGTTTTCTTTGGTAGAGACAAGCGGCAAAAACACCTCCTTTTTTGGTTTACTTCATATTAGTTGTTGTTGGCCGCTGTGGCATCTGTGGCCTTGGTGTTGGGCTGGGTGAGGTCGACAGGCTCCGGCTCGGGCACCTTCGGGGCCTCCTTCTTCTGCTCCTGGGCGTCGGGCTTAGCCGCGGCCTGCTTCTCCTCCGACTCGCTCTTGATCTCCGACCTGGGGGCCTGGTCTGGGGAGTCAGCCTTGGTCTCCTTTTTCGCGGCAGGCGGGGCATCGGTCGCGTCGCCGGTGGCATCGGGGGCGGGCGGGGCGCCCTCGGGAGCCTCGTCGTCGTCGGCCAGCTCGGCGCCGTAGATGTCGGGGTATTTCCGGAAGCACGTCTGCATTCCCCTACGCAGCTCCGTCAGTATGCATAAACAAACCAGCCAATGTCAATCATCCTTGCGTACTGGAACTTCTCGATGCAGTCCATGCCCTTGGGCTCCTCATTGGAGTAGACGAAGCAGCTGAAAGCAGCCTTGAACTCCTCGCCGCAAGGGCCGTCAGCCATGCCGCCGAGGCATGGGCAGTCCCAGTTGATCTCGCCCGTCTCGGGGTTAAATGCACCCTGCTGGCCGGCCTCGGCCTCCAGCGCCTCGGGGGAGCCGGGCGCCGGCGCATCTTCGCCACCCTGAAGTACCTCCTGAGTCTTCTCGCTCGCTTCTGTCGGGACGGGGGCGGCGGCAGGGGCAGGCTTGGCCTCCTCGGCCTTCACAATGGCCCGCTTGCGCTTCTCTTCGACAATGGCATCAACAGTGGTGAGGTCGGACTCGGAGAACTGGGACGGGGCAGGGATCGTTCGCGCTGTCGTGTGAAGTTTAGTCAATATGCAGTTTCTCGGCAAACTTGCAACCTTGCTGATGCTGCTGATGCTACTGCAGCTGCTCCTTCCCCCACTAAGGAAACGTACGAAGAGGCTCCTCGGCAAAGACCGGACTCGTGTTATACCAGTAGACGGCACCGGCGGCAAGACCCCATCTCAATGCTGCACCCTTCCATGACCGGGGCTTGTCGGCAGGTGTCGTCGAGGCGAATCGTCGAGGGGCTGCGCGAATTGCCGACTGGCGGGCGGCGCTCACGGCGCGAGGCGTCGACCGGACGGCGCTACGGTACATGTCGGGGTGTCTAATGGTAAAGATGCCGAATAATCAAAAAAAAAGAAATCTGGTGTGAAAAATACAGAACGGATGAACGAGTACAAAGGGGAGTTTGAATTGCAGAGAAGGCAAAAAGAGGTCGCGCGGGATACGGGCGGAGGCAGACGGAACTGGGTTGGTAATCCCGAATCGAAAAGAAAATTGAAGCTTTCCTTGCGGGTTCTGCCGATGTTTTAGCGGCGCATTCCTACCTGTGCTATCAACGCCTCTTATCAGTTCATCGGCGATAGCATGGACATCAAGTTGCCAGCCAGGTGCCAGGCCGGCCGATCGGTCGGTCGAAAAAAGATTGGGGAACTGAGGGACCACACCGTTGGTCGCCAATCATGATGCACCACTTCTGCGAGATATTCCAGTTTTGGCCTGATGACACCGACGCATCATGGGCAAGAGAGGCAAACGTTGGTGATACATGCGGCATGCTATCTGCAGGTTCGTTTGCGAGATTTGAACCATACACCCGAGTCCACAGCAACATCTGACGCATCTGTTCCATTGGATCTGGTTGACCATATTTACAAACACAAGATATTGGCCCTGTATCTATCCCGTCTGCATTCATTTATACTTTTGTGTTGTGGTTAGTATCTCTGTATCTCCAACGCAGCTTCACGCCGGGAGCAGCCTCGAGATGTCGCCGCCACGCTTTGAGTGGCACCCTGTAGCCCTTCTTCGGGAGAGAAGGCCAGAATATCCTGGTCCTGCCGACTTCACACTCATCGTGCTCAACCAGCCCGTAAAGCATACCCCCGTCTTTGACTCGCTATGGAACAATGGTATGGCGCTTGAACTTAGATTTTGACACCTCCTTTGCTGATCCACCCTTCTAGCTCTCACACGAGTCGCTGCGGATGGCGGTGCTAACAGACTGCACGATCTGAGCAAGGCAGCGGAAGCCCGCTCTCATTCACCGTTTGTGCGTCTTAACCTATCTCCAGCTTGACTGCCAGCTTCTTCTAATCGTCGCCGCCGCAGACTAACCTCGACGTCATCATCGGCGACTTGGATTCCTTGCTCCCGTCCGTCAGGGACTACTTCACGAGCCTGGAGAAGCCTGCCCAGGTCATCCATGACCCCGACCAGTACTCCACAGACTTTGGCAAGGCCGTCTCGTGGATCCGCTCAAACCATGAGCCGACGATCGACATCGTGGCTCTCGGGGGGCTAGGTGGCCGCGTCGACCAGGGGCTCAGCCAAGTGCACCACCTCTACCTCTTCCAGCCGGGGACAGACTACGCCCAAGGCAAGCTGTATCTCGTCTCAGGCCAGAGCCTGACATTCCTCCTCAAGCCCGGCCACCACAGCATCTGGGTGCGCGAGGGCGGCGACGACGTCTTTGGCAAACATGTCGGGATCATCCCCATTGGCGGGACCAGCTATATCACCACCAAGGGCCTCGAGTGGGACGTCGAGGACTGGGAAACCAAGTTTGGGGGCCACATCAGCACCAGCAACCACGTGCTGCCCGAGACAACGGTGGTCGAGATCGCGACGACGAACACGGTGCTTTTCACCATTGCCCTTGCGGGCATTGAATAGACCAAACTCGACTGTCGCTTGTTGTACATGGCAACCAACCACCACTGATGCTCGAGAAGAAATGCATGGTTTGCATGCAGGACTGCAGGCGCCGACTCCCTCCCCCAGAAAAGAAAAAAAAAACAGAAAAAAAGAACGCCATGCCCTTGAAATGTTTTCCCAACTTTTCGTTATCATCAAGCAGCCTAACAAGCTACAAAAGGCCCCTAGCCGACATAAGGCAACCGCTGTGCTGGTTTACCGCAAGAAGTGTATGCAGGCCCAGCAGAAGAGGAAGAAGATGATGACACCGGCCCAGAATATCCACTTGTCCTCCTTGGCGCGGCGCTCGATCATACGGATGGTGTCGCCCGAGATGCCCAGCGTGTTGCCGACCGAGTATAGCCTCTTCTGGGTGTTCTTGAGCATCTCGCGCTGCGTGCCCAGGTCGCCCAGCACGGCTTGCCCCCTAGCGATGTACTCGTCCAGCGCCGAGTTCGTGTGGTCGAAGAAATTCTGCTCGCGCAAGGCGTGCTGCTCCCTCGTGACGTCGTTGCCGCCCATGCCTAGCCCATTCGCTGCCTGGCCCGTCGAGGCCCCTCGGCTGTGGAATGCGGATGAAGACTTGTTGATGTTGGCATAGGGGTTCTCAGGCGTCGCCGTGACGTAGGCGCGGCGGCCCAGCAGCTCGCCGCGGTTGTTGTGATGGACGGCATCTTCGCGGGCCTTCTTAAGGGAGTCGACCTGGGACTTGAAGTCGGACAAGTCGTCGCGGAACCTCTTGACACGCTCGAGGGCTTCTTCCTGCTTCTTCTGTACGAGCTCCTGGCGGGCCAGGTTGTTGTATTCGTCGACCGTCTTAGAGAAGGATGCGAGGGAGGCAGACACGTTGCCGATTTCGGCGGGGGTCAGAGCGGCCGGTTGCGCCGCGGACGACGACAGCTTCTCGAGATCGTTGCGAATGGCCTTGCTCTGGCGCAGGGCCGAGTTGTACTGGACGTTCTGCAGCTTGTTAGCAGCGCGCGACTTGGTGAAGCGCTTGATCGCTCAGGCAGAGTGACTAACCATGCTTGGTAGTATGGTGATAGGATGGGGAGTAACTTGTGCAGCAGATGGGATCGGGAGTCCAGAAGAGAGAGGGAGCAGTTCAATTCGGTAAGAACAGAACACAAATTGGAGGCATTGAACACGAACAATGCACCTCGGGTGAAAGCAGGGTCCCAAGGGCTGTCTGTGGAGCTCAGGGCGTGTGGGAGAGAGCTCCCTGCTCAATCTACATGTGGCTTCTCCAAGAAAACACGTTACCGCCTTCCTGATTCGTGGCAGGGAGCAGTACTGTGTTAGTGTGGTGGGCTTGTGGGAGTTACAGTCAACAGGGTGCATCCTGGCTGCCTAAGTACCTGACTTGCCAACCTACGTGCCTGGATACATTGACTGCTAGGTATCTAGAAACCGAAGGTACGTACACGCACAACCTCATGCTACAGTTCAGTCAAGCAAACCCCAACGTCTTCAATAGAATCCTCAATACTTTGACGCGCCCGCTTCACAACAAGCACCTGCTCATTCAGCTGACAGTCTAGCTTTCCTATAGAACTCAACGAACTTTGGACACACGTTGCTGATTCAAGAAATGTGCAACCGACTGCGGGCCGTCGACGGCCAGGTTCACAGCTTCGGCTCGGGTCTGTTACGGTTGACAACCGCCGTGACATAGCCAGATCGAGAATTTATCGCTCTCGCCAAGCGAGACCCGGCGCTTCGGGGCCGGTCTCTGGGTCCCAAACTTGCTGGTTCATCATTCTCCGTCAACTTGATACGGTCGCGAGAACCGACGTCTCCAGAACGCCCACCGGTCTCTCCTGGGGCGACGCCGCCGACTCGGCACCGATATGCACCCCAAGGTAGCGTGATGCCGCGTTCGCGACCAACAAGCGATGCTCTGCACTCTTTCGCCCCCCAGTCGGTGACCAGTGACGTGCTGGGCCGCAGACGGTCCTTTGCCGAGATTTTGCTTCTTGCTATTGAAATGTCTTTTTAATCAAACATCTTCCCGAGCCTGTTGTCCTGTCATCGCTCGCAACCAACCCAGCACGAGACTTTGGGCAGTTCACTAGGTTGAGAAGCGATAAACTTGCCCGCAATGCCTCGACATTCGAGTGCCGAACCCTCAGAAAAGTCTACAATCGTAGACGAAGAAGCTGCAACGCCGCCCAAGCTCCCGGAGCAGCCAGATCAGCCGCCTCGGTACTCCATCTACACGACATGGGAGAAGCGAGCCATTGTTCTCGCTGCCTGCCTGGCTGCCTTCTTCTCGCCTTTCACCGCCCAGATCTATCTCCCAGCGCTGACGGTTCTGGCTCACGAGTTCAAGGTCTCCGACTCGGACATCAACCTCACCATGACAACGTACATGATTTTCCAGGGCATCGTCCCCATGTTCATCGGTTCGTTGGCCGACCACAGCGGCCGCAGACCCGCCTATGTCATCTGCTTCGTTGTCTACATTGCGGCAAACATTGGCCTGGCGTTATCTCGGAACTACGCCTCCCTGCTCGTTGTCCGCTGCATACAATCTGCAGGCTCCAGTAGCACCGTCGCGCTGGCCTCGGCGGTTGTGGCCGATGTCGTTACCTCGGCGGAAAGGGGGCAGTACATTGGAATCACAGTTGTCCCAATTGTTCTGGCTCCTGCCCTAGGCCCGGTGCTGGGTGGTGTTCTCACTCGGTTCCTCGGTTGGAGGTCCATCTTCTGGTTCCTCGCCATCCTGGCCGGCGTGTACTTCGTCATTCAGCTGCTGTTCTTCCCGGAAACGTGCCGGATGATCGTCGATGACGGGTCCGTTCGACCTCCTCGGCTATATCGAACAGGCCATCAGCTGTTAAAGGATTACTTCCAGGCCAAGAAAGTGACTGGGGCTCCGGTGACGAGGTCCACTACGGGAGCGTCCAACACCTCTAGGCCTACACTAAAGTTCAAGCTGAACCCGTTCGGTTCGCTTCTCATGCTCTTTGAGAGGGAGCTGGGCCTGCTTCTCGGCTTCAGTGCCATCGTATTTGCCGGGTTTTACGCCATATCGGCCTCCATGCCGACTCAGCTCGGAGAGATCTACGGCTTTGACAGTCTGAAAGTCGGTCTCATGTATCTGCCCCTGGCCGGCGGCTCTGTCGTTGCCGCGTTTGTTGTAGGGCCACTGACCAACTGGAACTATCGTCGGCACTGCAAACGGCTGGGCATCTCGTGTGAAAAATCTCGCCAGCAAGACCTGTCCGATTTCCCCATTGAGAAGGCCCGTCTCGAGGTTGGTCTGCCGTTGCTGTTCCTGAGTTCGATCCTCCTTCTTATTTGGGGCTGGGCTCTCCATCTTCGCGCCCATGTGGCAGTTCCATGCGTGCTGCTTTTTCTCTTCGGCGTAGGCATGATCGGGTTCAACAACACCGCCAGCACCCTCATCATCGACATCCACCCGAGCAAGGCCGGAACCGCCACGGCGGCGAACAACTTGACCAGGTGCTTACTGGGTGCAGCCGCGACTGCAGCAATTGTCCCCATGATCAACGGGATGGGCGTGGGCTGGGCCTTCACCCTCCTGGGTCTCCTGTACATTGTCTTCAGCCCGGCCCTGTTGGCCATCATGTACTGGGGCGTGCAGTGGCGCAAGGACGCCAAGGAAAAGGAGCTTAAGAAAAGCGCATCATGAGGTCGTGGTGCGGCACGCAGCAGAAGGACAATATTGCATGAGATACCCTTGATTTAGATGGTTTGGCTGAACGATACACGGTTCCCTATACGAACTATGGAAGCATAATTGATATCGTCTTCTCTCATTAGTGGGCAAACTAGTGGCTGAACCCCGCATCTGTGTTTACGCTTCTATTGCACTTTACCGTTGATTCCCATCTCACCTCGAACTCAAACGCGAGATAAATATCTCAGGAAAATCACAAAGACCACACACACTCTCTCTCATCTTTTTCTGCCCCGAAAAGCACTTACTCGCCCAGCTGACTGATATTCTAAGGAGTCACGTACACCGCAATGGACGATGGCAAACTTTCCAGTAATCAAGCCGTGACGAAAACCCTCACGGCCCGGTGCTTCTGCAAAGCAGTTCACTTCGCCCTCGTCATCCCAGCCTCCTCCCTCCCCCTCAAAGTCCACCTTTGTCACTGTAGCATCTGTCGCTATACCCATGGAACCCTCTGCATCTTCCATGCACCCCTCCCGTCGGGCGTCGCCCCGGACTTCATCGCCCCGTCGTCGCTCTCAAACTTGACTGCTTATCGCCACGCCACCGCCTTGTGCAAACGGTACTTCTGCAGTACCTGCGGCTGCCACATCGGGGACGTAGGCATCGACGACGACGAATGGGTCGTTTCGATGTCCATATTCGACGCGAACAAGGACGACGTCCCGAGCATCTGGGATATCCGTACCCACGTTAACACGGCCTCGGCGCCCGGGGGCGGGTTCTATGACTGGCTTCCAAGCATATCGACAAAGGAGATGAAGGTCTGGAACCCCGAGGAACCCAGCGAAAACGAGACCGCGGTGGCACTTAGGAGTGAAGTCGGGACGGGCGGCGACGAGGTCCTCCGGGCACAGTGCCACTGCGGCGGCGTGTCCTTTTCCATCTCGCGTCCCAAGGCCGCGATGATCGGCAACGAAGCTTACAAGGCGTGGCTGTCGCCCATCGACACGACCAAGTGGACGGCCTGCCTCGACGTGTGCGGCGACTGCCGTCTGCAGACCGGCGCCCACGCCGTGGGCTGGGCCCTGATACCGGAGTCCTGCATCTCGCCCCGCGTCCCCGCGGATCTCAGCATCGGCACATCCAAGGCGTTTGCTTCCTCCGACGGCGTGTCGCGCTCGTTCTGCGGGAGGTGCGGCGCGACGGCAATGGGGTACTTTGACTGCGGCGGGACGCGGAGGCAAGGTGACGGCGAGCGGTTACTGAACGTGGCGACTGGCATCTTGAGGGCGCCGGAAGGGGTCCTTGCGGAAGATTGGCTAATGTGGAGGACGGACCGGTTGGCTTGGGCGGCGAGTGGGATGAGTTACGACGCTGCTTTTACTAAGGCGCTGGGCGAGGGCTTTGCGAGCTGGGGAAGGGCGAGGCATGGAGAGGCTCACGAGATAGGGTTCAGGACAGAACGGGAGACGAGATGAGGGACGGTATTGGTTGCTAGATTAAAAAACTGGATGAAGAAATCCTTGTAGCCAAGATCTGCCGACAGCTGGGAAACGATGATGGTATCACCTGTGTCTGAGACGACGAGGAGGGATGGGAACGAGGTTTCTCTTACCTCTCCATCACAAGCCAGATGAGTCGAGGCGACAGCTCGTGTCTCCGTCGGCTCAGCAGAGGGAATCATGACATTGCAAGCAATACCCTTGATCTGTCATTAGTCTTCTTCTTAAGGCTGTCTGAAAAAAGGTAACCCTCTGGCATCCCTGACTCTAGCCTCTTCTGCTACAGGCAATTACCTGTCAAAGGTTTCTAAACTGAGTTTGACAAGTACTAGTATTTTCAAAGAGTCTCCGACAATACCAAGTCTACGATAGTTAGTGGTGAGGATTTTGAAATTAATATAGGCTATAAAGAAATACCTACACCTCTTGAAAAGTTACGTCAATCTTTGGGTTGCAGGGAGGCATCAAGGTCACAGCAGCCAAGCTCGACAAGAACCACATTCACAAAGTCGTCTAGTCTCTCTGGACGACCCAACGCTCATATTTGAAAACTCATGTCTTATGGAAGCTGTCATGTGGGCTTAGGTGGCTCAGTAAAGAGGAAGCTCAAAACTTTTGGGCATCAAAGTCACCCCCTCTGAAACTGACGAAAGAAGACGTCAGCGAAACTTCTGTACTGGCCTCGCAGGCAGGATCGGGCGCAAGCTCAAGGGATGCATATCTAAGCAGACGCCGAAAGATGGCGACAATAGCTCATTCAACAGCGACGATGGCGAGGGTAGAAATAGTGTAACTTAGGCGTCGAAGGGGACTTCAGAGCTCATCTCAAAGCGGTGCTGGATGAGAACAGATGTTATCCGACTCTTACGGACGAAATGCCACCATCGCCGCAGACTGGCAATGCTGGGAATATTGGCGGAAGAATCGACTGAAATGCGATACAGAGACGCTATGAAAGATGCAAACGGGACGGAGGACGCGTTAACAAAGGTATTGGCTATGTAAAAAACGGCGGAATCCCGCCATCTGCGGATTAAGTAAGCCCAAGACCAAGACCGCCAGCCAACAAGGCCTCGCCGTAAGCCTGCTAACGCCCATTTCCAGCCCATTCCCAGCACATCATCGTCACTGTTGCACTGCTCTTTTCTGAACCAAGTTTCCGCAATATATCTGAAGGTGCACACCGCCTAGCTTGCTACATCGGGTTGGATGCCGACGCGGAGAGAGCGGATTCAAGGCCGACCACCGGACCAAAATCACGCAAATGTCCAACTCCTTCTTCGAAAGAGCCAACCCGCCGCCGCGGCGGAAGACATGTCTCGCCTGCACCAAAGCCAAGCGCCGCTGTGACCACGGCCAGCCAGCCTGTCTTCGGTGCTCGCGACGGAAGATCGACTGCGTGTATCCCAGTATATCACCGATGTCCAGATCGAAGAAGAAGCAGACTGCCGTCTCCCAGCTGGTGGAGACGCTTCATACGCAGGAAGACTCTGAAAGCCCAACCGAGACCCCGGCTTCCGTCGCTGAACAGACGCCATGCCCCGGCAACTCTCTTACATCCTGGCCGATAGATGCGGATCCCCTCCCACTGGAAATGGAGATGGTGGATTTGGGCGACATGAATTTGGACATGAGCTTCGACGACTTGTGGACACCCGATACTCTTCTCAACGACTCCCTATCACTGTCGTCTCTGACCCCGAGGCCAGAGCAGATGCTGGTTCCGTCCCGAGATCCATCCCAGGATTCGTCGCCAGAAGGATCGTTGGAGATGATAGCCAGCCGCCTGCAATACACCCTCGATGAGATCAAGAAGGTCCCGGCTTCCATTGTCCTGGAGAACCAGACTCCCTGGTCTCACCCATACTTGTTTCGGGCTCACATGCCGAGGGATATGCAAGGTAACACCTCTCCCCCTTAAAGAAAGCCTCGCCATCTGTGATTCCTCCACTTACCACCGCGCCACAGACGCCCAAGCCTGCTGTGCTCTGTACATCGCCAAAAACGCCACCAACGCCCCCTTCGTCCTGCGGACTATCCAGGCCAGAGCTCATGAGATGCTCTCGACGCCCATGCCCAACGGTCGTCTCGACGTGATCGCCCGTCTCCAAGCCACGCTACTCTACCAGATCATCAGCCTTTTCGACGGCGACATCTCTATGCGCGCCTCTGCCCAGCAAGCGCTTCCCGCCCTCGAACATGCCATGAACACCTTACTGCCGCTTGTGAGGTGGGAACGCGCCCAGCAAGAGAGCGACCCAATGGACTGTCCCACAAAGGAGACCTGGAACGAATGGATCTTCCAGGAATCGGCCCGCCGGACCCTGTTCTTCACCAGCTTCTTCATCATCACGTACAAGGTACTCGTCGGTCGGTCCACTGGCCGCTGCGAGGATCGGTATGACTTCTGTCAGTCGTGGACTCTGTCGGCGCACTTGTGGAAGGCGTCGACCGTCGTCGACTTCGCCGTGGCCTGGAGGGAGAGGCGGCACTTCGTCGTCACCAAGGAAGGGTTCGGCGACGTACTGAGGGACGCTGCGGCCGAAGACGTTGAAACTTTCGGGAGGATGTTGATAGTAGCAGGGTTTGGCATTGAAGAGACGAGGCTTTGGTTCTACAATAGAGGCGGCTCATTGTGACCGCGTATTCTACGTCCTTGGTGGGCAACTCATGAGTCTTGAGTGATAGGCACATGTCACATATCAAAGCAAGGGGACCTTTGTATAGCAAGTCGTTCGAATTTTCGTTCCTGATGAGACTTCCTGTCTCGTCTCTTTGTAATGAAAACTCTCGTCGAATCCTCAGTGTCTGATGCAGGGCTCTCTGCGTTGACTTCTGCATCAAGTTCTTCTAAACCTTCCTCAACCAGAGTCTGCGAGCCTCCCCCCTTTCCCCAAGAAAAAAGCGTTCCTCACCCTACCATCTTTCTCTCTTCTTCTCTGTTGTCCGCGATGAAGAGACTTTGCACGCCGAGGTTTTGATATACCACCCGTTCCTGCCACCGAAATGTCGAGAATCATATCGTCGTCGAATCGTTAGACCGTGTGCGGTTCGTAAAGGTCATCCTCCAGTATAGGTAGAGTCCTCCGATGCTAGTAGAGCAAAAGGAAAAGAAGAAAGAAAAAAGAACATCAAAATAAATAAGCCAAGTCCTCCCGTGCTTCCTGATTGCGATCGTAGACTCGAAGGTCATCCTTCCCTGTTTTTCTTTTCAGCGTCTCTCGAGTCATATCTGTGCCCGTTCCCAAAGAAGAGTACAAAAAAGTAACCCCGATTCCTCTCGTAAAATCATCTTGGTCGTCTTGATCGGTGAGACAGTGTCGATGGTATTGGTGTCGGTTTCGGTGTCGGCTCTTTTTTCTTAGTAACGGTCCCTGGACTTGGCGAGGTCACTGATCTGCTTCGCACTCGGGTTGCTTCTGAGGTCTCGGAGCGGGGTCTGTCCAGGCAAGCGCACGAGGTGGTATTGCTCGAAAGTGCCGTTCTTGGTGTTCTTCGGAAGCCGTTTCTCGTACACCTCATAGAGGCCGTCGTAGCGGTAGCCGTGGGAGGGGGCCCATTTGGATCCCTTGTGCGCCTTTCGGAGAACGCGAACGGGGTTACTGAAGACAGTGTTCTCGGCGAGGCTCTTGTTCGCCTCGGTGCTGGGAAGGATGCTCTCGCTATCGTCGTTCAGATGGGAATTGGAACCGGAGTAGAAGATGATATCGCCTTTGTCGACGTCGAGGTCCTGGTAAGCGCCGGCCACAATGACAGAGAAGGCACCATCATCCTTTTGATAGTAGATGCCAGCATTAGAGCTGCCGTGGGCTCCGTTGAAGAGGGCGGAGAGCTGGTTTGGGAACCAATCGCCGACGGTGAGGCCGTTGTGTCCGTAGACGTTGGCAGGACGCTTTTCGTCCGTGTACACCGGGTTCAGGGCCACGGTGAATCGGTCGGTGGGTCGAAGAGCGAGGCCGTGCATGATTCCGCCGCGTCCCCAGATCTCGTGGTCGGCAGGCGGGGGGATGGTCTCGCCGTTGGCGGCCTTGTTTGTGACGGGCTTCGCAGCCTTGACCTCGGCCTTGGCCTCTTGGGCGGCCTTGTGGGCGATGCGCACCGAGTCCTCGACTCTGTCGGCCCACTCATGGAGCTCCTTGGCGCGAGTCTTCATCTTCTCGCTGAAGTACTTCTTCTTGACGGACGGGCTAGCCGGGCTGAAGATCTTGACCAAGCAACTCTTGAGAGGGTACTTGGCGTTAAAAAGGTCACGCGGGGCGGCGGCGGGGAAGGCAAGCTCGCATCTCTTGGCGTAGTTGAGGAAGATGCTGGCCTTTTGGACGAGTCCGAGGACCCGTCCGTCCTTCTCGGACACGTTGGCCCTCGCCAGGGCCTCCAAGGGAATGAGGCCCTTGCCCTTGACGTCGCCGAAGTACTGGGCCAGCTGCTGGCCCGAGGGGGTGGGAGGGGTCGCCATTGTCTCTATCTCTCTCTCTCTCTCTTTGTCTTTGTATTTGTCTTTGTTTCTATCGTCGTCGTCGTCGTCGTCCTGGTCAGCGCTAAAACTTTTGTGAACTTGGGACGAAAAAGAAAACTTACGACGAAAGTGGGAGGGATAAAAGAAAAGACGAAAAAAAAAACACGAAAAAACCACCCTCCTTGGTGGTGGTGGTTAGAGGAAGAAGAGAGAAAAAAAAAAGAGAAGAAAGAAAAGGAGGAAAAGTAAAAAGGCAGGGTAGGGTTGAAAAACAAAAAGGAAGGAAGGCTGTGAAAGGCGCCTGCCAGTTTCCTTAAAGTGAGGCTTAAAAGACCAGCCCCGTGTAGGCCGGGCTGGTGATAAAGCGGAGCTGGAGGACTGGGAGTTGTGAATCTTCGGGCCCGGGCCCGTGAAGTGGGGCTGTGTGGTCCGTTCCGGCTGCTTCCCTCCGGAGGTCTCGAAACAAAGCAACTCGAGTCGAGGCAAGAAGCGCCGGGGCCGCACCTGCCGACTGCCTACGGGTAGGTAGACAAAGACTTCAGAACCAACGGTTAACAGGTGATTGACAGGTTGCCAGCCAGCAGCTGGGCTTGCAACGCCTCCTTCGCGCAGCGTCTAGATGTTGTCATGTCGATGGTGCCCAGGACAGCTTCTGACGCGACCGGAAGTACAGATTCAGATATAGATGTAGATGTGTTCCCGATGCGAAACAGCAGCAACGCGACCAAGTCAGAGAGATACCGAGTCCAAAGGTATGATATCTACTGGGCTATAGACGATATGAAAATATGATGCCTCGGTTGCAGACTTGCAGTCGATGCCCTAGCGACCCTTGGTGAACAAAGATAAGCTGCTCCGTCGTTTTTCCTAACACGAAACGCGTCTCGTGTCGTTTATGTTCGCGAGTGAAAGATCCCGCGGCAGGCTGGCTGTTTTCCTACCCAAGCAGATAAATATGCAGACTCGCAGTGCAGCTTCCTATAAAGTTCTTGACTGCCCGGGGACTGCAATCGATGTTCTGCTCTAAATGGTCCAGTAGAAATATGTTTCGGTCTTATAATGTATTTGGGTTAGCCTATGCCTTCCTTCCTTAAGGGGGCTTTAAACAAAGTTTATTGTCAAATAACAGGTATAGCTTAGGTTGCTTGCCCAGTAATGGACATGCGATGGACCTTGGCACTACAGTCAACCATGCACTATTGCACTATTGTAAACCGTGGTAGTTGTTCGGATAAGAGAGGGAGCCCAGTCGGTGATAGGACGCCTCGAGTAGATGGTTGGGGACCGAAGCGCGGAACTGAAGGTCGGCGGTAACCTACGCAGGAACACAACCGCGGAAGTACAGGGAACAAGATTGCAGAAAGTAAATGGAGGTTCGGGGTATTTACAGCTATTTATACTTTAAGCTCTCGTCGAGTATCGCTCTGATCCCTCCCTGCCCATGCTGTACATAAGTCGGCTGACCGGGTTGTGATGCGATGAATGCGTAAAGTTGCAGCCGCCATTGCGTCGTTCATTGTTGCCAACCGGAAGTGAGTCTTTACACGATGGAAAAGTCTATGGTGATGAATATCGATGGAAGCAATACGACAAGAACGCAAAGAGCGTTGCGACCGGATGAGCCCGGAGACTGGGCGACTCCCACTCATGGAGTCAAGGAGTCAAGATTGACTCATCATTCATCATATTTGCTCATCGCGCCAAGCCGTTGTCCGCCTATCTCCTATTTTTGCGTGCTAAAGTTAGGTAGGTACTCTGTACCCTCGTTGCCGTCGTCCATACCGCCGTTGTTTCGCATCAACACGCACACATGAATACCCCGTCTGAGGAAGTCAAGTCAAATTATACCGCAACTGTCCCGATTCTCAGTATCCTGTCGCCAGTTCCCATTTGTAGGAAGAAGCTGAGACCGAGAGTTGTTGGGGGTCCAGGGTAGAATTAGACATATAATGAACAGAGATGAAAAATAAGTGACGGGTTTGTAGAAACACCTTCGTTGGGATACAATGCTTGTGAGGATAATGATGGGAGAGGGAAAAAGGTTAGAGACGCCCTAATCATGCATGATTTCCCAGAACGAGCCAAAAGACTCTTTCGAGACTCGCAGCAAAGCATCACGCGGTTGATGCGCCACCTGACACCCTCCTCCCCTCCATGGCTGCTGCGCCGCATCGGAACACCTCCAAAGCTCCAGACGCCGAAACGCCCGATTAAAAAGGAAAGACGCGCACCCTCTGCTGGCACGGCGCAAATCAAGAGTGCAGCTGCTGACTGGCATGCTGGCTGACATGCTGCACGAAGTCTTCCAAATGGTCATCAACCACGTAAAAGTGCAGAGGTCGCCTCGCAGCCTGCGCCTCGCATCCCTCAGCATACAAAGCGGATGATGCCCCCCCGCCATCGCGAACGATTTCCTGATACCGAATTGTTCCCTGTTGGCAAGTTGATGGATACGATACAAGTCACATCACCATCAAGACAGGAAACAATAAGCACCATGAGCAACCCTCAGGGGCCCCAAGAGATCGGCAAGGACTACAGCCCCTCCGTCTTCAGCCAAGACACCCTCGCCGGCTCCGACGCCAACTCGGTCCACCCGCTGCTCACCCGTAACGTCGGCGGCACCACCACCACCACCACCAGCCCCCTCCGTGGCACCGACCCGCAGCCGAGCGCGAGCGACAACTTCCACTACGTCTCCACGCGCGTCGTCAAGGAGATCCCCAAGGCCAAGACGCCGTCGGACCCCAAGTCCCCGCTGGGCCGGCTCAAGAACCTTCTCAAGCCCCCCGTCGTCAAGGCCGTCGAGGCGCTGCCGAGCCACGAGGGCAAGTCGTATCACGTCGACGAGCAGGGTCAGATCATCGAAACAACGACCCGGAGAGCAGGTGAGTGCGGCTGCGAGCGAGCGGTGATTCCACTGGTGCGGCCGTGGCATATCGTTGACAATCCGTTGCAGGTACGACGAACAATCGCTGGGCAGTCGGCGGCTAGTTTGACAAGAAAGAGAGAGAGACGGGAGGAAAAAGAGACATTCACTTCAATCTGGTGATTAGAACTTGCATAGTCATGACTGTACGAGAAATATGTATTCCAATATTTAAACCTTTCTTTCAATCATATATCTAGTCACGCTCTTCCTTTTTCCGTACTCGCCCCTCGACCCGAGACAAGCCTAAGCAATCCAGAACCACACCTTTTGAAGCATGTTCTTCGGAATCGGCTCCTCGTCGAGCTCCGCCATGGCCTCCATCTCGGCCACACCCGTCGTCACGTCGACGTCGGCGACCCTGCGCGCGAATGGCGTGCGGAACCAGATCTTGTGTCCAACGTACAGCACGAAGAAAATGGGCAGCGTGATGTAGGCGGCCAAGAAGTCCGAGGTGCTCCACTCGCCGGGGAAGAAGACCTGGAAGCCGTTGGTGAGGGTCAGGATGACGAGGAGACCGAGAATGAACCAGGTGAAGTAGGGCTGCAGCGGCGTGCGGAAGGGCAGGCGGTGCATCATGTTGTGGTATATCATGGCCTTGCGGAAGCGGAGATACGTGATCATGACGACGATCCAGGCGATGAAGCCCGAGATGGTGCTGATGTTCATGAACCACGTGAAGACGGTCGACGTGCCGCTGCTGATGGTGAGGTACGAGAGCAGCGCAATCGACCACGTGCCGAGAACCGCCGTGTAGGGCACGCCGCGCTTGGTCGTCCTGGCGAAGAACCGAGGCGCCTGCTTGTTGAGCGCCAAGCTGTACAGGATACGGCTGCCCGAGTAGAGGAAGGCGTTGCCGGCCGACCAGGCGCTGGTGAGGATGGCGGCGTTGATGACGTGGTTCAGACCACCAATGCCCGCGCGCTGAATGCCGATGACCCAAGGAGAGGAAGCGGCGTTGGAGTTGGGGTTGAGGAGTCTCGGGTCGTTCGACGGGGTGATGGCGCCGATCATGAGGGAGCCGATGCCGTAGAAGATGGCCAGGCGCCAGACGAAGCGGCGGGCGGCCTTGGGGATGTTGCGGCGCGGGGCAATGGTCTCGCCGGCGGCGAGGGCGATGAGCTCGGGTGAGGTGATGAAGGCGAAGCCGGCGCGGACGAAACCCGTCCAGTAGGCCAGGAACCTGCCCGTATTCCCCTCCGCCATGTAGGGTATGATGGCGCCCGGGTCGTACCAGTAGAGAAATCCGATGCGACCCTCGTCGGGGGCGCCGCCGAGGATGATGACCAAGCTCACCATGATAAGGCCGAGGATGGTAATGAGCTTGATGCTGGCGAACCAGAACTCAGCCTCGCCAAAGATCTCGATGGCAAAGATGTTAAGGGCCAGAGTGACGAGCAGGATGATGGTGATCCAGACGGCCGGGGGCACGGGGGTCTGCCAGTAGTCGAGGAGGATGGCGCCGGCCGAGGCCTCGGCGCCGACCAGCATGGCGTAGGCATACCAGTAGTTCCAGCCAGCGGCGAAGGCCAGACTGGGCTCGACAAAGCGCTCGACAAAGTAGGGGATCGAGATACCCTTGAGCGGCAGGTAGGTGGCCATCTCGCCGAGGTTGTTCATGATGTTCCACACGACCATCATCATGGACAGGTAGCCCATGAAGAGCGGCGCGGGGCCGACAGTCGAGAGGATGCTGCCTGAGCCGACGAAGAGACCGGTTCCGATGCTAGCAATTGGGTGTTAGTCGGGAGGCGGATTTAATTCACACAGGAGTTGACGCATGTCGGACAACAATGGGGCCAAGGAAGAAACTTACGCGCCACCTAGAGCCAGGAATTGGATGTGTCGACTCTTGAGCCCTCGCTGAAGCTGGTCCTGCGAATTGATCAGGCTGTTCGGGTCGCCGCTGAGGGCCGCGAAGTTGACATCGCGCGGGTAGGTCTCGCCAGCATGCTTCGATTCGACGTCGTTTAGAGGACCGCCGCCTCTGTAGTCTTTGTCCATGATCGCGGGCGTAGGTGTGTCGTCAACTCCTCGGTTCGACTTCAGGAAACGGACGGACGAAGAAAAGGCAGAAGAAGGAATAAGAGTTCTGGACGAGGATGGGTTCGACGGTGTATTAGTACGCGGGCACTTTTTTTCTTTCAAATTTGTCTTTGTCGTCGCGGCGCAAGAAAAACAAGGTTAGTGGGCGTCCCCGGCGCAACCAAGGAATGATTGATTCTAGAACCGAGGAGAGAAATCAACGCGAGCCAAGGGCCAAGGTTCGACGGACAATGATACAGAAGGGGGAATGGCTGGAGTAATATGGAGTCTAGGCGACAAGGAATTGGCGAAAGCTTCCCTAGGTCCTTATGGCTTCTTTTTCTTTGCAAAGACGGGAGGCTGCAGCTGTTGTACCTTGGCCCCAATCCAAGGCCTCCAAAGCAACGGAACGGGCACCCGTCCTGCTGTTTCCTCCTCTTGCCGAAACGTCCCCTGCTGCTGGGCGACTACTTTGCTGGGTGCGCCGAGCGAGCGACGTGACGTCTGCGACTGCGACTGCGACCTCGACTGCGACTAGCGAACTGCGCGACTGAACCCTTGTTGATCTTGGAGGAGGGTTGGAGGGTTGAATCCAGGATGCGACAGGCCCGGCACTGGCTGGGGCGGACAGAGCTCGACGTCGTGGGGAAGGGCTAGGCCTATTGCGGCAACCAAGACAGTCCATCAGTTGTTTCTGTATCGTAACGTTTTCATGGTAAGCCACCGAACCCATGGGGTAGAGTCTCGGATGGAAGGCTTATCTACTTGGCGGACCAGCCTGGACGGGCGCCGAGCTCCACGGAACCCACACTCGGCCACACTCGGCCTGACATTCGGGCGAACCGTGTTGATAAGAGGTCTAGAGGAATGGCCCCCAAAGGTTGGTTGACTGAGGGAGATTCTGTTCCGTAGTGGCTTGCTTGCGGCTTTTGGCAGGTCATGATCAGCACTAGGGATTCGAAGGTTCAATGGGATTTGGGTGAAGAAACAAAGGAAGTGTACGTACCTACTTACCCGAGACACACACGGCACAGAAACAGCAACACAGATTGACAATTAACAGACGGAGGGAGCAATGGACCCTTCGGGATTTCCATGGCTGACATAAGCCGCATTAAACTACCTTTCGGGCCGCGCCCCTTGTCACGTGGGACAAGCATTTACGGGACCAGAATTTTACGATTAGATGCCCATGATAGACAGGGAAAAACACCGATGGTACCCGCTCCTACACCAAGCCATCACGTAAATCTTTCCTTTGTTGTTCTCCAGACTGCCCAGAGTCCCTTGAATTGTGGCTATCCACGACGAGACAAGACCCAGAGCAAGCATCAAATCGCGCCTCTCTCGACTCGTTGCCCCCCTCGGCCTGGGGAAGCCTGCCCGTGTTCTGATTGGCCGTGGCGGAACTAACACTGAACGATATTTCTACTATGGTAAGCACCGATCGATGTTCGATATTGCCCACCACGCATGGACATACGACCTGCATCCATGTTGTTCACGTTGCGACGTTGCCTGCCTGTACCTGTAGCACGGCAGAGCCCTCCGCTCTGGGCCACTTCCTCGATAAGAATCGCCTGATGTCAGCTGTCCACTTTTCGCTCGTCTAGCCTGGCTGTGTCGCCGTGATTGATACGGGACACATGGATCGTCATGACCGAAAACCTGCCATCGCGACGCCAAATCAGCGACTCATCTCCCCGAGAGCAGGGGACCACGATGCTTATCAGATGTGACCAGGGAGTTGGGGAAGGGATGCTGATACGGCACGCACCACAATATGCACCCTTTCCCGTTGTTCTGGTAAACTTGTGCGTCCGGCGGTCCGGCAGTCTTGAGACGGAGACCGGGAGGGCCAAACTTGCCGTTCCCCCCGCATCGAGGTACGCCGGCCAGGAAGCCGGAATTGCCTTCCGATGACACCTCTTCCACACACTAGCGTCTTGTCGGCGACACCTCCCGATCCCGATCCCGAATACACAAGACTTGACAGATTTGTTTTGCGTCTTTTCATCCCCATCATCTTGGCCACTCAATGATACGGCACATCTCCGCGACAAGACTTGACTCAGTCCACTTAGTCTTGGTACCACCAGTCTAGTGTCACACGCAAGATAACGACGGGGCGAAACATGCCCAAACTTTCTCCATGTCCATCACGCCTTACGCAGCCATATGCTACGCCCTTTTCCCCTTCCCCACGTGGTAGCACGCCATATGGGAGAGTCGGATCCAGTGCCCCAGATTCAAAGGCTGAGCACGAGGCGCATTGGGGTCAAACCACCGCACTTTGCAGGTTTCGTGGACTGACAACACTGGGGTAGACGAGGAACAACCTGCAGGCCTTCGTTTTCATTACGTGTTGACTACTACCTAAAGCTATCCCCTCCGACTTACAAGGCATCATAGAACAGTCTTCAATTCCTACCTCCTGCATTGTTCAACTCTCTCTCCGCCCTTTGCTGACAGAAGCTTCCAGCGACTCTTACGTGCAACCTGATCCCTGTGTTGTCCCACGGTCCATCTCAGATCGCGAGCAGGGCCATGGCACCGGCGGCCACGGCCTGAAGGAGCGATCCGCCTCGGCTGTTCGCGCCGTTGACCGTCACCGGAGGCGTTCCAGTCGATGTGCTGTTCGGCCTGGTCGTGGGTGCTGCGGATGTCGTCGTCCGGGTGTTGGTGGCCACGGGAGGCGACGAGGAAGTGGTCGGGTCCGGCACGAACCGAGTCTGTGTCGAGGTGCTCTCTTCGGAGGAGGTAAATATGATGACCGACTTCGACGTTGACGTAGAGGTCGAGACGAAAAAGGACGTCGAAGTCTCGTCGTCCGGCACCGACTCGGTGAAGAAGATGGTGGAGGTTACCGTGCTGCCGGGCAGGGTATCAACTCCGCCCGGGCCCGTGCAACGCCGGCCGATCGGGCAACACCCGTACGCACCGTTGGTGCCGAGCCAGCATGTCGAGCTCAGGGGGCATCCGCCCTGCTGGTCCGGACAGCACGTGTACGTCAGGGGAATGCAGCCATCGCCGCAGGCCTTTCGGCCGGACTCGCTGCACGGGATCGGGACCGTCTGCCGCTTGTTGAAGACGGGGAAGGCATCAGCGGCGAGGGCTGAGGCCGAGAGAGCAGAAATAAGAAGTGCCTTGAGCATGATGGGAATGAACCGCGTGAGTGTACTGGAAAGAGAGATTGAGGGTTTGTGGACTTCTTGTACTACCGAGCTGATATGTTGACCCAGAACTCAGTATCCTACGTCTCAACTGTGGATATTTCGCCCCTTAAGTATACGGCGCACAGCGCAAGGCTGCGCCGTTGGGCTTTCTCGTGCTGTTCTATGATACACAGAGGCTGCCCAGCTCGCATGTTAGGCGGAAATTGAATTTGCCAACGAACCTCAAGGTGGCGTCCGATCGACAATGTCGTGAGGGATGTGCCACACATCAACGACGCTTCTCGTTCCTGCAGCAGCTGCAGTAGGAAACAAAAAAAAAAGATCCGAGTCACGATCGAATCAGCTTCTGCTTCAATTCAATGGCTGTTGAGTAAAGTTGGAGGAGGGGAAGGTGGCGTCGCGAACCGGGTTCTGGGGTTGGGCGATTGCTTATTCTGGCGTTCAGCTCCTCGGCCGCAGGTAATCACGGAGTCTAATCACCCCGTGCCACCACTCACCCCGATCTCAAAACCCCAAGAAACCGCAGGGCTGATTCGCAAAGACAAGAGGAGAAGCCCTGCGGTGGGCTTGCTTTTTATCCCAAGGGCGTTGTCTGCCCGTCTTACAGCTAGCTGCGTTACATCGTGACTGCGGCTGGACTTTGGTCGATGTTGATCATGCAATTTAGCGGCAGGCTGTGGACATGGTGTTGGGTTATTGACCAAAGTCTATAACGAGATTTTCGCTCAGCTGCTGGGTAACTGCTCTTTCTTCCCAAGGGAGGGGGGAAATTGAGGTGGCGTCGGCCGGATGATGGATGATGCGGGTGTAGTGCCCGTCATCTTCGCCCAATCTACAACGCCGGCGAGGTTTCCGGTCACCAGTTGACATACTGGAGTGAATGCTCGAGGGTTTGCGCGAGCTTGGCTGGAAAGGGGCATTCGCTGATGAGCGCTGGGATCACTCCACGTTTTCATGAGGATTGGAGGATGTTGGTTTTGCGTCACACGTCCGACGGTTCAATCAAGCCTTCTGCCTTTCTACCCGGGATGCCTATGAACGCTTTAGTTTTCATTCACACTATACCAAAAGTGTCTGCACGACGTGGGCATAGATGTATAGATCGCCGTCCAGAAACACCACTCCCTGCCCAGCCAGCCTCCATCAGCACGATTGAGCGGCCAATTGCGATGCTAAGGTCTTTCTGGTATACAGTTGGCTTCTTTCAAAGTGGTCCAAAAACAGCGGCAGACGCGCCATCAGACAGAAGCGAGGTTTCTGAACTTACATGATCTTCCGGGCGTCAATCGTACAGAAAATGACGTGTAATCATGTAGGAGGAAGACCGCTGCAGGTTAGGCAGACCACGTCGGCTATCGTTGGTCACGATCAGTTGCAATCAGGACATTCCGACTTTCAGAGTCAACATAGACGAAAGCTGACAGGCCCATATGGAAGCGGGCCGTCTTGCTTGACGCGCCAGATAACAACAAAGAATTACCAGAGACTTGACACTCTCGATTAATTGAAATCTTCCGTGTGGATTAAGGGGGACCGGGGCCCAAATGCGGCGATTAAGATTCGGCACCGAGTGTGGAAGCCGAACGCGTCGGGATTTCGGCACGGTCCGGCCCGTAATGCACCAATGACGTCTGGGGAATTCCTCAAAAGCCGGCCAACTTCCCCCGCCAGCCGTTTCCTCGAGGAGTCGAGCAACACAGATTCATCGACTGACTCTGTAACTGTCGAGATCTTCCGCTGCCTCCAACTCCAAACAGTGCGCCTTCTTCACATACAACCCTCGAATTCCTTTCCATCCACACTCGCCGCAATGTCCGGAGCAAGAGCCGTCGTCAAGACGCTGGACCACCTCGTGCTTACCTGCGCCAGCGTCCCGCGAACGGTCCAGTGGTACACCAAGCACCTCGGCATGAAGGCGGAAACCTTCACGTCGCCCCTGGACCCGTCGGTCCAGAGACACGCCCTGAAGTTCGGCCCGCACAAGATCAATCTGCATCAGCAGGGCAAGGAATTCGAGCCCAAGGCCAAGACGGCGCTCCCGGGCACGGCGGACCTCTGTTTTCTGGTCGAGGACGGGACGGACCTCGAGGAGCTCATCAGGGGCTTCCAGGGAGACGGGGTCCAGGTCCTCGAGGGCGAGAAGGTGGTTACACGGACGGGTGCCCGGGGCCCTATTCAGAGCGTCTACGTCAGAGATCCCGACGGAAACCTGATCGAGTAGGTGTCCTTTTATGTACTTGTGGCCGGGAAGAAAATTTCGGCAGGTTGTAGTCGCACAAAAACTGATGCTTGTTACTCAGACTTTCTCACTACAAGTCCTGAGTGGTATAGGGTGCCGGTTGGCTTTCATGGTCACGGCAACAGATAACACATTTAGGCGGAGACACCCGTTGTAACAACTAGACGTTTCAAGAGTTTAAAATGAAGAACATGAAGATCTGATAAGACTATGAGTCGCTCAGCTGCACACATTCGATCCCAAGCCAGTTGTCCTCTGGAACGCAACCTCGACAGGGTCGCTTCCGCCCAACTTGATGTCAAACGTAGTGCTCCAGCCGAGCGAGTCGAGGTCAGCACCGGCCGTGTACACGGCCCATCGGCCCCTGTCCTGCCCGGCGGACTGGAAATCGATGGTCTCGACCTCCAGCTTGGGGACGATCACCCCCTGCCTCCGGATCTCACGGACGAGGTCCAGGGTCAGCCCACCGGCGGCCGTGGGCGCGCGGTCCTTGCGGACGAGGGCCTTGACCGTCAGCGCCAGCTTCCCGTCAACCGGGTCGCCGAGGCAGGACTGCGACTTCTGGTAAAGGACCACGTCGCTCATCGGGTACCCGTTGCCCGCGTTGTCGTAGGTGACGGTCTCGTTCGTCGACGTCTTGGTGACGTGGATGTAGAACTTGCTGATGCCGACGTCGGGGCTGATGGTGCCGTCGAACTCCCAGAAGTGGAACGACTCTCGCCAGAGACCGGACGCCGAGCCGCCCTGGAAAGTCGCCTTCCGGGTGGTGATGGCGTTGGAGCCGTTGCCATTGCGGTCCGCGTAAGTCAACTGGACGGACAGATCGGAAGGGTCCCGGCCGGTGTCGGCGGACGTGCGGATGCGGATCTGTCCGGTAAAGGAGATGTTGCCGTCATCTTTGAGGAACAGGCCCCCGATGTATGGCTTGATGTCGGTGGCGACGATAGGCTCGGTCAGTTTGACGGTGGCGGGCACGGTGTCGATCATGCGGGTGAAGATGTCGGCGCAGGTGGCCTGGAAGGCGGCGGGATCGGCCATGGCCTGCATCGTCTTGTTACCGTCCGCGGAGAAGATCCGCTTGTCCGAGTTGAGCGTGTCGTTGGTGCCGGCCACCAGGGGGTTCTTGGTCGTGCCGTCCAAGTACTCGGTCACGACGCCGTGGTCGAAGCGGGAAAACTCGACGTCGAAGTGCGCGATGGTGTCGTTGTTCGGGTCGGCCTCGACGCCGACGATTTCGGGGAAATCGACGCTGTGGACGCCGCCCAGGGTGTGACCGCAGGCGACCATGGCGATCATGTCGCTCGTGTTGAACCCGGCCTTGGTGAAGGCGTCCTGGGTGGTCTCGAGGTCGGTCTGAGGCTCCGGGACACCGGCGGGACCGGCTTCCTGGGCGTCGATGCGGCCGGCTCGGAAGGGCATCTTGGTGCCGCCGCAGCTGAAACTGGCGACGAGAACGCTCATGGCCAGCAGGTCAGAGGCAGAGGCACGGACGGAGTAGAAGCTGCTGAAGAAGCCAAAGGTGTTGTTGAAGGCGGCGCCGATGTTCTCGGGACGGTCCAGCTCGAAGAAGATAGAGGCGTCAAGGCCGCCAGTGCCGGTGGCAGCATCATGTGTGGCCTGCGAGATTGTGAGTCTTTCGAGATGCAAGACTTTGAGGCGCCACGGAAAGGCAAGCTAGCCTACCATATCGTGAAAGGCAGCACGGATCCATTCGGCCGAGTTTTGGCGGCCTGGGACATTGCCGCCGAAGCCGCAGTTGATGACGCCTATTCGGTGTTAACAGGACAGAACACGTACACGCCCAGTCGAGGCATCATCAGTCAGATAGATAGTTCAGTGCGACGGACCATCTATGAAGCCCCTGCGCAGGTAGCCCGATTGCAGAGAGAGATGATCCTCAATCTCATCGTAAGGCGACGGCCAGACATACTCCGTCCTGGCAACGGATGCCAGAGCGAGCGCGGCGAGGATGCCCTGCTTCATGATGGACGGACGTGTGTGCGGTTAACAAACGAACGACTGAACGAGCGACAAGATGCGTTCATTCATCCCATCCTGCGACAGCCGCCCTCTGCTGTTTTAAAATAAATAGATTCTGGCCAAGCCAATCTGGCAATTCGAGATTGCGACGTTGGACGGGGCGACCCTTGGACCCTGCAGCCTCGGGACGGAGACAATCTCATCTCGTATTCTGCTATGCCCGCGGTCGGCAGACTACCTATTTTAGTATTCCCAAGGCTCTCCCAGCGAATACCGAGAGCGAAGGGACGGGTCTTACGGCGGTCGGGTCCCTGCCGTCGTGGGCCGCAGCCCAAATATGCTTCATGGTAAGGCCTCGTTTGGTTCATTTCCCGAGACCGGGCCTCCCTAGCCCGAGAGCCGGTGCAGCGTGGGGAGAAATCTCCTGCCCAATAAGGCAACTGGAATTACCCATCACGAGTCCGGGATGGGGTCGATACGAGCGCGGTGAATCGGTGATCAGGTCGTCTGAGAAGGCTGCATGTGCATGAGCGGATGCGCTATCAGATCTGTCATGCGAGAGGCTTTTGATGAGGAGGGGGGAGTTGGTTTCCCTTGAGATGGGAAAGTGGCATTTCGCGATGCTGACAAGACAAAAAATACGGGGGTTGAGACTGTGTTTTCTCCCATTTTGCTGGTGAGGGCACCCTTGTTGAAGAAGCCTAACTAACTGGGCCTGGCGTCGAACATGGCCAGTCACTTATAACCAAACAGCATACTGAGCTGTTGTAAGGATGGAAGCATCGAAACTCTGGCTACTTATCTTGGCCTCTGTCCTGCCTGAATGTTGGCATCACTATCATCAATACGAATGCTACTAGAATAAAGATCGATCTTAGTGCAAACTGGCTCGTGACGCCGCCGACAAAAGTCATCGAAGACCAGATGGACGCAAAAGGCTAAAGTCGCCTAAAAAAGAAAAGAGGGTAGACGCCCTTGCATCGTTACATAATAACATGGGAGACGAAGCACAGGACGGGGCAGTGTCCATAGATACGAGGGTTATTCCCGGCTTCGATATTCTTCCGTTCCACGCCAGAACTTAATTTAGCGTGTGTCTCGGACCGGGAATTGTTATGCCGTCATGGAAGTCAATTGAGGGGCCAAACGGTCCAGCGGTCTGCGGACATAGCTTTCGGCTTGAAGTTGGGCAAATTCACCCTAGTAAACCCTGCGTGAAGGAAGCCGTTCAGCAAGAAACCAAGCCAAGGAACAAGTCAAGAAAACATGGGAGACGCTTCCATCCTTCACATGCCAACCGCCCTCATTTTCGGGGGCAACGGCAAAACCGCCCGCGAGTTGACCAAGATCCTCCGAGACGCCGAAACCCCGCACACCATCTTCAGCGTCATCCGCAACCCGGACCAGATCCCAGACCTCCAGGCCATCGGCGCGAAGCCCATCGTCCAGGACATCGCCACCGGCTCCGAGGCGGACTTCATCAAGATCATCCAAGGCACCCGGCCCGATGTCGTCGTCTGGGCCGCCAGCGGCAAGGACCTCAAGTCCGCCGAGGCCGTGGACCGGGACGGCGCCATCCGCGTCATGGATGCCCTGTCCAAGGCCGACGTCCCGGCCCGACGCTACGTCGTCATCAGCGCCCTGGACATCCGCGACCGGGAGAACCGGCCCGTGCCGGACTGGTACACCGACGCCGACGAGAAGCTCAGCGACCGCATGTGGGGTATCATCGGTCCCATCCTGCGGGCGAAACTAGCGGCCGACACGGAGCTGAGGGTGGGGAACGCCACCCGCCGGCTCGACTACACCATCGTGAGACCGGGTGGTCTGGGTGAAGGGCCGGGCACGGGCAAGATCCGCGCAGGCAAGGTGGGCACCATCGGCATGATCCCCCGAGAAGACGTCGCGGGGGTCATCTACGCGGCGATCCAGAACAAGAAGACGTATGGCCTGGCATTTGACATTCTCGGACCCAAGGATGACAGCTTGACGATTCAAGAGGCTGTTTCACAGGTGGCAAGACATCACGAAGACACCTTCGAAGGGTACTACTAGAGCCATGTTGATGTCAATTGCATGTGCTCATGTTTCGCAATGTACGGGTTATGTACTTTTGTGAGGGTAAAGTAAATAAAATTCAAACGGCCTTCCCCGTCGTATGTTCTCTATGACCTGTGTTCTCCGTGTTCTCTCAGTCTTGATCCCGACTAAACATAAGCCAGGCTAATCTTTGGCTATCTCCACGCCTCAAGCTGCCGATGTCTCAGTGGCATCCGCTGCGTCGGGGGCTTCCTTGGGCTTCCTTCCCCAAATAGAGTAACTGAAAACAGGATTGTCAGTGAAAGAGACCCTATATCGATAGAATGTGGGCTGTCCACTTACAGCGAGAAGTAAGCATGTATGTTTCGGTTGGCTAGGTCCCTGCGGACTTCCATGACGTGGAGAAGCACCTCTTCCTTAGTCCAGCCGAGAGCCCTAGTCAGTGGTGCCATCGTGAACGATTCCCAGTTCATGGCGAAGTTCTCGTAATTCCACAGACCGATCTCCCTATAATTTCGATCTTTTGGCCATCCGTTTGTAGGCCACCTGAAGCGTTGGATGTGGACGTCTTCGAAGCCGATCTCGGTCATTTTGTCCTTCAGGCTTCGGATATCCACAAATGGGCGACCGAAGATGGTTGCCGCCTCTTCCAACATGTTGATGCTCTTCACAAGCGCAGAATCCTGTTTTAGCGTGCCGTCGTCGCAGAGAGGCTTGATGTCCATCTCGTTAAGCTCGAGGTAACCATCAGGACTGAGATTGCTGCAGGGCAAAGTGTTAGAGCGCTATGGTGCACGGAGAATTACGAAGGAACACGAACTCATAGGCCTGTTTGAGATAGGCATCCCAGTCACCAATGCTTGAAGTCATACCGCGACTGTGGATGTAGTCGAAGGGACGAGAGTACGTCCAGGGCTCTTCGACGTCGTCGATTTCGAATCGAACGTTCGGGGGCACACTATGCTCTCAAGACTTGTCAGTTCGTGTGCAGAAAATGATGTCACATTAGTATCGGAAGGACTCTCGTACAATTCCGGTTGAGAGGCGGACAAGTCTACTCCGGTGACCTGTGGCGTAGTCAGCATTGACAGAGCAATGAGTAAAGCTCGACATATTCATGGCTTACATCGGCTTCGGGGTGATCGTCGCCAAAGTCAATCGCCCAAATGCCGGTGCCGGTGCCGAGATCAAGAACGCGCCCGACTTTGACACCAACGTCGTTAGGCGGGGCGGTTCCCAGTCGGTCGCCAAACGTCCGAATGACCATGTTGTGCTGCAGGTCTGTACTCATTCCCTCAATCAGCAGACGCTTCCTCGCTGGTGTCTGAGCCACGCTCCCGCTTACCGAGTCTGTCGTTTTCTTTTTCGTCGTTGGGAATATAGTATTCTGACAACACGTCAACGCATATCCCAAGTTCAGGCATGAACAGCGACCTTACTGCCATCTTTGTACTTATGGTATGTCCGTCCGTTTTCCAGCCGGTAGCTAAGAACCGAGCTGGTGACACTCGTGCTTGAAGAAGCGAGACTTGTCTGCGGTCCACAATCATGAGAACAATGTTGCGAATGAGCGCTTGCTGGCTGTTACTCACGCCATTGGAAGAAGCGTTGTCGTCGTCGGTGAACTTTGCCAATTGTCAGTCCTGACGTGACAAGTCGTCCCTGATGACCTCGAGCAGACTCACATCATCTGCAACAAGAATGTCGCCGTCACCATTGGGGATACTAGGGGGATTGGTTCCAGGTTCAGTCGGCGAAACCGCCGGTGGAGCATTCGCGGTATTGTTTGCCGCGGACATGATGAAGGCTGTGATGGTGCAACGGATGGAGAATTTGCGAGACCATCTTCGCTGGCACGCACCAGCTTTTATCCTACTTGTTACCCCTCTCCTTGGCTGGAGACAATTATGCAGGTTTGCGGCAAGCAGGCCGTTTTAAGCCGTATTTTCATGGGGCATTTCCCAAAAAACACATGTGTATGTTGGTGCAAGATGCATCAGCCTAGACTCGGAGAGTGGTCCCTTTTATGAACACGTCCCCCACGTCAATATGCGAAGTGGCTGGCAAACAACCCCCTGGAGCTCGTTTGGTTGGCTCCGAGAGGTTCTTCAGTTGCTTTCTTTTTCCGGGGCCATACGCGATTCTGCATTGAGAAATGTGCTGCATGTGCTCCATGTGCATCATGCTGGTCTGTGATGCGCTGATGCTTGCTGTTCCCCCTGGCTCAGGCGTCGGCTCGCTTAAACAGCATGACCCAGATTTCGAAGGGGTCTTCTACCTCGGATTGTGCCTCTCAAGTTTATCTTGGAGTGCGCCTCCCTACCGGGGAGCTTGTTACAATTATTTGGCCCTGCAAATGTATGGAGCATTCTCGACCCCCGCCGTTGCGGCCCTGTTGTGGCCTTCGCAGGATCAAAAGGGATCAATGTTACTAGACTTGAAAAGGTTGTATCATATCAAAGTTTGGCCCAAGTAAGTTGTGCCATTGAATTCAGATGGCATTGGCACTGAAAGCTTTGACTTTTGGCTATGTTCTGCAATGAAACGGATTCTCTATTGGAGGATACAATTGGTTGTTACGTTGTTTTCTCCAACATGTTGTTCTCTCCTTAGAATACACATGTTCCCAGCTTACTTGGTTCCTACCACAGTCAAGAGATGAACACACTAGTTAGACACCTGCATATTGGTCATAGGAGAACCTACATCTATGGCTTGGGATGCCTGGATATGTGCTCAAATCGTTGCAAACAAATCATAACACGATGACCAAGAGGTTCACCCAGTGGCCACCAGAACCTATGTCGTCAGCATCAATGTTGTGGATGGTAATCACGAATGCTCATCATAAACAATATCGCCATTGCAACAACGAACATGGTAATATCTGATTGCAATCTTCGTGCAGTTGCGTCGTAGGATCTCGCGTTCGCGGAGGGATGCTGCGGTGTTGAAGTCACATTAGATCTTGGAAACCGTAGTATCTGGTTATTCTGCAGTGGCGTGAACTATTTTGCTGTGAGAACAAATGAAAGAAGAAATTAATAAATTTGAACGTCACTCAAATACAAGTAGACAGAGCGTCCCGTTGTACAAGCGGCTTAGCTGCAGCATCTCCTGTCGAGACTCCCCTAGCTTTGTAACACACATTCAGTTTCCGAGGCACTGTCTTATCTCTCAGGCTTTCTGCCATATATATACCAACTGCGAGAAGTGCGTTAGAAGGGTTAATGAAAGCCAACATGACCACAAGAACTTACATGTTGGAGTAAGAATGGATGGTTGGGTCCTTCATCTCGTTTCGTACTTGCATCGCAAACACCGTAACTTCCTCTTTAGTCCAATCATAAACTCTGGTAAAAGGAGCCATCATAAAGGCCTCGAGGCCGGCAACCGAGTTGTCGTGGTTCCAGTAGCCCAGCTCTTTGTGCTTTTTGTCTCTGGGCCACGGGTTCGAGGGCCATTTGAATGTCTGAGCATGGATATCGACAAACCCAACATCGGCCATGATATCCACCAGATCTCTATTGTTCTGGAACGGACGGCCAAAGTGCTCCGCGGCGGCGCCCCAAAGGCGTGCCATTTTCACCAGTGCGTGGCTATCCTTGAGAGTTCCATCGTCACAACCAGGTGTGAGATCAATTTCGTTCAGCTCGAGATAGCCATTGGGTTCCAGATTGCTGGCCATTATTAGAAAGGTCAAAAGGATGGAAGACAAGGTACATCAAACTGACTCAAAACATTTTTGGATGTATTCCTTCCAGTTGCCAATGCTAGAGGTCATCATCCGGGTGTGAATGTAATCGAAGGGCTGAGAATACGTCCATGATTCATCGACATCATCGATCTCGAATTTGACGTTTGGAGGGATGCTGCAAGTAAACGTTCATCAGCTATCGCCTCAGATTCATGCCATGAGTCCTAATGGCCAGAAGTCTTACAATATCGGCTGGATTGCTGAGAGATCAATTCCCAGAACCTTGAGCGATGGACAAATAATCTAACGTCAGCGTCCACTTCTTGTCAACGTGTAATTGAAATGAAGAATCTCCCGATATACCTCGGTTTCGGGATGCTCATCGCCAAACTCCATGGCCCAAATGCCAGTTCCCGTTCCGACGTCAAGCACGCGTTTGACTTCTACCTTGGAGCCTCTGATGTTTGGGGGAGCCGTTCCCAGCTTGTTGTCGAAACTGAGAAGGAACATGTTATGCTGGACATCTGTTCTTGTTGGTGAGCCATCGTGAGCAACCAATATGGTCGTCGAGTACATAAATGGACTCATGGTGCTCTTACCAAGTCGCTCATTCTCCCTCTCGTCATTAGGAAGCGAGTATTCTGTGGTAGTTAGGACCCGATCCCCTTAAATTCAAGCAAACAAAGTTCTCACTTCCATCTTTGTACTTGTGGTATGTTCTTCCATTCTCGATTCGATACTGAAGAATAGAATCTGTCACGCTGATGCTAGAAGAAACAATGCTCTATGGCAGTTCGGAGTCAGCAAAAAGGCCCGAGTGAAGAATTTATGAAACAATCTTACCTCTCCTCTCGCAGAAGACCCATCGTCAGACTGTGAATAAAGCCAATTTGGTCAGATTATGACAGCAGATGTCGCAAGTATTCTGTCATACCTCTTCAGGGTCGATAGCAGGTGCGATGGTGGCTGTGATATTGGTGAGGCCAGCCTGTGAAGTAATAGACGAACCCGGGTTTGCCGTTTCAGGCGCTGTTGAGGACTGAAATGGTAGAGAGGCAGGTGGTGATGCAACAGAGGATTGCTCCGCCGTGATGGCGATGTCTTTGGTCTCAGACATGAGGGCGGTCAAGTTTTGACACAGTGTTTGAATTGTAAAACCGCTTTAATTGAGAGCTAAAACTACCAATAAATAGGGATATCAAGCAGTTGTTACCCCTCTTCTTGGACTGCAAGTTTCATGCATGTTGGTGGCCATCACGCCACTTCAGATGTTTGCTGCGGCTTTTCTCCCCAAAGTAGAAACTGGACCGGTAGATTTTGTTGGGTTGGGCCAAGGAGTCGGCCAGCGGTTATTCGGAGAACGATGCAAGATGTTTAATGGTAGTATCATTGGTGATCATCCACTTGGCATGACATTCTACTTTACTTAAGGAAGTCCACTATCGGTTGATTAATCCAGTCGCTTTCTTTCTTCTTTGCTGAATCTCTCAAGCATACTATTATTCGAGTAAGCAATTGAAGGATGCAGTTAGGCTCTGCTTTGGATCTCCCCAGGCAGGATCTTAACAAGAGCAGGGATCGCCAATGTTTACTGGGCGCCAGAACGGACGAAAGAAATAGCACTGCACCTGCCAAATGCACTTCATCGGTGAAACGACCCTGGCTTTCTTATGTATTGCTCGGTTTAACTATCTCTCCCTATTGCGAACCCTGTCGCGGACTTTCACTGGAATTGAGTCCCAATACCAAATTCCCAAGTATTTATCGGTTGCAGCTCCAATACCCAAAATTTCCAAGAGATCAGGTTAGATTGACTGTCATAATTCATTTTACGAATGAAATAACTGGTTGTTCGTAATAAAGCGCGCTTGCGATGTTACACATTTCGTGTCATCCGGTAACCAAGCCTGGACCTCAGTTTCTTCTCCATACAGTCCGGATGAACCAGCCAGACGCATCTCGACAGCATAATGAATCATTTGATGTATCTTAGGAGACCTGCCTTTGAGGTTCATCCCTATTCTTGCAAACGGATGTAAATATAATGTCCGTCGTATAACAGCCAAGGAGCAATGTTCTACTGAGAATCTCTGACCCGAGAACATCTTGCAGTTCCAGCTCAACGAGATCCCAATCCGAGTTGCCATATTTTCCGGTGCAATCATAAACCAATCGGCTCTTCAATATCAGTTGTAACTGACGTGAACATGGTCCCTATGTCACAACCATCAGCCAGCTACAAGTCAAACCCCAGGTGGTGGAACTTACCAATGGTTTGCTGTAAAATCACCTCGATCATCCATGGGACGCCAGCTTGCCCATGACGTTACAGAGTCCTGGGAAGTGGTCCAGATCTTCTGACCCCAGATGACATATTTCAAGTTAAGCGCGTTGCGGTTGTTCATAACCCACTCCGCAATTTCTTTGCCAGAGACAGTAGGTACCTGCGTCGTCTCTAGTCAGCACCGCAAAGCTATAACGAAAAAGCATTCCATGTTTTACTCACACCGCCGCCATCGGAACACATCATATCCGTTGCTTTGCCGCAGCAATGGTCCGAAGTGCCGGGACAAGCACAGTCGCGTATGCAGAAAACCTCCCGAACCCTGCCAGGGAATGCTGCGACGATCTTCTTTGCGCCATCAACAGCAACTTGCTTGCAAGCACCGACAGATGGGATCAACGGGGCGGCGTACCCGCCGAAGCCGCTGGCCGATGAAGAGCAGCACATGAAGGCACCTGGACCTGGGCACTGATTCGAGGCGGACGTGCCAGCACAATCGCTTGTCCATCTACAGTTGCCACCGCTGCCACATGGCGACTTGGTGCAGCATTTGACGTTGGCTGCGTCCGCAGGACAAGCGCCGTCAATAGTGGTACCTCCGTTGGCGGAGCAGGTGCTTGTGGTGACGCAGACACCTGATGAGAAGGTTAGTGAAGGGAGTGGAATGTGGGTGTGAGGCTCGAACCAGCTCTGCCTCCCGAACCGTAGCATGGTTCGTTGAGGGCTGCAATGGCTACCCTGAATGAGAGGGAGGCGACGAGAAAAGACTGATAGTGCATGGTGTAGAGAAAGGTAACTTAGTGGTTGGTGACTGCTATTGCGGGTGAATTTGCAGGACTACTATGTTGCAATAGTTGTTATATGACTCAAGCAAGGTTAATGCTAGACATTTGGGCTTTTATATTCTTGAAGATAGCTGTGGTTGCTAGGTCTTTAGTTTGCCCGATCTTACGCCGCACAGAATGTCAGCTCGTTAGGCCTCAGCTGGAGATGTACGTTACGGTTACATTGTGAGCACAACCGAAACCTTGGCACTCGTCACTAAACTCAGCTGAGGCTTTCTCAAGGGACTATCTTCGCTCAGAATCAAGTAATTCTTGTGTAGTTCATGCGTGTAGTCGTTGGCCCCAAGTTGGACAAGTTAGAGTCATGAGAAAGCCACCGACATCTAGTCTCGGATGATCAGCCACTAACGTTGCCCGAATAACAGGGGTGCATCGGGATGAGCTTACACCACGAGTTTAGCGGCTGGGGATGGGGTGACAAGGTTGCACTAGTTTATGAAGATTCAGCTGAGACGAGGATGGGACGAAATGTAGCGACTAGGCCGAGTTCGACCGTGCACTTAAGCGTTTCTATTACTTTGTCCAGAATTCTTACAGCTGTTGCAAGGACTCCTTTAATAACCTGGGTCCGAGGCTCAAAAAGATTTTCTCTTTGATACACGTCAATAGTCCTGGAATCGATGGCCATGGCACAAAAGCAAGCCATTGGCAGCGGTCCGTGGATTGACACACACAAACAAGCATTGCAGATCCCGTCTCCCCTTGGAGATCTTATACATAAGAAGCGCTACAGAATGGCGTCATCCGGCGATCTCGAAAGAAGCAAACTTGAAAATCCGAGACACTAGGAAAGACACATGTGGCTTCAACGGCGTGTGAAACCTTCGCCGGGATCGTTCCCCGGATCAAATTGCCCTCCGGCAAGTAAGACAGGGAGAACGTCATTCCGTGACAGTTGTGAAAGTGCATGTGGCTATGGTCACCCATGCGAAACGCAGGCTGTATGTAAGTCAAGAATGCGTGGGTGAAACCCATGGCAGGCGCTTCCCTGGTAATTCAAATTGCGTCTGATCCAATCCTAACTTTTCTTTGTTGCTGCGAGGCCTCATGTGACGGCATGGACTTTGGAGCATTCTTTTTTCCATGCCTGGTACGACGGCAGTCTGTTTCTATCGAGCGATGCTCCCTTTGAATTTGGAGGGCGCCAGTGTAGTGACTTCGACATTACCAGTGTTTGCTTCTTGATGACCAAGTTACAACCGTACTGCAGCAGCGTCCTTTTCTGATATGTTTTAGACACGCATACCCGGCCGACTATGGGATCCAACAGGGCAACCTTTGTTTAGTGACTTAATCGAATTGGCGGACTTATTGTCGACCCGAGGTAGACGCGAAAAGGCGGCATCAGAGAAAGAGGTGTGAGTGCGTCAAAAGAGAAGGCAGCCAATGAAGTATCGACTTTAATGAGGCAAGTGAAGTGAGGGGTAAGTGATGATATAACTTATGCCTTGCTTATCCCAACCTGTTGTGGTTACTTGCAGGCATGGCTTGCTTGGTGTCATGTTGATGATGTTGGTGCTGAGTTGGCATGAAATTACCTGTAGGGCGCAGCCAGAACTCGTCAGAGAAAATAAACTACACCGCCGTGACTTTGAGTCTAAGGTATTAGTCACAATTACGTTTTTCAAGCAACACCTACAGAAGCGTCCAAGGTAAGTCAAAAATGAAAATGCTCTTGTCTGCTGCTGTTGACATTTCCTCTTTGACTTTCGCCAAGGCCTTGAATCACTCACCGTGGCCTACGAACAAGCTTCCCTTTGAAAACCAATCGCTTTAGCCTCTCAACTCTTCCTTCCCTTCTTATCTCGATTTTATCCCTCAACACATCCTCCTATTCTCACTATTCAACACCTCATGACATATTTCACCATGGAAAATCGCTTGCCGACATCCTCACTCACTGTCATGTACGACAGTGTGTTTTACAACGAAGACAGCAAGAAGTTCCAAGCTTGGGTATCGTCTGCCATCAACCCCTGTGTCATCAGCGAGCTTGAAGCCTTTGTCGCTCAACAGTTGAATGACAGTGGTCCAGCAACATTAGTGGAAAGGGCTGAGGGCTCCTATAACATGATGTTTCGGTTCCGAGCCTTTAATGGGAATGACGTGGCCCTTCGAATTCCGAAGCCGGGACATACGCCTTTGGTTCTCGCCTCGGAGAAAGTGGCGAACGAAGTCGCGTGGATGAGATATCTCAAGGAAAACACGAGCATTCCCATTCCACATTTGTACAGCGCCAGCTCACAGATGTCCAAAAACCTCTCACAATTTGGATTGCCCTTCATGTTAATGGACTTCGTCGAAGGCCACAACCTTCGCGACTTCCTGACGAAGCTGCCGGCGCCTGGTAAAGACGCGGACGCGGACGCGATGCGATCGACCGTCTAAGAGCAGCTGGCGAGCTTCTACCTCCAACTCAACCGCTTGCATTTCAAAGAGATTGGGTCTGTCGCCCAAGACCCTGTCTCGGGTCAGTGGAAAGTCACGCAACACCCGCTCACGATGGACATGCACCAGCTCCTGTTGGGCGTGCCCGACTATCTGACTGGCGGATGGCCCAGTAAGCCACTCCGGCGCGCTGGAGACTACTTTGACTTTATCGCCGATCAGCAACGTATCCAGCTCTGGGAATTGCGCAACCTAAACGTGTCTCAAGATCGCGCGTCGACTTACGATGCGGAACAGACCGCGAAGCTTGCTCGACACAGATTCAAAGCCCGTGTAGGCTTCAAACAGCTTGTTGCCCTCTTCTGTAAACCCGGTGATGACTTCGGTCCTTTCTTTCCTTTCAACCCGGACCTCGACCCGCGAAACATGGTCATCAACCCTGACAATGGCCAGATCACCGGCGTTTTCGATCTTGAATTTACCAATGCTATGCCAGCTCAGTTTGCATGCGATCCACCATTATGGCTGCATAGGGTGCTTCCAGGGCAGTGCCTTTAAAGGGGTTTCTTCCCCTGGTTCTTGGATAGCTATAGACCGTACCTGGACCAGTTTCTGGTTGCAATGAGGCGTGTAGAGAAAGCGGGGATGGCTAAGGATGAAGAAGAGTCGTTTTCAACTCGGATGCTCGATTCTTGGACTAGCAAGCGGTGCTGGTTCAATTACGCAGCCCACAACGCTGATCGCGTTGACGCAATCTACTGGGAGGAGCTGTACAAACTCCATCCAGGGGGTGACGGACCGCAACTATCTACCGAGATGGAATCTGAGATGATGAGGTACGTTGAGCACACCGAAAAGCAGATTACAGCATTTGAAGAAGCCTGGATCGAGAGGGAGACTGAAGGATCCTGATCTAAAGGACACATATTTACGCCGGAAACAAAGCTTAGCAACCACAGGTCTATAGCCTCTTCTTCTTTAGATCATTTTAATCTATGGCAAACTCGTTCCGCGCCTAAAGCAAGAGAAATGAAATATTTGTTCGTTCAGCAAGTTCTCACAGGAAATGACCATCACAAGCCTCTGTTGGCGATTCGGATGACCATAAGACTCGGCCAACAATACGTAAAAGATCATCATGATGTACTGTTACGAGGCTGTTTCAATGCAAAGATGTACAGGCTGCAAACTAAAATTCTCTACCGGTCCTCGTTGCTACAATCATTTGTCTACCAAGTTTGGTAGGACTCATTACGGTAAACTTGCCTAAGACCTTCGCTACAAAGGTTCGTGTGTCTGTACTCAGATAAGATGATATCAAAGCCTAATGACAACCTTGCCGACATGTTTACCGGAATACAGATATTCGAAGGCTTCCTTGGAGTCCTGGAGCGAGAAGACTCGGTCTATGACAGAGCCAAGGTTGACCTTCTTTTCCTCCAGAAACTCGTTCAGTCGTTCATAATCCAACTTCGAGCCCACTGCAACACCCCTACGTAGACAAGTCAGAAACTTGATAACGAAATAGCACTGCTCGATATACACATGGAGCTGCGACTTACTTCAGTTTGGCGGCCTTGCTCATCAGAGCCATTAGTGCGTTTGGCTCCCATTTAGGACTCGCCCCATCCAGAAAGCCGACGAGTGATACTGTTCCGCCCTTCTGGCACAGGAACCCGATATCTTCCGGAATGGACGCAGCGCCCGTGTTGTTGACGACAAAATCTACGCCCTTGCCGTCGGTGGCCCGAAGAATTTCGGCTTTCTGATCGGCTGTTGTCTTGTAGTTGATGCCGGAGATGCGTGTATCAAGCTTTTTGATCGACTCGAGCTTCTCGTTCGAGGACGAGGTGATGATTGGCTTGATACCGCTGGCAAGGCAGAGCAGGAGTGCGAAGATGCTAACGCCTCCGGTACCTGGGTTCGATCGTTAGAATCTGGCTGCATTTTCCACGCATGTTACAGGCAGTGTAATGATAAGGACTTGTGCCTACCTTGCAACAGGGCAGCTGCGCCTTTGCGCGCTGACGTGGGCGTATCGAGAGCATTCCATGCCGTCACTCCGGCGCAAGTGATCGTGGCCGCCTGTTCAATGTCAGAAGGTTGGGAGAGAAAGACTTGGCGAGTTGCCAATGTTCCGACATACCTCTTCCCAGGTCAAGTGCTTCGGCAGGTGAACGAGGACGCTTTCGCTGAAGACAGCATATTCCCGTAGGACGCCGGCAACGTCTCCTCCCAGGGCCCTCATCGGCCCATCCTCGTGTCCGGTAAGGTTGTTCAAGTCGAAGATCGGGGCGACTCGGTCTCCAACGACAAAATCTCGCACGGCCGGACCGACGGCGATGACCTCGGCGGCGCAGTCGGAGCACGGAATGCCTCGTTGCTCAACCTCAACGGGGTACCTGCCGTTCAGCATAGCCACATCGCGGAAATTCAGCGACACGGCATGAATCTTGATGAGAACATCGCTCGAGCCAAGTTCCTCGGGCTTTGGCACAGACTCTGACGATTGCTCGATGGTCCGGGGAAGGTCGCCGTCGGTACGTCTGAAGACAACAGAAGTGGTCGGAGATGTCATGTTTAGAAGCGACTGGTTCTTAAAATGGTAGAAGCAAAAATAGAGTAAAGCAGTTGATGGAACATCTCAATCAAGACTTTTCTGCAAAACAAGCTGGGGGCTTGGGTTCTTAAATCTGCATCAGGAGTTGGTGCTGACTGCTGACCAACTGTCCACGCCTAGACACATCACGCATGGCGGAGGCTGCTCGGGCCTGTACTACCAGTCATAATTCAGAGACAATACAAGACAACCTTCGAGTAGTGTTGTCCAAAATCGATAGGTTTGTGCTGACATAGGTTCCGTTACAATCATCAGTAATCAGATCGCCATACACCATTGCGGCTGGGCGGTGGGCACCATCTGATTGATGGCTGTAACGAGTCCACACTACAAGCCACGCCAGTTGAACAGCTTGTCCACGATAGAAAAAGATCCGCATAGTCACTGCCGTTATGACATAATGGAGGGGGGGAGTTGCAATACAAGAGGTCGTATGTCCGTCGTGACCCAGACGTCCCGCACTTCTCCTGAACCTCCTGAACCAAAACTTACAAAGCATGGTGATTCTGATTGGCGTAAACTCCGACGGGGGCTCGCGCCGATTGGTTGTTTCTCCGGCGCTCCGCAGGCCGGATTGTAGTCCACTCTGTCGGTGGGCGGAGTTTGAAATTCAGAACATTTGACGGGCAAAGGCCGCCTCCTGTAAGGGTAATCTGTGCTATGTTAACTACTATGCTTACCTATTCACAACGTGGAGCTTTTTTAGCAATTTGTAATCATTTTGGTGACGCACCACAACCCACACGAGAAGACTCTTGGCAACTGCGCGGAGAACGAAAGGGCCCGAGGATCCAGAAAGGGCTAATTCCCGTCGAATGGCGCCCGCCCACGGCCCAAACTCATATCTAACAATAACGCATAGGAAATTTGACACCGTCCAGATAAATCCAAAGATCCAGCAGTTCATACTGGATTTATACGCACTAGAACAGACGATCCGCTCTGATCTAGCTTCGTTTTCGAGCAGATCATCGTTCACACAGTGTATTTCACCGTCGTCACCACCCAAACGGCATCGTCCAGAATGAAGGTTATCGTTTTTGGAGCATCAGGAGAGACGGGCCGTTCCATTGTGAGCGGTCTCCTCACATCAGACACACAGTTTGTAAGATAGCTTTTCTACCGACCCATCGACTCTGCTGCTCCAACCGTATTGACGACTCTCTCACCCTCAGGATATCACGGCTGTGACGCGAGAACAGTCCCTGCACCGCGGCAACAACGACAAGCTCAGAGAGCTCGGTGTCCACGTCGTCGCCGGGAACCTGACGGGGTCCGAAGATGACCTAGTCCGTCTTCTTACAGGCGCCGATGTGGTGATTTCAGCCGTCAATGCGATTGCGTTGCTGGATCAGATTCCCTTGGCGAACGCAGCGAAGAAAGCGGGTGTTGGACGCTTCATCCCTTGCTCATTCGCTACCGCGTGTCCCCCAGTCGGTGTCATGGGACTGCGGGAACTGGTCAGAACGCCTCTCCTTCCGAGTCTTGTCTCTAAGTGCCTTCGTCGCTGACCCTTCAGCAGAAGGAAAGGGTCTTGAACCACATCAAGAAAATCTACCTCCCATACACGCTGATTGATGTGGGCTGGTGGTATCAAATTACCCCTCCTCGTGTTCCGTCGGGCCGGGCCGATTCTGGGCTTCTAGCTCCCGCGACGCATCTGCTTGGGGACGGATCCGCCGTCTCGTCCCTCACCCACATTGACGATATCGGACGATATGTGGCCAAGATCATCGCGGATCCCCGTACCTTGAACAAGGCGGTTTTCGTCTATAACGAGGCCTGGACGCAGCAGCAGATCTTTGACAAGGTCGAAGAGCTAAGCGGAGAAAAGCTGGAACGTAACTACGTACGTCAAATCCTTACACCGGGGGAATCTCTCTCCGACCAACCAACTGACTCTAAGACCTCTCAGCTATCTGCAGAGGAACTGCTGGCGCAAATTGACCAGCTGAAGAAGCCTGGCGAAGAGGAGCCGACTGACTTCAAGACCCTGAGTTGGCTCTGGACTCTCCAGTATAAATACTCGTGGGGCATTCGCGGCGACAACAGCCCCGAAAACGCCGAGTACTTGGGCTACCTCTCTGGCAAGGAGCTCTACCCGGATGTGGAGTTCATTTCATTTGAGACATATTTGAAGGACCTGCTGGCAGGCAAATCCAAGAGAGTCTACCTCTGAGCACGCTGCCAACGCTCGCCAGGGAAAGAGCAAAGCTTCAACAGATCCATCTCGTTGTGCCGTATGTGTCCCTCCCTGCGAGGAAAATGGTAGCAAGTCCATCAATATCATTGCAGCGCCCACGTCTTGCTTTGAAATCGAAAGGCTCGTAAACGCTTCTCCAAGTTGAAATTGATGCAATTCTAGTCTGCTTTTATGCGCCTCTAGCCAACCATTTTGATACGTCCCTCCAGAACGGGTGCAATGACCCTGGTCCAGTCCACCGTGAACTCGCCCTCCCGCAGGGGATCGCACACGTCGGCCTTGACGCCCGCCTTTTTGGCCCACCGGGCGAAGAACTTACGCATAACGAGCATCTCCATGTCGATTTGCGCGACACTATCCGCCTCGTCGTCGGCAACGTCCGACTCGTCGTCCGATTCGTCCCGGGGGGTCTTTATGTTCAGCGCGTGGCGCCTGACCATCCAGTCGGCCCACGAGCTGGACTCGACCTTTGGACGGGGATCCGAGGTGCCCGTCTCGGCGGGCGTCTCCCAAATTTTGCGCGGCTCGACGGGGCTGTGGCACTTCTCGGCTACCTTGAGCCAGTTGTCGCTGAGGTTCTTCCACTGGCCGACCGTCTTGAGACTCATGAAGTACTGGCGCAACATGGCGGAAATGAGGATGCCGTTTTCTTCGCAGACGATCTCTTCGGCGGTTCCGCCTTCCGGCTCGACGAGGAGACTAGTGAATCCGTCTACAGTGGTCAGCAAGTATCTTGTGAGTTTGTGTGCATGGGCGGACATTGCGCATACCTTTTCCTCGGCCCATATAGCCACGAGTCGCGACTGTGTACTTCCTCTCGGGGTCGATGGTCTCACCGCCGACGCTGGCCGCAACAATGCGAGAGCTAGGCGGCTTGCTTGGGTCGAAGGTGTATTCTATGTTGGAGACCTGGGGGAAGCGGCCTACTTTGTTAGCATGAAATGTGGTGTCTGAGCTCGCCGGTTTTGCCAACCTTCTTGCGCCGGGTACTGGGAGACGCCGTTCTCCAGAGCATCCCACAGCTGCTGGCCCGTTACCCGGATGAAGATAACGGGATCCTCAAAGGGGAAGCAGTTGGTGATGTCCCTAACCCTGATCACACCCGGCGGGTAGATCTGGTCACCACGGATAGTCCCGGCAGCCATGATGGCACAGTCGGCATTGTGGTAGTGTCTCATGACGTCGCAGACAAAGTTTCCCATGTTGCTCTCTTTCATTCGGACTGTGGTGAAGCGCGCATCCAAGGGCGAGGCTGTCCAGCCGATGGACTTGGCCAGGCTGTGTTTCAGCTTCGAGGTCAGATCCTCGGTGAGCTTCAACGTCTCCTGGTCCTCGGCAATGGACGAGACGATGTCGCGCCGCAAGATGTCAAAGTCCCACTTGCCTGAGCCGTCCTCCCTCTTCCGGACCTCCACATAGCTCAACTGCTTGAAGTCTGAGCCGGACCGCAGCACATGGGTACCCTTGATGAGACTGTGTGCGTAGTAGTGGTCATGGCCACCCAGGATGATGTCGATGAGTCCGTCAGTCTTCTCGGCAAGCTTGTTGTCGTTTGGCTCGCGCTGATGGCTGAGACAGATGATAATATCGGCACCCTGGGCACGAAGTTGGGGAACCAGTTCCTTGGCCGTCTCGCTGGCGGACTTGTAGATGATGTTGGGCGGCAAGCTGTTGATGGTCTCGAGCCACTCCCTTTCGCCCAGGCCGATGAGACCGATCTTGATGCCGTTGGAAGATGTGAGCATATGGGTGTGCTTGGCATTTCCGAGGGGCACGTTTTCACCCAGGGCCGGATCCAGGACATTGGCGAGTAGCCAGGGAAAGTTGCACTTCGCGGTTAAGGTTTCGAATTGCTTGACGCCAAAGTCGAAGTCATGGTTCTAGCGTCGACATGTCAGACTTTAAAATAGCATCGAGCATTAGGTGGCACGGGGATGCGTCGGTCCACTTACACCAACGCAAGTGCAGTCGACGCCGATCTTGTTCAAGACGGGAACCATGTGTTCACCTGATGTGCCATCAGCGCTGCAACATTGACAAGACGAGTGCGTGCTGGAGTGCAAGGTGGGTAACAAGGTGGGATGGTACCTTTGGTGACGGAGCTCTCTAGGCTGGGGTTGAAGACATCGCCCGAAAATAGAGTCACTAGCTCGGGCTGGCCCTGAAAACGTTCGTGGCTGCGGTATTCATTGACGGCGGTCACGAAACGAGCAACACCGCCCACCGGCTCGGCGCTAGAAGGTTCCAAATGGTAGACATCGTTGAGATGGAGGATACGCAGGGCAACAGGTGCCGAAGAGCCCGAACTGAAGGTAACGGCAGGCTCATCAGGAGCCGGGGTGTTCTTAGGCATGACGGAAAAGGAGGGGAGGAGGAGGGTAGGAGGGGGTGAGGAAGAAATTGAAGGAGAAAAGAAGTGGTCCAAGAATAGAAAAAATCGGGGTCGGGACGAGACGGGTGTGGAAGATTCAAGAGGATCAGATGCAAGAGACTGGTTTTGTCCCCCCAAGACCCTGAATCTAGGTAAAGAAACAAACAAGGTTAGGATATGTTTGGGTGCCGTTGCCCACGAGCCTGTGAGATGAGGTTTGAGGTAGCGGGCTCGGGTGCGGTGTGAGCTGGCAGCTCCGCGGGGGGGCGGGGGCGGGGGCGGGTGGCAGTGAAAGTAACCGGGAGTGTGTTTGCTGATTGACCAACAGAAAGTGTACGATTACGAAATCGGCTGTCGGGTCACGTGACGATAAGCTGCCCGCAAAAAGTGTGGAGTAAGAACGGATAAACTATGCTATTCTTGGCACGAACCCCATCTGATAAAATGTATGAGGTAAGCGAACGAGGGCTCTCAAAGCCGGGCTGTCCCCCGCTTGCCTGCCGTCACTCGTGGGGGAGGGGGTACGTACCTGGCGCCCTCCCCCCCCCGAAGGCCTCCACTTCTTACGGTTCCGTCTCCGTCTTCTCCGTTCATCAACTTCCTTCGGCATCTCAACCTCCCTCCGTCACTCTCATTGTGTCTCCCTTGCGACAAACCACAGTCCTTCCTCTAGCCCAATCCAAACCCAAGCCAAAATCATCATCCGATTATGACCTACACCCCGGCAGGCTTATTGCTTCTCTTGCGCCCGCGCCCGCCCTGTGTCCGATCTTCGACCGGGACGGCCAGCTCACCGTCTGCATCGCCACACCAAGCGTCTTGGCTGGCGCCTCTGCTTCTGCCAGTCATGTTTCCGTTTCACAACACAATTTCCTGATTCATGCCAAGCCATTTTTTATAATTCTCTTGTCCTCATTCAAGGGCTGCTAGCGGTCATTCCTCATGTTCTCATGTTAGTTCCGATCCCGTCCCTGTCCGAACCTGTCCTCCTCGTCCAACACTGATTCTCCACTAGTACGACTAGTTTCCCACACAGAGTCTTGGCTCATCCCGTCATTTCACAGGCAATCAACCCAAGACTCATCTACACCCATGTCGACGCCGGCGGCTGCGCCATGGGGGAAAAGGGCTTCTTGGACCCCAACATGCGTCCCACGACAATCATCCGCATGACGCACTCGGCGCTCTCCCGTGTCAGCTTCTCTGCCTCCAGAACCGCCTCGGCCAGCGTCGATGGGCGTTGCAAGATACACGTGTACGCATCGATTCCCACGTCGTAGTTGACCCGTGCCCCTGGCCCGATGGTCCCCGCGATGGCAATCACGGGCAGCCCGTGCTTCTTTGCCCGCATGCCAATCTCAGCTGGGATCTTACCCCGGGGAGTCTGGTCGTCGATGCCTCCCTCAGCCGTGAGGACAAGATCGCAGTCGGTAAACAGCCCGTCAAAATCGACGTACTCCGCCACCACCTCATATCTTGGTCGGAGCTTGGCACCGATCAACCGCAGACCGGTGCCCAACCCTCCAGACGCCCCTCCGCCGGGTGACAGGCCCACCTTGTTGTCGCAGAGGAGGCGGCCGGCAACCACAGCGAGCACCTCCATGGCCGCAGACAGCCGCTCCATCTGCGTGGCGCTGGAGCCCTTTTGAGCACCGAACACCCTGGCGACGCCCTCGGGGCCTGACAGCACGTTGTTCCAGTTGACGGCCACCTCAATGCTGACGTCTTTGAGCCGCTTGTCGACACCGCTGAGGTCGATGTTGGCCAGCTCGAGCAGAGACTCGCCGCCCGCCGCAATGGGAAGCGAATGCCCGTCATGGTCGATGAGCCGAGCGCCAAGAGCCTGAAGCATTCCAGCGCCGCCGTCGCATGTGCCCGAGTCACCACACCCGACGACAATCCTCTTTGCACCAGCACCGAGAGCAGCAGCGAGAAGCTCGCCAACGCCAAACGTCGTCGTGAGCCCAGGGTTGCGGAGGTCGGCGGGCACAAGGCTCAGGCCGGCGGCCGCTGCCATTTCGATGACGGCAGTCTTTGGCATCTCGGGGTTGCTACCCCCCAGTATGCCAAAGTAGGACGCAATCGGAATACCGACAGGTCCGGTGACGGTGACAGGGTGAAGCGTGCCACCAGTTGCGGAAACAAGCGCGCTAGTGAACCCCTCGCCTCCGTCGACAAGGGGGACCTTGCGGACTGAAGCCTCCGGCATCACAGACTTGATACCCGCTTCAATGCAGTCGGCGGCAACGTCAGGCTGCAGACTGCCCTTGAATCCAGAGGGGCACACGAGGATCTTCATGCCCTGAGAAGTCGGAAGAGAGCCCATCTTGTCTTGATGAGTTTGTTCTTTGGGGGATTAAGGTAAGAAGAGTTGTGGAGGTAATAAGCCGCTGGGGTGGATTGACGTTGAGAAGAATTGTTTGTGATGTAGTATCCTGATTAACTAAAGTGTATTGATTTAGAGCGACCGTTGAGCAACGAGCGAGGTATGTATGGAGGAGCGAATGTGGGAATAGTGTGAGTTGATGTGGGGAGCGAAGGTGGATGTGGAGTTGTTTATCCGGCCTTCCAACCGCCGCGAACGGTGCTCTTTATAACCACCCACGATGAGGACTTACACAAAACCTGGCCGGGCCGTAAAACTCGCAACGGTCTATTCTCGTTTGCGGCGCAAGATTACGTCTAAGGCGGTGAGGCTTTATGATGACGGCAAAGTGAGACTCGAGATGCGGAGTCTAGCTGCCCAGGAGGGGCTATGAAAATGCTCCACCGGACGCTATCTCACAAACGGGAATTTGCTCGTGTGATGGTCGTCTGGTGGAAAGCCAGAGATCGAAGGAGCCGTGATAGCCTGTGACTGTCCCCCTGGCCCCTTCAGCCCTGCACGTGTCCAATAGCCGGGTGGGATGTCAACTGCAACCGACTTGCAGCCGGACAAACTTAGATCTCGGGAGACCCGAGCCACGAAACGGTCTCATCGTGTAGCAGCAAAGTCCACGTAACTCACCATCGTCGTTCATTAGCACAGCCTTTGAATGGGGCTGGCAGGGCAAGCGGTTAAGTCTAGTATGGCGATCACCGCAGAGGGTTTTCTGTCAATGACCGGTTTCATTGACATTGCAACTTCTCATTCCTTGCTCTCGGCGTCAGACATAGTGAGCACGAGCATACGAGGTGGTTTTGCCCAGATCTCGTATCTCGACCGATGGCTGGGCCCAAAGCATATACTCTCAACTTTGGAAGAAAGGTTGTCTTGTCGAAAAACCAAGGGCCAGTTGTCCAATGATGTATGGGCGTTCCTGAGCTATAAATAAGAATTGCGCCCTTTTTCAAGGTTATTCCAGGGTTCCAACTAGTAACATGTGTTTCCCCCCCCCCCTCTCGAAGACTGCTCCCCCCCAACCAGACACGCTTGTCAGCCACAGAGTTGACGTAGAGAGCCAAGGCCCCGCTGATCGACCCGCCAAGAAAAAGCTTCGGCTGCTTTCCTCGCCAAAAGACCCCCGGCTTTGGAGCAAGGATGAGGCCATCATTTGTGAACAAGGCTAGCGAGCTTTTTTCCGTCCCTTGGCAGAGTCATGTTGGCGAATCTAGGGGTTGCGGTCATTGCCTACTTACCCACTCTGTCCGAAGGTCCGAGGCGAGAGAGGGAGACAGAGAGAAATAGAGAGAGACAGGAAGAAAAACAGGGACAGAGAGACAGAGAGAACGACAGAAGGGCGGATGAATGAGCTTTTCCGGGTTAGGGTTGATTAGGCCTATGCCCAGCCCGGCCACATCACACGAGCTGAACCGGGGCGATGCCATCATGAGCGCATGAGGCGGTGCTTTTGCTCTTGTGCCAGGCGCCGAGAAAACGATACCACTTGAGGAGGTACATCTGCTGTATCTTGGAATCTCTTTGTGTTATAAGAAACTGGTAGCTTGTCTGAGACGCAAGGTTATGCCATCATCAGAAGCCATCTTGCAAATCATCCCTTACTCTCGTTCATCATTTACCCTATACACACACACACACACACACCGTACGCACACATACACTCGTTGGCTTCCGTCTGAGGAGCTCACCCTAGTCTTTCGCTTCCTTGTTTCCGCCTTCCACAGCCGCCCACAGTCACATCGCACAATGTCTAATTCCAAACCGCACGCTTATTACTTCATTCCTCGCAAGCCTGTCGCGGCAGACTCACGGGCGGGGCACAATCTCCATCAAAGCCTGACTCGGTCTCGGTCGAGTCTCTGGCGCGGATGGAGCCCGGGGCTCCCTTCCTTCTCCGAGTATGAAAGGACGACGTACAAATTCCCCTGGCTCCAGGACCCCGAAGACGTGGGAGGCGGCAGACAAAACGCCGCTGTCGTCTTGGAGACCTCTGCCCCCACCGATCGTTCACGCCTGCTCTCCGACAACAACAGCAGCACGCTCGCCGGGCCTTCGACGATGATTCCGCCAGAGGAGAAGCATGAGCGCGTCACGTCGTCCGACGATCCCGAGGACCCGGACCTGGTGAGTCTGTTTCCTCAGCGTGCCTTCTTCGATCTCCTATTTCTCCATTCCCGCCAAGACGAATTGTGGGAATAACATTAATCGGACGACAGGTAACCTGGTCTGGGCCCGACGATCCTATGAACCCTAAGAATTGGCCGAAGCACAAGAAGTGGACAGCTACAATCCTGGTCTCGTGCTTCACCTTCATCTCGCCAGTGTCCTCGACCATGCTGGCGCCGGCGTTGGACACCCTGGCCGATGAATTTGACGTCAAGTCCGACATCGAGACGTATCTTCTCATGTCGATTTTCCTATTGGCGTACGCCGTTGGGCCTTTTGTCCTTGCGCCGCTGTCAGAGATGTACGGCCGTGTTGTCGTGCTTCAGTCTGCCAACATGTTCTATCTGCTCTTCAACACCATCTGCGGCTTCTCGACTTCCAAAGAGCAGATGCTTGCCTTTCGTTTTCTCAGCGGTCTTGGTGGGAGTGCTCCTCAAGCTGTAAGATACAGGCAGAATCCTCTCGCTTTGCTTACATTCTTACTGACCGATATCTCAGCTCGGCGGCGGCGTCCTGAGTGACTGCTGGCGAGCCGAGGAGAGAGGCACGGCGACAGCTATATACAGTCTGGCCCCGTTTCTGGGGCCGGCTGTGGGACCCATTGGTAAGCCACGGCATTCTTCTCCATCAACCCAAGGTGTCTTACTGACTCTGGGTAGCTGCTGGATACTTGACGCAATACTTGTCCTGGCGCTGGATCTTCTGGACCGTTTCGATTGCCGACGCGCTCGTTCAGATCCTGGCTTTTCTCTTCCTCTCTGAGACGTACGCGCCCAAGATCCTGGCCGTCAAAGCCAAGAAGCTCCGCAAGACGACTGGCAACAAGGACCTCCATACGGAATACGACCGTCCGGACAGGACCTTTGGCCAGACTCTGCGGAAGAACCTTGTCCGGCCTTTCCGGATGCTCTTCACCCAGCCGGCGTTACAAATCACGGCGGTATACAGGGCATACCTATATGGTCTCATGTATCTCGTGTAAGTGGCCTCGTGTGTGGCTAATCAGAATTATCCAAGCTGATGTGTCGTTAGTCTTGCTTCGTTCCCATACGTCTGGAGTGAGCAATACGACCAAGAACCTGGCCCTGCTAGTCTGAACTACATCTCGCTCGGCGTTGGCTTCGTCATTGGTCTCCAAGTATCCGGTCCTCTCATCGACAGGGTATTGTTCATATCATCCCTTGAGAAAATTGACGCGGCTCACTGACAAAGTTTCCCAGGTCTATCGAACCCTCAAAGCCAAAAACAACGACACCGGCGTTCCCGAGTTCAGGATTCCCCTCATGTTCCCCACCGCCATCGTGACCCCCCTCGGCCTCCTCCTCTACGGTATCGCGGCGCACTTCGAGATCCACTGGATCGTGCCCAACATCGGCGCGGCGATCCTGGCGGCGGGCCTCATCCTCTCTTTCCAGTGCGTGCAGACGTACGTCATTGACTCCTACGAGCGGTACGCCGCCAGCGCGGCCGGTGCGGCGGCCTTCGTGCGGACGATGGCCGGATTCAGCTTTCCGCTGTTCGCGCCGAGGCTGTACGACGTGTTGGGGATCGCGTGGGGTAATGTTCTGCTGGCCGGTATCGTCTTCGTCAACGGCCTGATTGTCCCCTTTGTCATGTGGCGGTGGGGTGCTTGGCTCAGGAGCAAGAGCCCCTACTGCGCTGGCTAGAGATGGGTGCAATGTTTGTGTCTCTTGGCATAGCCGCAATGTGCGTAGTATATTGCACATGATGTCATTCCTTCAACATAACACTCACATGGTACCACGTTCTTTGGTATCAAAAGATGGGAACCACCTTGTCGGTTCTGGTGCATGAGGATTCTTATACATGGAACAGTCAGAGTTGGAATTGTGGAACTAGAAGCTTGCCAAGTCCCAATTCATAATTTACTTTTTGCAAGTCTTCAAGGTCTGGAAAACCGGTTGAAATAGCGACAGTGTCGGTTCCTGCTGTCCACCTTGGGCTACTATTCGTCTTTCTGCGTAGACTGCTGCTCGCCACCGCTTCCGTTGCGAGATTCTTCTCTGCCCAGTGAACGGCCACCACAATCACCGCTCTCATCTCAACAGTGATGGTCATGATGTTGAGTGTTTCTAGTCTCATGCTGCCGTCTCCCAAGGAGCAGTAGAGAGAAGCGCTCACAGAAGAGAAAGAGTTATCTTGAGGTCGTTAAGTGCATTCTCTGAACGAAATTGCGGTTAGGACTCGGGATCGAAATACAGAAGTTGGTTAGGGTTTGGCTTTTGTAAATAGCGGTAGAATAGCAGGCAATAGAAGGACGGAGATACCCAAATATTATTGGGAAAGAGTTTAATCAATAGTGGTATTAGGGTATAAGACCGATAATTACAACCTTCGTGTGCTCCCACACTTATAATGAGTAAACCGTAAAACAAATGCGCAACCCGGGATATCAAGACTCAAAAGCAAAGCTCATTCGTTACCCTACTCGTCAAAAAAATTAAATTTGCATCGATCTTACTGTTCCTCGCAAGAGTCTTCAAATCGACGCCCGCGCAATGTTCTTGCCCGCAACCAGACCGGGGCCCTTCTCCGTGAAGAAGGTCTTGGCCTTGGCGGCGCTGACGATGAAGCCGGGAAGCTTCATCGTGTTGAACTGGCCCGTCGCCTTCTTCTTGCCGATGGTCACGAAGACCTGCGGCTTGAGGGTGAGCTTGAGGTCCTTGACCTTGGTCTCGTTGCCCGTGAGGACGGCGTCGAGGTTGTCGGCGAGGTGCAGGGCCTGGCCCTCGGCGCGCATGAGCTGCTTGGCCTCGAGGTTGCCGACGTCGCCGACGCCCCAGACGTTGATCAGACCCTCGACGCGCAAGTCGTGCTTGAGCTTGACGTTGCCCTTATCGTCGAGGAGGTGCTCCGGCACGAAGGTGGTGTTGGGCCGCACGCCGAAGAGCGGCAGGTACAGGTCCGCCGTCAGGGTCTCGCCGTTGGACAGCTTGACCGACTTGAGGGCGCCGGTGGTGTCGGCCTCGGTGACGCGGGCGTTGGTGACGAGCTTCACCTGGAGCTGCTGCAGGTTCTTGGCGGCGATCTTGCCAAGCTGGGGCAGGAGGCCAGGGAGGGGCGCGGCGCCCTCGACAATGAGGGTGATTTGCTTGGTGGAGCCGTAGGCGTGGCCGAGCTCGCCGGCCGTCTCGACGCCCGTCGTACCGGCGCCCGAGATGATGATGGAGTTGGCGGCCTTGACCTCGGACTGGAGGCCGTGCAGCGCGCCGAGCGTCTCCTCGTGGGTGCCGATGGTCTTGAACGGGAGGCCGCTGGCGAGGCCGGAGCCCGTGGCGATGATGAGGTGGGCGTACTCGATCGTCTTCTGCCCCTCGTTGGTCTCGACCTGGACGGTGTTGGTGGCGGCGTCAAAGGCGGTGGCCTTGCCGAGGACGAAGTCGAAGGCGTCCTGGGGGTACTTTTCGAAGCCGGGCTTGATCTGGTTGAAGAGGGTGTCGTCGGAGAACTCGCCGGGGATGATGGCGCGCACGGCGGCGCAGTTCCAGTACAGATGGGTCGAGGGCGAGACGAGGGTGACCTTGAGATCCTTGACCTTGGGCTGGGTGTATTTCAGGAGCTTGTGGGCGATGCCGAGGCCGGCGTAGCCAGCGCCCAAGATGACGACATTTTGGATCATTTTGGCGGGATGTACAGTCGTCAAGCAGCTGTAGGAGACGGCGGGGGTTTATTCTTTATTCTTGATGGTGCTGACGGGGCCTGTTGCTAAGAAACGATAGTTTCTCCAAACAAGGGAGAGGGAAAAGTCGTCGGTTTAATGGGTGAAAAGGGGATAAGGTCGATTCGATGATCCAGGAGCGGAAACGGGGATGCCGTGGGGGAGTGCGGAAGTGCGAACGGACTTAAGCAAAACCACCACAAGAGGTAGTCAAAGAACCAGTCACAACGAGAGAGAGAGATATGTGGGAAAAGGCGGGGACGGGAGGGGACGGGAGGAAGAAGGGAGGTGTACGGGCAAGCGGGAGAAGGGAGGGAGCGAATCCTTTTATCAACGCGAAGAAAGGCAAAGAATTCAGTGTCATATTTTAGCTGACGCCGCGCGGGTTCCGGCCGAGAGTATGTGGCATCATCATATCGATGACGGGCGCTTTGTCCAGTTAGTTACATAGTAGTAGTCGTCCCACTGCGGCTCGGGCTTTTTTGTTTGTTGGCCCGGACTTTTAGACCAGACCGGGGGACTTGGACACCCATTAGGAACCAGTCCAGCCCAATGTTTCAGACGAAAGAGCGCTCGGATTGTTGAGTCGTGTCTGCTTATTACAAGCGAGATTGGCCCAGGAGATTCGATTCTTTCATTTTGTTCTTTTTTGTTTTCTATGGCTGGCTTTCCCTTGCGTTAGGGTCAGGCTCATGGGACTGGGGGAGCTGAGGAGATGTACGCACTGGACTCATCATGATGGGCCGCAAATTGCAACGCGAGAAGAGTGAAAGCAACTTGTAGGTACGGTCCGTACGTACGTACGTGTATGTGTACCCCTGTACGGACGACCCAGCAAACAATGTCCGAAGCGCGTATGGAAAGCAACAATGCAAAGCAGGGATGATGGGATGGGTGAGATGGGTAAGATTCAGCACAGGGGTTCGACAGGCCCAGAGGCAGCATAACGGCGCAGCGGGTGCTACGGCATTAGCGCAGGGTAGCGCGCGCGCGCGTGCTCTGCCTGAGTTCCGGCGCAGAGATGAGCGTCTTTATTTTTCTTTGCAGACTTGCCTGGACTTGCCTGGACTCTGCCAACAATGAGAAAAACGTATTTCACCGCAAAGGAGACAGGTTCGTGACTTCATGACTGACTTTGGAAGTCGCACCGATTCTAGGCTGAACTTCTCTGCCTTTCAGGCGCTGGAGCATCAAAAGGGGGGGGGGGGGGGGGGGGGGGGCCTGTGGACTATGGCAGTTCGGCAGTACCGTAGAGTGCCTTAGTCAGGGGAGGAGGGGGAAGAGGCGCGGCGCGACGCATTGGCAATACTCACGCTCATCGTTCGTCTTACCAAGCCGTGGGAGCATTTTCGAATTGCACTTCTCGGTAAGCCATCACCTTGTTAGTCCCAAGTAGGTACAAAATAGTGTCGGCGACGATTGAGTCCGTTCGCCGGGTACTTGGGGGCCACAGGAAGAGTGGGGGTCGGTCCCGGTCCCGAATACAGCGCCGTCCCCTGTGGAGCACGCCATGCTATGCCGGAGGAAGGCACAGTGTGGCGATAGCCGCCGCACTGCTGCTCTCCGGTCTTTCACTCGCTCTCTCTCTCTCTTTCTCTCTCTCTCTTCACTCACTCACTCCTTCGCTACTCACTCACCCGCATCGTCACTCTCGAGTTCATTCTTACACTGTCCTCTCAGAGCGTTTTTCTTTTCGTTTTCCTACGACTCGTTTGTCATCATGCAAACTGGTACCGTAACCTAACGGCACATGACAAACTCTCTTCGGCTTACCAAATCGTAGAGTTCGTTCTTGGAATCAACATCGAGTGTCTGTCTGGTTACCCCGACTCAAATGCGGGTAACATCAGCAACAAGGATGCCTCTCCCCGCTCGCAAACTCACAATCTTCCATCCCAAAGTCCGGCAGAAGCTTATCAAAGAGCTTTGGCCAGCCATCGTTCAGTGTGTGCTCCATCCATCCCATCACTGCAGCCCAAGCCTGCGGGTACCATGCTCTTCGTCTTCGGCACTGTTGCAGCGATCGAGTCACACTCTACATCAACGTCACTTTGTCTCCTCCGTCTCCTCCGGTTGCAGTGGTTTCAAGTGTCGTATTAGGTCTCTCAGTATAGGTATGTCAACATCTCATGACCCCTTGGGATCCTCAGGTCTGCAACCATCGGATGCCTCGGATTCGTGACAATAGAAAGAAAGGCCACCAGCATTTTCACATACTGCCGGCTCCCTCGGTCAAGGCTGAGCAACCACCGTGACAACTCAGCCTGAACTCTTCTCGCAGGCTAAACTTTCACTATGTGTTTGTTGGCGGCTCAGGGGAGGTAATCTCGTGATATTGCAAGGGCCAAGACCCAGGCCGCTGTGCCGCTCGTGGCACTGCATCGCGTCCACTGTCACCGACCATCCCGAAGCATCTACATTCTTTAGCACTAGGATCCTTGCTCTGACACCATGTACGAAAGGACTTGAGGGAGTTTACCCGTGGTCCATTCTCGATGGCTGCTGTTCATGAAGGTTTGGATGCACGATGCACCACAGACCGTCAAGGTTGGCAATACAGTTTACAGCACATTTCAGTTCGTCCTTGGTGATACACCAGCCATATAGGTATCGTGAAATCGTCTATTCATACGCATTCGCGAAGTGGTCAAGTAAAGCAGAAAAGGAGCAAAGGACGTAATCACGCTCAAGTAACAAGCTTCATTCTAACTTCTAGACAAGTAGCCGTTGGCTGCTTTGGAACACCCAACCAGGTATAAGACGCCCGTTCTTCTCTTCGCCATCAATCGTGGCTGCTCTCTTCTACGTACAAAACCAGACAATCATTTGACCCGCGAAAGAGAAGAGGCGGCCACGGCCGAGTGGATCTCGTCCTCCGCCCCGTCCTCCAGAGGCAGCAGAGGCGACCTGACCGTCGCGTGCTCCAGAATGCCCCTTGCCACCAGCGCGTGCTTCAACGCGACGGTTCCCTCCATGTGCGATCCTCTGTGGTACACGGCCTTGGTAACCGGCAGCAGCTTGTCGTGGATCGCCCTCGCCCTCGGGTAGTCTTTGGCCTTGCCCGCCTTGATCAACTCAATCAGCGCCTCGGGTGCGATGTTGCCGTATCCCACGAGCATCCCATCGACGTCAAAGGCGGTGTGCAAGAGGTACTCGTCGTGGCAGGTCAGGACCTGGAGGTCGGGACGCTCCTTTCGGATGACGGGGATCTCCGTGTCCCACCGTCTCATGTTGCGGACGCCGTTCTTCATCGCGAACACGCCCGGCTGCGCCGAGATGTCGAGGAGGGTCTGCAGGCTGTACGTCGCCTTGGTGACGTCCGGGTACTGGAAGAGGATGAGGGGCAGCTTGCTGACCTCGTAGACCCTTTTGTACCGGTCTTGCGGGGCGCCGGGCTGGTAGCCGAACCGGAGCCAGCCGTGCGAAGGGTACAGCAGGCCGGCCGCGGCACCGGCTTCCCGCGCGCGCTTGGCCTCGAGCGCGGCCACCTCGGTTCCTTCGCCCGTGATGCCGGCGATGATAGGGATGCGGTTGTCGACCGACTTGACGAACGCCTTGATGACGGCGAGCTGCTCATCTTGCGTCAGGAAGGTGCCCTCGCCAGCATGGCCGAGGACGACAAGGCCCTTGACGCCGGAAATGCTGCCAAGCCAGGAGCCGAGGCGGTGAATGGCGTCGTAGTCGACGCTGCCGTCCTTGTTGAAAGGGGTAACGGGAGCAGGGGTGAGACCGCGGAGGTCAAGTCCGACGTTGGAACCCATGTTTGCAAGTGGGATGGTGAAGGTTGGTTTGTGAGAGAGAGAGAGAGAGAGAGAGAGAGAGAAATAAGTGGATGGGCTGGACGAGCAACAAAGCCTGTTTTGACTTTTGAGTAGTGGGTGTGATGATTTGATGAGTTCGTTGAAGTTGATGTGGAATAACTTGATCAATGTCTCGCAATGACAGGTTTTATAACATGACGAACTTCAGACTTGACCCCGCGTGGCAACGATCTCGCGTCTTGCAAAAGGCCGAGCCGCGCTCACAAGGACCGAAGCTTCAACTCGTCTACCGGAAATTCACGAGGGACACCGTCATCCGCAGTAGGTTCAGGCAAACTATGACGCCGTTTCCGCCGCTGGCTGTGGTCTGGAAATGTAGCTCCTTTTCCGAGGGAATCCGCGTGTGTAAGTCCGAGATGAGTCCGGAAGGATCCACGACGAGGGACGCCCACCAAGCCAGCGCATACAGTAGAGCATGCAATTGATTATTGATGCTGATGGGGTAGATGTTTCCGGAACCGGGGGACTATCACTCCATCTTTATGGATCGACTGTGTCATAGTTGCTGCGCCCCGGAAGCATGATCTATGGGGAGACGGCAGCGAAACACCAAATGAGGCGATCCCTCCTGACTGAGCCAACCTTCATGCCTCTCTCTGGCTGCTTTGAGCCTTGAAAAGAACTTGGCAACGCTTGCAATGAAGGTCACTTGTAGATGAAGCGTTTTCCGGTGGTAATCCGGTAGCGCGCCGCCTTTCGGCGTCAGGACCGCTACGCGGCTTTAGCCTTTGTGTTCGGAGTCAGGAGTCCGGATCAAAGAACCCCCCCCCAAAGTGAACAAAACTTTCATCTTTTCCGAGGTCCCTCGCAACTTCACCCAGCGCCAAGCACCCTACCCCAGATTTCTCTACGCCCTTCCCCCGCAACTCCAGACTCCACCGGGGAACTGTTGGCGGATCCTGTTGCTTTCCCCCAGAAAAGGTGTACATGTAGGATGGTGGTTTGTTGAGGAGTCTTCTAGTTGCGCTTCTAAACTATAAAGCCGAGCCGCGACAACTCCCAGAAGATCCCAACCCCGGATCTCCAGTGCTCCCATCAAAACACATCTATCCTGTGCCCTGTCTTCCTCCACACGGATCCTTAACGAGTTTTACCAGGGCCGTCAGATACACCAAGACCGAAATGGCCGTTACGCGGACCTCGTCCGACCTCTCCGACGTCGAGCGTGTCTCCCACGGAAAAGAGACCGTTGCGCACGATGAGTGCCCACGAACGAGCGGTATGAGACCTGAAGACGTCGAGTTTCTCGCCAACTTCCCAGAAGATAGGAAGAAGAAGACCGTTCGTAAGGTTGATGTGAGTGTTCCCGGACCTTTGGCCCATTCTTTTTCGGGGGTTTCTTTTGTACAACGAACACGGAATGCATCAAATCAACTGACAGCGCTGCCATCAGTACCGCCTTATTCCCATGCTCGTTCTGCTTTACCTCATGGCCTACCTCGACAAAACCAACATCGGCAACGCCAAGATCGAAGGCTTGCTAGTCAGTCTCGACATGACTGGCGTGGAATACAACGTGGCAGTCTCTGTGTTCTTTATCCCTTTCGTCCTAGCCGAAGTCCCGAGCAACATGGTTCTCCACCTCTTCAAGAGACCTTCTCTCTACATTGGCGGCATTGTCGTGTGCTGGGGCATCGTCATGACGTGCAATGGCGTCGTCCAGAGCTACGGTGGCCTGATTGCCGTCCGAATCTTTCTCGGCCTTTTTGAGTAAGTGGAGCAAACACGAAAAGGGGTACGGGGACTTTTGAAGAGACGCTAACATTTCTCAGAGCAGGTTTCCTCCCCGGAGCCATCCTGATCATCTCCAAGTGGTATCTACCCAACGAGACACAGACTCGAATCGCTCTCCTGTATACTTCCGCAGCGTCCGGAGGTGGCTTTTCGGGACTTCTCGCTTTTGCCATTGCCAAGATGGACGGGGTCGGCGGTTACGAGGGATGGAGATGGGTAAGTTTTGTGTCGACGAGCCCTTTTGGTCGAAACGCTCTAACACGCACGTCAAGATCTTCATCATCGAAGGGTTGGCAACGGTAGGCATTGGAGCCATGTGCTTCTTCTTCCTCGTCGACTCTCCTGCCTTATCGAAATGGCTCGACGCCGATGAGAAGCGATACCTCGAGCTCCGACAGCAAGTCCGGCGTGTCGTTCGGCCGGACGAGTTCCGAGACAGCCACTTTGACAAACAAGCCATTTTCTCGGTTCTGACGGACTGGAAAATCTACCTGTTGATCCTGGTCAACTGGTCCAACGCGGTCCCCAACTACGCCATGAAGTTCACCATGCCCCAGATCATCAAGAACATGGGCTACACCTCGGCCAATGCGCAGCTCCTGACGATCCCGCCGTACGCGGTCGGTGCCGTCTCGGCCTACGTCTTCTCCGTGTTTGCCGACCGGCACTCCTGGCGCATGCCGTTCATCGTGGGGCCGCAGCTATGCCTGATTGTTGCTTTCAGCATCTTGTTCGCCAAGAGCGCCGACATCAAGAACAACATCGCCTTGTGCTACTTCGCTGTGTGCCTCGCCTGCTTTGGGTATGTTGCGATTCCTTCAGAAGCCCTTGACGCACGATCCATCATCTATGAAGAAAGAAAGGCATCTCTGAAGCTGACTTGACACTCTCCAGCATGTACCCAATTCTGCCCGGAGTCAACGCGTGGAACCTCGCAAACACGCCCAGCCCTACGAAGCGAGCCATCAGCATTGGGTTCTTGGTCTGCGTCGGCAACATCGGTGGCCTTATCGGCAGCTACATCTACCTCGACAAAGAGGCGCCGAGGTACCCGACTGGGTTCGGCACGTCGTTTGGCTTCGCCTCGGCCGGAGTGGTCGCAGCCGTCACTCTTGAGCTTCTGTTGAAGAGGCTGAATAAGAAGAAGGAACTTTTGAGCGAAGATGAAGTGAGGCAACGCTATACAGACGAAGAACTTGACCGCATGGGAGAGAGGAGCCCCTTGTTCAAGTATGCTCTCTGAGCATGGAAAATGCCATCACCATTAGCTTTTGGTCTCGATATTGATTATAGCAAAATACTGCAACTGAACAAACACATCGAGGAGTCTCACGTGTCTCTCGACTTTTCTGCTACTGTCACTTCTCAAGTCGAGTCATGCGTTCTCTCACCAGCATCCACCTCAGTGGAGATTTAATTCAATCATCACGGCCGGTTGGCCCAATGGCAAGGCGTCTGACTACGATTCGTTGTGTAATCAGGAGATTCTGGGTTCGACCCCCAGGCTGGTCAATTTTTTGTTGTTCCCAGTGTGGAGGTTGCTGGAAAAACAGCACTTCTCTCTTCCACTCCTCACTGTCTCTCTCCAGCAACAGGGTTTCCCCCTTTTCTTCTTTGCAACCAATCAACCCACTTTGAACTTTCAATACAGTCTCATTTTCGTATCAGTCGGTATTTGAACTGTGTAGAGAGTTGCAACACGCGAATCTCGTTTCAACGCGGCTCAGTACCCTAACGACTCGTAAATGGCGCCAAAGGATTCAAACTGCTTGAACGCCTTAACCTTGGGCTCGATCATCGGCTCCATGCCCTTGTCCGCCTTCCTCAGCGCCTCGCGGTACGCAGGGCGCTCGGCCACGTCCTTCAAGTACCTCAGGATGTTCTTGTGCGGCGACAGGTCGAGGAGCGGGAAGAAGCCGCGCATAGTGGTGAGGGTGAAGACGGTCATGATGTCCGCGGCGCTCAGCTGCTGTCCGGCGAGCCACTTGTTGTCGGCCAGGCGGTCGTCCACCAGCTTGAGGATGCTGTGTGTCTTGGCATCCATCTGCTTGCCGAAGGCGCTTTCCCAGGCACCCGCGAACAGGAGAGTCATGGCGCGGAGCATGGCGGGCTGGAGAGTGCCGTTGGCGAAGTGAAACCACTCGAGATAGGCGGCGTAGTCGGCATCGTCGGGGGTGCGTCGCAGCCTCGGCGCCCCGGAGCCGATCTTGGAGCCGTGGACAGTCAGGATGTACTCGACGATGGCGCCGGATTCCGAGATCTCGACGGGCGGTGAGACCGTGCCATCGCGGAAGTAGGGTGCAGTGCCAGCGGGGTTCTGACGTGGTTAGCCGGCATGACCCCTGTTCCGTGCGTGGGTGGTGGTCGGCGCTGGTAAACACAACACTCACCAGGTCTTTGATCTCCTTTGGCGCGAGGCCAGACTTGGGATCCCGCTCAAAGACGTGCAACTTGTAGGGGACTTGGAGTTCCTGACGAACCGTGAGTAACTGCTGACACGGACTGGAACTGGCCGACTGACCTCCAACAGCCACACAATCCTCTCGGATTGCGAGAGGTGCAAGTGGAAAACCTCGATAGACATGGTTGTTGAGTATCGAGAAATAATGTGAGACGTGTTGGTGGCTACGAATCGAGGACAAGCAACTCGAGGGTTTGCTCTGCATGTTATATGTTGAAGCCCTCACTGGCTGGTGTAGGGGGATCGATCTAAGCACCGGTCTAAAGCGACGGACCGTCTCCATTTTTCGCCATACTGACGTCAAGGGCCCAGGGACAGAGTTTGGAATCGCAGGCAGTCTACACACAAGCGAGCGGACGGGACTGTACAGGCACGATTACACGTGTAACGGGTCGAGCTTTTCTGGGGAGCCGGTGCAACTCTGGAAGCCGCCGTCCGCCTCTGAGGGACAGCGGACAGGGACCGGGCTCGGGTTGGCCGGAGCAGAGCGGGGGAGATGGCGGGGGCAGATACCGGATTTAGGATGGACTTGGGGCGGGCTGGATCGACTGACCGTCCGATCATCCGTCCGATTTCTTGATGGCATCTCCTGGGGTTCGGTGCCGAGTTGTCGTAAGAAGTAAGCCGCTTGCTTATAACGGTGGTGTCTTTAGATGCATACTTACAAATAGTCTTGTTAGCTGACTTGAACGTGGCGTGTGTGTGTGTGTGTGTGTGTGTGTGTGGCCAGAGAGAGCTCCGGGTTGAGTATTTGTCATTGAGATGAGGGGCTACTGGGGCGGCCTTGAGGGGAGTCGGCATCTTGCTCCCTACTGTTGTAGGGTCTGCAAGCTGCTAAAGCCATAGTGCATACGGGGCTTGCAGTTTCTAGGGTGGTGTCTCTATTGTCAGGCCAGGCAACTAAGCGTATGTATGCATGTAGTATCTTTGGCTATGTAGGTAAATCCAGCCGGGACTGGACGGATGAGAATCAACTCAGCACGTGACCCACATAAGTGCCGATGACCGGATTTGTTTCCTATTGGAGCACCCGTCACAACCAAAGACAGAGAGGGCAATGAGCTTGGACTTTGCTAGATCGGGAGCTGAGAGTTCAAAGCCGCTCGAGATTTGGCGCTTGCCCCGCATCCCAGTTGACTGACTAAGCAAAAGCTCAAAGAGGACAAGGGTTGAATGAGGGGGGGCGTACAGGCATGGAAACATCCCTTGTCCCCCTTAATAATCAACGCGTCCCAGTCGTCGTCCCCCCTTTGCTTTTCCGAACAATCAATCTCTCCCTTGAGTCCCCGAAAGTCGACCACGCGTAACCCGACGGATCCACATGCTTGTTGGGGGGTTCTTATCGGCGTCAATGGCTCTTTGATATGACACACGCGAGGAGACATTCAAATCGGGTATCGGACAAAGACTACTACTCGCTTTGGTCACAACACCGTTGATTCGTCGGTGGTTGTTTGGCGTTCCGCTGGTCGGGGAAATCCTTTGCGGTCCACCCCCCCCCCCCCCCCCCCCCCCCCCCCGGAGAAACGGACTTGAGTCAGTGGAACCGGTCATCCAACGCGCCGGAGGGTCGGATATTCGCTCCTTGGGTATGGTATAGTGCGTTAGGGTATATGCTGTATGGTAGGTAGTAGGATGGCGGACACACCCACGGCGACAGCGGCGACAGCGGCGACAACGGACGCCGGGCTCACCCTCCGAGATGACGGCCCTGCCGCACACACCCCGTCGTCCTCCAACATCTCGCAACCGTCGTCCTCCAACATCTCGCAACCGTCGCCCTCGAGTGTCCCGTCCAGCATCTCGGAGAGCAGGAAACGCAGCCTCCCCGCAGCCTCCCCCGACGAAGGCCGCCGCTATTCGTCTGCAACGGCCGCCAGCCGGCGAAGAAACCACAAAGTCAGCCGTGCGTGCGACTACTGCAAGGCCAAGAAATTGAAATGCTCCGGCACCATCCCCTGCGACGGGTGCACGAGGAAGAGGCTCTCGTGCATCTACGATGCTTCCTACCGTCGAGGCAGACCGCCGACGCCTCCTCCGGCACCCGGCCCCCGCCACGAGACGACTGAGACTACGCTGACCCGTTTACTCCCTCCTATTGAGGCGCACAGGTTCGTCTTCCCCTTCCAAGAGCGGGCAAGCCTCTTCGGATTATCCTACAGGATGAGCATAATGTGTTGACGAGCCCCAGGAAACTGCTTCCTACCGAGGCGCCCCTCTTGCTACACCCTTCCCCAGGAGTCACGCTGCCGGGTCTAAGTACAGTCAACGCCGCCCGGCCTATAGACTCCGAGCTTGCACCCATCAACATCACGGACGTTGGAGCAAACGAGAGCGTCCCACCGACGTCGAGGGCGTCGCCAGAAGTCGAGATGGCCGAGATCGGAGGGCAGTACGTTGACAACACGTCAAGCCTTACCTTTCTTCACCGGGCCTGGAAACGTCTTTCCTCGCAGAGGTCGGGCGGGAGCGATGCTCCGGGACACGTCCCCAGCGGCGTCGAGCAGCACCAGAAGCTGACGAGGGCCGGTGACAAGCCGTTTGAATCCCATGTTCTCGATGTCTCGGCTCTCCCGGATCGATCCACGGGCCTGGGGATGCTGCGCTTCTACTTCGACGTCTGCGTCGTGACCTATCGCTGTCTGCACCAGGGTTATGTCACCGAGTGGTTCGAGGGGCTGCTTACGAATGCACAGGTCAACCGGCCCCTGCATCACGGCATAGGATACGCCAAGGCCTCCATCGTCATGACCATTCTGGCCATCGTCACGCTGCGGCAAAGCAAGGTCCGAGGAGGCACCGGTACTGCCGCGGCGGAGAGCTCTGATCTCCGGCGCAGCGATGCTTACTTCTCTCACGCTTCAAGCCTCACAGACATGGAGGTCGGCCTGCCGAAACTGGAGTCCGCGCAGTCTCGTCTGTTGCAAGCTCTCTACCTCCTCCAGACGTCCCGCATGAACCAGGCATGGTACGTCTTTGGGAGCATCCTCCCCATCGTCTCGGCGCTGGGCCTGCACCGGAAGTCTGGCCGCAACAGGGGCAGCGGCGACAGGGACTACATCATCTCGCAGTGTAGGAAGAGGACTTTCTGGGTGGCCTACACCATCGACAAATACCTGTCCGTCGTCTTTGGCCGTCCTAGGATGTACCACGACGACAACATCGACCAGGATTTCCCGGACCGCGTCAACGACGAAGACATGACGCCCCAAGGGAAGTCGAGGGATGAGCCCGAGATGGACTGCCACGTCGAGAGCCTCATCTTCCACGCGAAGCTAGCCCAGCTCATCGACGGCATCTCGAGAGAGGTCTACTCGATCAAGCACATACCCAAGCACGACCGCCTCATGGCAGCCCACCGGTACGGCCAGGCTCTTCACCAGTGGCGCGAGTCGCTCCCCCATCACCTGGGCACCGTCCGGCCCATGTCCTTAATCCCTTCGTTCCGACGTCAGAACACGGCCCTCAAGCTTGCGTATTGCCATGCCATCATGCACGCCAACCGTCCCTTTCTCCTCGGTACCGGGGCGTCTAACAAGAGCGGCCGGCGTTCCGCCCTGGACGACAGCGTCGACGAGTGCATCAACGCCGCCAAGGCCGCGCTCGAGACGGTCGACGGCATGGCCAGCGACGGCACGCTGTTCCACGCCTTTTGGTGGACGCCGTACGTGACCTTTTGTGCGCTGGCGGTTGTGTACGTGTGGGAGATCCAGAGGGGCAGAGATGACGGCGAGGAGGGGCTCTTTGAACTCGCCGAACGCTGCCAGAACCACCTGGCGGACGCCACCGCCGCCGAGAGCCCGGGTCGCAGGTACAGCGTCATCCTCGAAGAGCTTCGACAGGAGGCCAGGTACCATTCTGCCGGGCCCTCGGGTCGCGACCAGAGGCCCGCGACCGAGCCGGCCGAGCGCCGCGGAGGCGCCGAGCCGACGCGGCTGGACGACGCCCCGAGACCCCCGGCGCCGCCGGCAGATATGGGCGAGGTGTTCCAGCAGCCGGGCTTCGAGGGCATGACGAGCCTCTTCAGCAGCTGGGAGACCACGGACTGGCTGGATCTCGACTCTTCGGTACACCAATTCCTCCAAAGGATCTAAGATAAAACACCGGAAGCTGATCAGTACCCCAGGCATTTGCGACTTTCCCCAACTTTGACGGATCCCCTGTCTATTGGATGCCGGACGTTTGACGCCCTGGCCAGCCATCCCTCCCTGGTGGCGCGTCCACTCTGGCGTTAACGAGCATTGATGGATGTACGGCGAGACAGATCGGCATGTGCTGTGGCGAGAAATTTGGCTGTAGGGTAAAACGGATGACAGGATCATCGTCCAACAAAACATGTAAAGCAGGATGAGATAGTAAGCGTCAGCTCGGTTTTGTCTTGCGGCAAACACGAAGTTGCGAATGATTGGAGCGCCAGAACTTCCTCAGGACATAATGACTCGGCTTCCATCCGATTTAGCATCATGTCAATTCAGAGAGGCCCGGGGTTCAGGCAATCCATCCCCCCCGCAACGGCAGCCAGCCTTCACACGATGATGATGACCTACACTCTCCTCGCGGTGCTCCGATTTGGCATTCCAGCCAAGACGGGCGGCTGGCCCCAGACAGACCCTGCTAAGCGGGGGAATAAGTTCCGTCGGCGGCGTAACATGCGGGTCATTCCCCGTCATTTTACCCAGCAAGTCAGTCGCCTCCATTTGTAAACTGCGCCCGCCCGCTGAGCGGCCGTCGGCACTCGGCAAACAGAGTTTAAGGTGCCGGGTTCACCTGGGGGAGAGGGTGCCGAAAGTGGCCGTGGCAAAACTTCCTCAGAGTCCAGACGAACATGTTTCAATCCCTTTTAGAGGTACTGCCTTGCTGTGGAATACTAGTTAACATGATCTTGCTCGTGCTACAATCCACCTTTTTCGTCCTAAGTCTAGATACATAACATCCTCACGTTTAGAAAGAAAACACAGCATCTAACACAGGTACATTGTTCAGGTTAAAAAAAAAAAAAACCTCTCTTGGGAGAAAAGCTCTAGCACATAATGTAACGATGAAACCCCCTTATTTTCTTGACAAGTGGGAGTAACGAGATCTCAAGAGTCTGGGCAACTCTATTCGTTTTACACACCTTCCTACTTCGCCAGGGTAGGAAAGGAAAAATACGATGAACATGTTTCTCACTGATGACTTACCCCCTTTAGACAAGCCTGGCACGGCCCCCTAGCTTAGCCAACCGGCTAAATTGACGATAATGGAGTTTCTATGGCCCCCTTTCAAACATCATGCTGTAACCCTGAATGTGGGGTAACGAGATGATCGGGTTTTACACAAAGAGCCCACGGCCCCCCCCCCCCCCCCTTGCCGTCTCTCAACCGCCGTGTAAGGGGAAGATACAAAAGGCTTGCTCAGAGTCCGTCTCTGTTGACAACGCTGCTGTTCTCGCCCACCCTGTGACCGCAACTCCCCATAGAGCCCATCTTCAACTCCCACAACCGGGAACAGGATCCACAATCCAATCCCAGCAACAGAGTCGACATCATCATCGGATCCGGCGCCATGAAGCTTAGCACCATCCTCTCCGCCGTTGGGCTGGTCGTCTCGGCCGGCGCCGCCTCGCTGCAGCAGGTGACCAACTTCGGCTCCAATCCCAGCGGCGTCAAGATGTACATCTACGTCCCCGACAAGCTGGCGGCCAACCCCCCCGTGATCGTCGCCATCCACTACTGCACCGGCACCGCCCAGGCCTACTACAACAACAGCCCCTACAAGGGCCTTGCCGACCAGAAGGGCTTCATCGTCATCTATCCCGAGTCGCCCTACTCCGGGACCTGCTGGGACGTCTCATCCAAGGCGACCCTCACCCACGACGGGGGAGCAAACAGCAACTCCATCGCCAACATGGTCAAGTATACCCTGGATAAGTACAAGGGCAACAAGTCCAAGGTCTTCGTGACGGGTTCTTCGTCGGGGGCCATGATGACTGTGAGTCCACCTTTCCTGTTTATCGCTCGCTCGGCCGAGTCGTTCCGTTCACTTACACGCAACGCCTCCGCGCAGAACGTCCTGGCCGCGACGTACCCCGACGTCTTCGCCGCCGCAATCGTCTACAACGGCGTCCCGGCCGGCTGCTTCTACACGAACTCCGTCAACGGCTGGAACAGCACCTGCTCGCAGGGCCAGTCCAAGGCCACGCCGCAGCGCTGGGCTCAGCTGGTCTACGACGCCTACCCCGGCTACGCCGGGTCCCGGCCCCGCATGCAGATCTACCACGGCAGCACCGACACCACCCTCAACTACGCCAATTACCAGGAGACCATTAAGCAGTGGTCCGGCGTCTTCGGCTACAACCCGGACAAGCCCGTCACGTCCTCCCAGAACACGCCCCAGGCGAACTACCGCACGGATGTGTTTGGCGACCACCTTACAGGTGTCTGGGCCGTTGGTGTTGGGCATACCGTCCCGATCCGGGGCGCTGACGACATGAAGTTCTTTGGTTTGTAGGAGTCTGGGATTTTTGGAGAGATCTTCTTGGATATATTAAGTACAACTTAGTCAGGACTAGTCTGACAGTATATAAAGTTAAACCAGCTTGAGGCGTTTGCCTGGTGTGCTTGTGAACAACTCCCCTGCTGGGAATTGGGAGTCTTAAGGCCATTCTCTCTTGACGCTATGTTTTCAGGGCTGTGACAATTCCATCACTGTCCGGCAGTTCTTGCAAAGCTGATATTTAACTGAATGGAGTTGAACACCCCCCCCCCCCCTTTCTTGACACCTGTGTAGAAGGAGTTTACTGGAGGCTCAAGCTTGAGACCTTGCTCGCATCGACACTCATCGCAGCCAAAATCTCGCTACAGGCGATAATACATGACGGGAGAATAAGGCACTCATTAATCTCTAGTATTCTTATGGAAAGCTACGTAGTAAAATCAACAAGTTTCCTTTTTATGCTTATACACTGTACTACAGTTAAGATTCAATCGTCGGAGTAGCTCTGTGAAGATGTTCTGCTGGGCTGCTGAGCAACCTGCAGGCCGGTCGACAAAGAAGCCGATGTAGACCCGTAATTTGTCCACTACCTTTCCCAACCGGGGGAAAGCCAGCTTATGTATTCAGATGTATCAGGGTGGCCTCGTAGTTATTCTTGGAGACAAAACTCGCCAAGATAGTTGATGAGTAAACAGATGTACTTACTAGCTTCTACCGCAGTGACTCGAATCGAGATCCGTTATGTTTAGATGCCACAGCAGCCATACTTTACCGCGGAAACCTGCTGGGTTCTTCTGTCGGCAAGTTGTATCCCAAAACCTTGTATTTTAGCTGGAACTGACCGCATGCCGCGGCAAAAAGTCCCAGGTGCTGTTGCACCAAAGGTAACTTTCGGGCTTTGACAGTGAACGGTTCCACCGCACGGCCTGCCGCGGTAAATCGGCTGGCGTGAACCTCTCATCAGCATGTGCATGAATCGACATATAAGTTGCTAGCCATGCCGAATAGAAGGCAACTCATGATGAATTCCTTGCAGTAATATAATTAGATACGTAACCTAAGTATACTTCTGTAACAACCCATTTTCACAACAACAATTTGTCTCGTTACCATGGCCTTGCGCGTTTCAAACCTCGTTTCCCGAGCATGGACAAAGGGGCTGTTTGGTAGGTTTCCCTAGGCGACGTTCAACGACACATGTGGCTCTCTAACCAGTCGGGCGTCTGTACAGACGGGACCGTCGTGTTCTGCACCGGGGGCAATGGTACCATTTGCTCCGCCCAAGTAAAGGCCCTGGTGTACCTCGGAGCCGACGCCTGCATCGTCGGTCGCAATGTTGAAAAGACCCTGAAGATGGCCGAGGACATCTCCAGAGCACGACCTCACTCGCGGGTTCTCGGCATTGGCAACGTAGACGTTCGCAACTCGGAGAGGCTCAACGCAGCGGTTGAGGAATGCGTCGCGAAGCTCGGGGCTATCGACTTTGTCATGCAAGTAACATGTCCCCCCAGTCAAGATGGAATGGCGGCACGCTGACGTTTGCGTGTGCGTGAAATAGCGCTGGGGCGGCTGGCAACTTCCTCTCCCCCATCGAGGGACTGTCAACCAACGCCTTCAAGAGCGTCGTGGACATTGACCTCCTCGGATCCTACAACACGGTCAAGGCTACGATGCCGCACCTTTTGGCGTCGGCGAACAGGGCCAGGAGCACGAGTCTCCCCAGCGGCGGCCGCATCATTTTCATCTCGGCCACATTCCACTACACCGGGATGCCGTATCAGGCGCACGTTGCGTCCGCGAAAGCAGGGGTCGACGCCCTCTCTGCTTCGGTAGCCTTGGAATACGGGCCCCGCGGCGTCACTTCGAATGTGATCAGCCCGGGAGGCGTTGAGGGCACCGAGGGCCTGCAGAGACTTTCGAGCCTGGCCTCGCGTGAGTCGGGCCAAGGCTCCCGCCAGATTCCTCTTGGAAGGTATGGGTCATTGCGGGAGATTTCGGATGCCACCGTGTTCCTCTTTAGCGAGACAGGAAGCTACGTGACCGGTCATGTTCTGGTCGTCGACGGCGGCGCATGGAGGCTGGCAGGACTCGTGGGTCAGTCGGCCGGTATGACGTATCCTGACGCAGTCCTGGGCCAGCAGGCTTTGCCGGAGGACATTGAAACTGGTCGTCGGCCCAAGCCACATCTTTGAGATGACAGACAGCCTTCGCTTGGGCAGCTAGACTCTTAGGGATTGAATGCTTCAGGAAGAGTGGTGTCCTGTTGTTGGTCCCATGTTGCCACGCTTGAGAGGTCCGGAAACATGCATTGGCTGAGAATCCACTCAACATCGTAATTCTCGGACCTTTTGAACTACCTGTAAACACAAAAGACTGACTGCTGCAATTCACGTTGTTCCACTTACATGATATTGTCAGTTGGGCTTACGAGGCTGCTGCCCCCCGCAGTCCACGTTGTATTCGGAGGTGGCGGACTCAACGGCCTGGGCTGATGGGTGTTTCTTCGCGGAGATTCCGCGACCGAATCCGTTCTGGAGGGAACAGCCCGCGAAGAGTGCTGGCTCTGCATCTTCTCCTGTGCACGCGTGAACAGCTTGAAGAGGATTTCGGCGCCAAAGTATGTCTTGCGCAGCTCCTCTACGGCCATCATGCATAGTGCCAGGTAGTGCCAGCCAAGTTGGCGGGCGGCTTTTTCCGCCGATGATGCGTGCAAGAGGTGCGTCAACAAGGCGGGAACGATTGCGATACAGCTGGTTTGACTGTAAGCGTACTTTTTCTCGTTGATTCCGGGGTTGAACACTCATACATCAAAGCCTGCGACACCTTGAGCATGTCATGAACGATCAAGTTTCCCAGAATGTTGTTGGTGTGCTGGGCGACCGTTCTCAACTTCTTCGTGGCGTTGATGGGTCGTTCCGAGGTATCACCATCCAAGGGAGGTAACATGCCAAGGTCCACGAGCATGAAAGGACGGTAAAGGGTCAGTAATGCCCGAGCTAGGATACGAACTTTCTTAGCGAAGTTCCTCGCACGTCGTCATCGAAGACTTACTCGAGGAAGAGTTGGGAATGATAGATATGCAAAAGTAGGTTGCTGTCAGTAGCATCATCCTCCATGTCGCGCAGTTTTCGATCGAACAATCGAAGACTTGCTTCTATCCTTTCGACTTCAGGTGTGCTTTGCCGAACCGATAGGACCCTATGCTGGACGGACAGAATCTCTGCTTGATGTATGGTGATATCAACCAAGTCCACCCAGAGCGGGATCATGGCCTCCATCTGGACGGGAAAGTATTTTTGGCGTCTCGAGATGGGTATCCTCTCCCAGGCCTCACCTAACTCCCGAGGATCCAGCTTCGCTGTATTGCAATAGGCGAGGCTGAGGCGCGCGGGTCGACCCATCCCCGCAGACAGTCAGGTTTCTCGGAAGACGCAAGCCCACCACAGCTGCTGCCAGATGGTTCTGGGGACAGGACAATCGGATGAAGACTGTCTGCCCAGGGGCAGACTGGTGTCTGGTTGCCGATGCAGCCCGATGCTCGTGCAAAGGCCGATCGCCACACCGTTCCAGTGCCATGGCCCGAGCCTGTCTTCGGTGTCGGCGTACCAGAAACCCATCAGCAAGTTTGCTTGGATACGGGTGGTCTTGTTTCGCTCGTACTCCGCATCGTAAAGAGCCTGTTGAGGATCAAATGTCAGAACGGGCTTGCCGATGGTTCGAGGCCGCATCGGATCTTGCAAACCAACCTTGGATCTCAAAAACATGGCCTTCTTCATGGCTTTGCGCGAAGAAAACCCGGTCAAACGCAGAATGTCATCCTCGGCGAACTAAAATACGGGCCAGGTCAGTTGATTGATTCGTTGAAGAAGAATAGACAACAGAGAAACCCGGGCAAGGGATGGGGATACTTGCATTGGCAGCCGCAAGGAACACGCTCCAAAGAAGGTGGAGACTGAGCTTTTGTGCCCCGATGTTCTCGAAAACGTCGAGAAATGCCGATGCATCGATCACCGGGAAGAAAGGGTGCGCATGGTGGAAATAGAGCCGCACCAGGCGACTGCAAACGTCTTGCGGCGGCAGCTCAAAGACCCCTCGGCTCTTCAAGAAGTCTGTAGTCGGTATATCAAGCTCCGGGCTCGTCAGTGATGCAACGAGGAAATGCCCGCTCTTTCCCGGGCGTTCTGGTTGGCAAACGTCGGCCACCAGGCCTATGCTTTGAGGGTCGCCTTTAAGGAAAGGAAAGTCAACAGCTGTCTCTAGATGATGATGATGATGATAATGACAATGATGATGAGTGACGAATTACCGTAGAGTGGCGAGTATGCAACGGTACTCCCAACCGACGGGCGACTTGCGGCGGTATCTGTGTTTTCATGATGCCTCAAATGCGCAGCCAAAGGTACGTAGGGAGCCTCGGGGGTTTCACTCTCAGCAGTCTCGTCGACGACGCTTACACTGCCTAGGGATACACAACCAGGCTCCGCAAGATCTTGACGACGTGTGAGCCGATGGAATGACCGTCGGGCCTTGGTTGGACTGGGTAGGACAGCTGTTCAGTCTTCTGTGTAGGGGGGCATGGCACATATACTGGTTGATTCTACTTCTTGGGCTATTCTTACCGTCGTTGGCGTAACTGACAGTCGACGCTATCGATGGCGCAATTTGTGCAAGGCACGCCAGTCTGCGGGATGCTGCATCGCGTTTTCCGAGCATGGCAAGCTTCACAAGCGTTCGCAGCCCGTTTCCCCGGCCTCGGACGTGGAGGCATTCTGGGAATCAATGCCGAGGTAGAGGGGGGAGAGGGGGGCCGGTAACAAGGATAATGATGTTTACCATTGTCATTGATGTTCTGACGAAGCATCCAAGGAGGAGGGAGAGGCCGCGGCAATACAACGAGCTCTCCACACGCAAGGTCGGTGCCCAGGGCCCGATAGATGCATGTTACAGGTACTAGCGCAAGCAGCAGTGAAGCGTAGTGCAAAGTGACATTCATTCAATCGTTGAATGCGTCAAAAAAGATTACAATAAGATTTAAAAATACAGGGTTTCCTAGGCGTTGAGGGCAAGTAGAAGAAAGGGAGGACTCAGAACAATAGCTGGCAAGTAATAAAGTACTCTACATTGTATGCATAAAGTTTGTGTAGGAACTGCCCCTATTAAATCTCTAAAGTCTGTAAAATCACAAAGCCTTAGTCCTGTCTTTCTCTGTTATATGCGTGTTTGGTTGCGAATACACTGGCGGACGCCGGAGGCAGATGAAGAGTCAGTCCCTCTGCCGTACCTTTGACTCTGCTACCCCAAGCCAGTCAGACAGAGGGGGTATGCATGTGTGTCCATTTCAACATTTGACTCGAACTCGTAAAATACACTTTTGGACATTGTGGCTTTGCGGGCACATAACGAAAGCAGAGGTCAACGCTAATTGCTATAAAACTCCGTGCCCCAAGCTTGTCTTGCCACCAGCTACACTCATCTTCATACTCGTCTCCTGATCGCCCTTCCATTCAACTCGTCAACCGACACAACTGATGTTGGCCTTCGTCGTGGGCCTTCTCGGCCTCGAACTTTTCCTGACAAGCGTTGCCGTCTCTTTCACAAGCCGAGACTCTCTGATCCGATTCGCTATCCTGCCCGTCATTGTCCTGGCGACGTATCAGGTCATGGCCATTTGCGCATCCGGAAAACTCGCTTCCTCCGTCGCCCGCGCCGTCCTCGGATCCGGGAGCGTCTATAGAGTTATCCACTATGTTGGCATAGTTCTTCTCGACGGCTGGACATTCAACGCCAAGGGCCCAACCTCTTCCCTAGGTGGACTGGTACCGGCGGCTGAGCCTAGCGAGAAGACAGTCCATTGGTCGTGGGGAAGCATCGGCGAGAGACTCCGGTTCGGCATCAGGGTCAGCACGACGACGCGATTCTCGACTACAAGATGGAGCGTTAGGTACGTCCCGCCGTTCGACAACGCGAAGCCGGGTTTCGTGCCCAGCCGCTCCGAGTTTCTCTGGCGCAGGCCTGTCCAGGTTGGCGTGCTGGGGTGCATGTTGAGCGTCACGGGCTGGTTCGCGCAGAAGCTGTTCAGAGAACAGGCCACTATGTTCTGGAAAAGACACATCCCAATCTTTTCTCGCATCCCAGAGGTCACCCTGGCGGAGCTGGGCATCAGGGTGGTGGGCGTACTCGCTTACTGGACGATGCAGTACCTGAGTCTCTCGTTCCTGTACGGCTTCTTATCCGTCGTCATGGTCGCAATCGGCCTGTCCGACGTGGAGGAATGGCCGCCCGTGTTTGGTCCGCTTGGTGAGGCATGGTCGATTGCGCAATTTTGGGGGTAAGCTGAGTTCCCACCTCTTCCTCTGTTCAGTGCTTTGACCGACTGGCCATTTTTACTCAGGTGCTTCTATCATCAAAACATTCGCCGCGGCTGCAGCGGCATTGCTCATTTCCTCACCTACCACTGTCTTCGTCTCAGCGAAAACAGTATGGTAGGAAGATACACGTTCATAACATGCGTTTTCGCCATCTCTGGCGTTTTCCACCTTCTCTCCGACTTGGCGCGTGGTATCCCAAAGTACGAAAGCAACGCTATGCACTTTTTCCTGGTGCAACCCCTGGGGATCTGTCTGGAACGGATCGTGCAGTCACTCTATAGTAGATTGGCGCCTTCAAAGACGGACTCTAGCAAGTTAAGGGCGAGCCCTAATCGGTTTGGCTGCCTTGTTGGTTATGGCTGGGTTCTGTTCTGGATTGTGTGGACGAGCCCTGTATGGATATTTACGTCTATGAAGGCTTAGTAGTCTAGAAAAGTAAACGTTCTGGAGATAATTTAAGGCCCCTTTGTTTGTCGACACATTGGTTATTTCAAGGAGGTGTATTACTATTGCCGCACACTGTTTATGCCTTGACTGCATTCTCGGGATAACGCAACTTGTACTGCAACCTGGGGTTCCAATCTCTGGGTCTTCCAGCCCCGAATCGGTTCCTGTCCGGTATGGTATGTTTTCCCTGATCATCTAAAAGTTGAAAATCAAACAGCGCAAAGAAGAAGGCGACAACCATTGTAACCTCCATCTGTGCTGCCTGAAAATCTCACACGTCAGTGAACATTGACTCTATCATGCATGGAGCGAAACGGTGGACTTACCACCATTCCCAAGCAAGAATGCCTCCCAACTCCCCAGCCGAGGTAAGCATGAGGCTCCTTCTTGTCTTCGGCACGACCCTCTAAGTATCTACCGGGGTCCCAGCTCAGCGGCCTAGAGTAGATGTCGGAGTTGAAGTGGCAGTTGTCAGTGAGGAAAACCTGAATCGCCGGTGGCTTCCACATTAGCGGACTGTGCGGATAGCAACGACTCGCGGGGGGGGGGGGGGGGGGGGGGGGGGAGGCACTGTCTTACAACGTAGGCATCCTTTGGTATGATCTCGTCACTCCCAGAAATGGGCAGATGCTTTCCACTCGTGTTCTTGCGGCAGAAAGTGCCTGGAAGCTGGAACCGAATCGTTTCCTTGAGACAGAGATCAATCATGGGGAACTCGCCCGTCCAATCTTCCAAGCTGAAGCGAGAAAGGGTCTCCAGGGCAGACTTTGCTCCGCCTGCTTCGTCGGCGCCGTGTCGCAAGAGAGCACTTTCGACCTCCTTTCGGATTTCCTTGTACCACTTCTCGTTGGTAGCGAGGTATATTAGAAGCCAGGCGGCATTAACACCGGTGTTGAGCTGTCCCGCAAAGAGGCCACCGGCGATGAACTAGAAACAGACCAGCATTGTTAGCCCCGAAGACGTCAGCTGCGACTATCGCCTTATCCAGGCTTACTTCTGTAATGCCAGCCGGGTTTTCCCCGGCATCTATCAAGAACTGCAGAGCGTCGTCCTCCTTTCTTCCAGAAGCTCTGCGGCCGTCCACGAACCCCTGCAATATGCCGTGCAGCCTTGCACCGGCAACCATTCTCTTGACGTGTTGTAAAGTAGGAATCATCGGGAACATGACACGCAAGGGCGATGCGCCCTCGGCGATGTCCTCGAAGAGGCAGAGGACGCGGTTTAGCTGCTCGGGCGAGTTGGCAACCTCATCAGCGCCGACTAGGCGATTGGTCTGTTGCCAGACAATGCGGTAGATGTCTTCGAAGGGTTTCATCACGGCGCTTGAGTGTGCTGCCTTGGTGAGAAGGCGTTCCATGGAGCCCCTCACGTCGGCAGCCATGACTGGGGTTCTTCGAGAGAGATACGTCTTCTTGAGGAGCAAGATGATGGTTTTGCCGAACTTGGACTGGTATTCGCCACTGTCCCTCGCCTTCTTTGCCGGACTCTGCCTTTGAGGGGTGCCTGTGAATAGCGTAGCATATCTGATAATTACACGAGCTTTAGCCCTGGTTTTGTTGGGTTACCCTATTATAAGAACGGAGCCGACTCACCCTTCGCCAGCATTCAGCGCATTGCTATCAAAATACGTCATCCGCCCTTTGGCACCGATGCTGACGACTTGGTGCTTGCCAAGATAGAAACTGAAGTTGTTAATGGCGGTCCGGGCGAGACCTCTGAGGTTGAAATCGCCATGTTCGGAGAAGAACCGCGGGGAGCCGAAGATGGGCCAATCTTCGGTACTCCTCTTGGGTGCCCCCTTTGGAAAGGCCGGCCGGTAAAATAGGCCAGAGAGAAGCAGAAGCAGGGGAATGGTGAAGATGGCAGGCAAATTAGCCTGAAGCCACCCGCCGGCAGTAGAGAAGATCGCCATTGTTGCTACCGCCCACAAAATCTATGTGTGCGGTTGCACTTGACCTTTTGTCACTGATAGCTCAGAGAAAGCGCAGATCATGGTTGTGGGGAGCTCAAGAGTGAGCTAGAGAGGGTTAATTCTGAGTTTTGTGTTGAAACGCTTCATATTCACAGGATCCGGCTACTAACGGGCTGTCTGGCCCATCGGCAAAGCTACCCTTGCTTTGCTACAAACGTAACCGACGGGTGCTCTGTCTGCTCCGACAACACCTTGACTTCCGGTTCTAGAACGAACCGCTCATGACTCGACGTGGAGCTCCGACTGAGACCTTGGACCGACGAGACTCCAGTCTCTTTGTACCAGTGTGCTCCCTCGAGTAAGTGCCGTGCAGATAGATCAAGGGGTTGTCGTAACCAAGGCCACCGAAAATCAATCTCAGGCGATGGTTCGGCTGACTCCCGCCAACCTTTAAAGGAGATGATAGCAGTGCCTCTGTTCGATACGCCGCCCTTGTTTATTGCCTTACTCAGCAAATCCGGTAACCAGATGACAGCCTTGGAACCACACCGAGTTTCTGTTCACATTTGATTGCATTATGTCGTACACCGGCGGACACATTCAGGCCGACCACCCCACGGTCATCAAGGCCTACGATTATCGCACGGCCGAGTCATGCTGTGCCTACCTGATACCGCATCTCCAGCCCCATCAAACCATCCTCGACGTCGGATGCGGACCCGGCAACATCACCGAGGGGCTCGCCAAGCTCTGCCCCGAAGGTCGGACCATTGGCGTCGACATATCGCAGGGAGTCATCGACCACGCCATCTCGCGATATTGCGGCCCAGAAGTCCCCAACCTCTCTTTCCAAGTCGGTGACGCCGGGTCTCTGGAACAGTTCCCAGACAACAGCTTCGACGTCGTCCACGCTCACGGCTGCCTCCTGCACGTTGCCGACAAGATCAAGTCCCTGGAGGCCTTCCTGCGCGTCTGCAAGCCCGGCGGCATCATCGCCGTCCGTGACGCCATGTCATTCGGCACCATCTGGTCGCTGGAGCCGGACCTGCCAGGCATCCGGGAGCAATGGGGCAAGCAGCGTGAGGCGCTGGTTTACATGGGATCCGACCCGGACACGGGCTTGAAGAAGAAGCAGTGGGCTCAGCAGGCCGGATACGAAAAGAACGGCGGCCGCATTTTCATTAGCCAGAGCCCACAACACATGGAGGTTGCCTTGCGCAACTTTGAGGGAGAGACGGGAGAGGGCGCTGTCAAGACGGGCTTTTTGACGCAGGAGCAGGTAGATAGGTTCAAGGCGGCGTGGGATGAGTGGGAGGCCACCGAGGGCCACGAGCTGATCTGCCCCGCGGTTGATATGTTATGTTTCAAGGGCAGAGAGGCGAGGTAGGTAGTTGAGGCGACAAAGGAGAGAATAAATAAGTTTTCTACTGCACAAGGAGCAAAGGGTGTGTCTAAGTTTATGCCTTGAGAGAAAAGGCAGCGAGGAAGAAAAAAAGAAGAGGAATAAGAAAACAGCAAACTAAATACATTTTGCCTCGGCCCGAACTTTATGGATGTATCGGCCGAGCGCCATCATGGGATACGCGTGCCTGGTACTGGTGTAGTCAAGCCAAGTGATGTTGGGAAAAGCAACGCTGACATATCCAGTCTGTTCCCAAGTCTTACCTGGCAAGTTCGATTTTCCGGGGGCGACCTGAGTGCGTACCAAGTGCTCGACTCCCCGCTTGATCGACTCGTCCTCGACGTCCAGATGTGAGAGCAGCCCGAGCAGGGCCCATGAGGTCTGCGAGGGCGTCGAGTCGCCCTGGCCGAGCAGCGTTGGGTCCCTGTAGGTGCGCAGAGTCTCGCCCCATCCGCCGTCGGTGTTTTGTGCTGATTTCATCCACCCGAGCGCGCGCTGGATCATGCCCGACACGCGGGCGTCGAACGCGTCGTCGAACAGAGCCAGCGCCTGGAGCGCACTCCCCGTCCCGTTGATGTAGTTGATGTGCCATCTCGACTTCCACGCCCCAGTGACTTCGTCTTGCGTGGCATGCAGATAGGATATCGCCTTGGCGCAGGCGTTTCGGACCTGGTCGACGAGAGGCTGCGGCAGCCTGTTCAACTTATCGGCAGTCTTTTGGAGGCGGAGAACGAAGCCGAGACCCTCCAGGATGCGAGCAGTGACGTCCGGTACGGGGGCGTCGTAGAACTCGTTTCCTTGTCCGAACGGAAACAGGTTGAGGAAGTAGTTCTCGTTGTTGATGTCGTAGCAGCCCCAGCCTCCGTTGGTGCACTGCATGCCCAGAAGCCACTGAACGGTTCGGACACAGCAATCGGAGTTGAGCTCAGATGGCCTCCACGAAAGGATTGCCAGCAGAATGGTTGCCGTGTCATCCGTGTCTGGGTACCAATCGTTCTGTTTTCATTGTCAGTGAATTTCATTCCGGTCTATGTGTCAAATTGTCAATCAAAAGCTGGTCAGTCACCTACGTTGTACTGGAAAGCCCAACCACCGGGCGGCAGACCGGGAGCCTGCACCCCGAAGTCGCCTCGAACGTTGAGAATCTGAGTGGACTTGAACCAGTCCAGCGTCTTGCTCAAACGCTCGTCGCCCAAACCTGATTCGCACAGCCCCAGAGCCATCAGCGCCGTATCCCATGATGGACCGCACGTGACCTGGTTTCGCATGCCGTCCTCGTCTTTCCAGACGTAGAAAGTGTCGACTGCCCGCAGTAGACGCTGAATGACGGGGTCCTTGAAAGAGTGGCCCTGGCAGTAGAGTGCAAGTATGCAGTTGAAGTTGGCCGGCCAGAAGGACGCGTATCCGCTCTTGGTCTGGCGTTCGAGCATGAATTGGACGCATTGAGAAAGCGATTTCGTTCGCACGGGCGTTCTCTTGACCACTGGATCGATCAGGCCGACGGCTTTGTCGACCACAGCGGCCGCGCAGCGCCCGTACTCCCCGGATCGCCATAGCCTAGCAATACTCGGATAGAACTTCAGTCGTAGGTCTGTTGGGTCCGGGTGGAGCTCGTGGAGGAAGGACGTCCCCGGTGACGCGAGCTTGGTAGGTAGCGGGAATACGGGCTGGTGATGGCGTAGTACCATCATGGCCACGGCCGTTACGCGTGACCAATGTGCAAATGCGTACATGTTGATGGGACTCCAGGTTGGCAGCAATATCAACTCCGCCGGGACTTGCGCTATTTCGTCCCAATCAACGAGCCCGAACAAGGCCAGGAGGAACTGAGTGATGATGCCAACCTGCGGAAGGCCGCCGACGCTGAGAGTAAAGTTCCTTGCACGGCACATGCTTTGGTCTTTGGGGGAGACGCCGAGTAACTTTAACGCAAAGTAACCCTCCACAGAAATGGAGAGGTCGCCTGGCTCGCCCGGTGCCAGACTCCAGGAACCGTCAACGTTTTGCTGAGCGAGAAGCCATTTGCGGAATTGGGAGCCGTCTTGTGATGCTCTGAGGCTGGTGCCGACGATCTCACGCAAGCAGACGTACTGCGCTGTGAAGGAGATGTTGGATCGGAGTTCGGTATACCAGTGCCCGTCAGGTTGCTGGAGCCCGAATGCGTACTGCGCGGCTGTCTGTAGACATTCCCAAGCCGAGTCAGAAAGAGAAGTGCTCATGGCCGGCGACTCTTCGGTATAAGATTAATGAGCCAATGATAAACGAGTGTGAGAGACGACTGCAACTGGAAAGTTCATCGAATCTCTACGTCGACCCAAACCTTGGTTCCCTTTAAGATTCAATGAGCCATTGCCAAATCTCAGAAGCCGTGTTCGTGTTGTCGAGGAGTCCATGTCGACGCTTTGAGCAGCTGCATTCAAATACCGACAGTCTATTTGTAGTGTGTGTGTGTGTGTGTGTGTGTGTCAAGATAAACTTTACACCCAACATCCCACTGGGTAAAAGTGTCGCACCAGTCCCAAGGACAGGGGTACAGTTGGCAATCCAACCACATAATGAGGTGTTACAGCAGACAGTAACTGCTGATAAATTGGTGGTTAAAAGGGTGGTTTTTTCGCCGATGACCCAGGCCGTTAGTTGGGGCCCATAAAGGGCAATCGTCGCCATAATGAGCCTAACTTGACAGAAAGATTGTCACTGTTATCCTTGTAGGTCCGCTGCCCGTGCGGCTGCAGCAGGTTGTGCCCGCCGGCCTCCCCTCCCCCGGGGGAGCTCCGGAAACTTGCATACCTGCACCGATGCTCCCGGCATCAAATACAAAGGCCAGATCATCTGTCTCGCATGTTTCTACCTTGACCGGGTTTCCCTAATTAAGCCAGTAAATGGACTGCTGTCTATATCAGCATCTTAGCTCTCAAGGACGCTTGTGTAAACAGTGGATTCAAGTTGGGTAATGAGTTCTCCTGAAGGTTTGCTAAGCACGATTAAGTGTGCACACAGTGCTGATGGCACTGTCAACTGTCAACAAAGAAGACTACAAGGAAGGGGAGTACAAGTAGAATAGTTAGTATAGTATACTTTGCCTCAAACCCTGTGTTGCTGGAAATGAGGTAATATTCTGTCTGCTTCGACTTGCCTCTGTGGCCATTTCTCCTACTTGCGCCTTGGGTACTATTTTCTGCTCCAGTTTGACATAGACAATCTACGACGGCAAAACAACTGCCATCACTGGGTAACATGGACGTTGTAGATTCTGCTGCAGACACTCTTTCGCTCAACGACTCTCTCACTCGGCAGGCATCCACAAGCATGCCAGAGAACCTTTCCGCAACGCATCTCGCCGGCCTAGCCACTCTGGCAGTTCTGGCCATCGCTGTTCTGGAGAGAGTGACCAGGGTGTCAGTCGAAGCCAATGAGCCACCATTGCTGAAGCCTAAAGTGCCCGTGTTTGGTCACATCTTGAGCTTCTTGCAAAAGCCCAGTGAATACTTCATCCAGCTTCGGTAGGTTATTCAAGCATAAAAATAAAAGCTTCGAGGAATCACCTCTTTGCTGACTCTCAACGTGCAGGAAGATACACAATGTCGAGCTCGCAACTCTGCAGCTCGGCCATGCCAAAGTCTATGTGGTATGGTCACCCGCAGTGGTGCATTCGGCATTCCGTAGCAAGACTTTGTCCCATGACAAGTATAGTCTCGACTTTGCTCAGCGCGTTTTCGGCCTCAGCAGAGACACAGTCGCCTTGCTCAGGTCACCCAAGGCAGTCGAGGATCGGATTCAGCAGCGTTTGATGGATGCTATCCACGATGGTCTCATGGGCCAAAGCCTCAAAGAGATGACTGCCAGGGCGCTCAAATACCTCAACAACCAAATTAATGAACTCGGTACCGGTGGCCAGGGCTTCGAGACGTCCAACCTGTACGTCTGGCTTCGACATCACATCACCATCTCGGTGTCCAACACTCTCTACGGGGCTAGCGATCCGTTCAAGAAGGACCAATCCCTGATCCAAGCACTATGGGACTTTGAGGGTGACTTTACGCGACTGATTCCGGGCAAACTCCTTGGAAAGCTTCTTGCATCACGGGCATTCAACGGCCGCGAAAAGGTCCAGAGGGCCATGATTGATTTTTACCGCGCCAAGTCTGAGGACAACGACGACGTCACACCATTTATCCGAACACGTGCTGAGCTACTTCGCCAAGCGGGACTGTCCCCTGATGAAATCGGAAGAATGGAGATGAGCTTCATGTTCGTTGCGACCACCGGTTCTGTGCCAACCATCTTCTGGTTGTTGGCCAGTGTCCTCCAGAGCCGCGAGTGGGTAGAAGCAATCAGACTCGAGCTGGAACCCTTGGTCGCTAAGCAGGGCGACACAGCTGAACTGCGAGTCTCATCGATCAATGAGACCAGCTGTCCTCTTCTTATAAGCAGCTGGCATGAAGCCATTCGCATGAGCAATCAGTTCTTGGGCACGCGTCATCCTCTGCAAGACATGACGGTCATGAACGCGGAGGGCAAGTCTTACGTGCTGAAGGAAGGTGTGCCTGTCATCTGGACGGCAGGAGCCTTGCATGCCTCGACAGACGTCTGGGGAGATGATGCTAGAGTTTTCCGAGCCGACCGATTTGTGGATCTGCAGGGAAGCGACAAGCAGAAGAAGAAGGCTTCCTTCGTGAGTGGACGCTTGATTCGCTTGAGGTCGCAGGGGACTAACAGTCAAATGTAGTATCCGTTTGGGGGCGGCAAGCATTTGTGTCCCGGACGAGTTTTCGCTTACAGCGAGATTCTGCCTTTCGCCTCGGCATTGCTGTTGGGGTTTGACATCCATGGTCTGAAGCCAGAGTCGGTTGCAACAGGCCCGACCAGACTGGGCGAGGGTGTCCTGAAGCCCCTGCACGAAGGGCGGGACTCTTCTTGCACCATGACGAAGAGGGAGGGATGGGAGAATGTTCAGTGGAACTTGACGCTGTGAAAGAGTAGCGAGAAAGCATAGAATGGTAGCAAAACGGCGTTTTTCTCTATGGATACAGAGCAGAGGCTGCCGAATCAAAACAGCATTTATATGACACTCTAAACTTTAGCTCTTGCGCGATGTCGCGGACTTCAACATCGAAACGATGCTCCAGATGCTGTTTTTACGCGCCAGCAACCACCAAACCACAAAAGCCGAACCAAAGATACCCGTCCATGCCGCAGCACCAGCGAACATGAAGTTGCGATATGTCCTCCGAATGTCGTCGCCCCGGTTGCAATGAGGAAAGGGGATGGCAGGCACAGGAACTCCCAAGATCTCGCAAAGGGGGCCCCACCCTGACCCCAGAGTATAGAAGTGCAACTTCTCCTTGGGCACAACCTTGCGAAGATAGTCCTCGTGAATGACGATGTTAAAGTGCTCGCTAGCACTGCTCGGTACTTGGTAACGAGATCGGACCATCTTCTCCCAGCCTTCCCTCCACCGGGAGTGAAGGCCCACCTTGGGCAGGACCGAGACGAGGAATGGGAAGTACCAGTTGTTCATGACCTGGCCTAGAATGGCCAAGCTCTTAGCCCAGGAGTCGGGGTCACGCGTCGTGCAGATGACAACAGCGTTGGGGTGCAGCTGTAGTAACTCCTCAGTCATGAAGTTGGCTGGCCAGTCTACCGTTGCCACATAGCCCTCGGTCAACTCGGAAAGAAGATACTGGATCTTGTTGTGTTGCGTCTTGGTCCTAGACTCCGGAGGTATCGCGCCAAGCTCCAGAACCTCAAGCCACCGCTCACCAGCTACCCTGTGACCGGCGTTGCATTGCACACCAGCATCATGGACGGGGCCCTCCAAGATGATTGAAAGAGCTTCCCCGAACGACTTGGTGCCCGTTCTCGACCTGAAACACCAATCAGTGGATTTGCCTCGGTGATCGTTGTCTTTTCGCAATGTTCGTGGGAGCCTGCCGTGGGCACGAATGACCGGCGGGGCGAACAGCAACATCAGAGAGCATGGTGCGACTCACATGCCTGCGCCAATGACGACGAAGTCGGTGCCGGGTTTCGGACTCGCAGCTGCTTGTCCACCGATGTACGACATTGTTCAGAAGGTCAAGGGTGTCAGGTACTATCATTTCATTAGCTGCAACATGGTAATAAATAGCAGACTTGCGGATGTGCCGACCAGACCTCGCAACTGAGCCCTGCCGAATGTTCCTTCGATTCTCGTGCGCTGTACTTCATCCGTCCTCTTGGCACGTCAGAACAACCCACGGTGGAAGCCCGCGAGTCATGGTTGATAGCTTAAGTTTAGTGCGTTGAAGGGCGGCTTAGCCGACGAGTCAGCCACGACCGTCTAAAACGTCGTTTTTACAGGAAAGTTGGAGTACCATGATACATAAAACAGGAAAGTTTGAGTCCGCTCCACCTGGTGCTTAACCTTTTGAACTCTCCCCGACTTGTGCTTCTTCCTTTACTAACTTTGATTCATCCCACCCGACACAGCCAAACCCGCTTGAGCCAAAGGGTTCTTCCACTTGATGTGATGCTGGGAAACGCTAGCTCAGTCCCCGTCCGGGCGGGAATCGATGTGGTCGGGGGGGGGGGTTGCTTCTTACCAGCAGAGATTGGGCCTTGGCCGGTTCCAACACGGCATTGAGAGAGGATTCGACTCGAGCCATCGCGCCCTCTGACTGGGCTACGCTCTCCATATTCGAGAGCACCAACAGCACTCTCCAAGTCTTACCACCATAATCGCTTGTTTGCAGACCCCAACCGGCTGTGAAGCCGGCCGGTCCCAGAACGTCGATAACGCCACGGGCGAAACTCGCCTCCTCTGTGCCCAAGGGTACCAAGAATAGAGCCATTCTCATAACGCCTCCATCCGGAGCGGGAAGAAAGTCATTGTCCAGCTGAAACTGGTTCTTGAAGACTGCCAGGGAGAACAGATCTATACCGGCCCCGTCGCAGAGTCCATCGAGTAGTTTGTGGACTTGCTCTTGGTCGGGAGACTCTTCTTTGGCTCTCCATGAGGATTCTCTGTCCCACACTGGCACATGTGTTGGTCGTCAAAGTAGTGAAGAAATGGAACAACATCATGGGGAACTAACCGTCCAAGATCTCGACAACCTCTTGCCTCTCGAGAGGACGTCCGCTAAAAACACCCTCATAGCCCGGCTTCTCGTCTCGGGAGTTCATGGCCATGCTCTTGAGCTTCCGGCCAGACGCCTGGCCGCCGCCATCATTCCTAGGTGCCGGGAGGAACTTGATGTCGATGAATTTACCCATTGAGATCGGCAATAATGGTCTGAAACTTGAAAAGATTCTTCCCGTTAGTGCCTTGCTTGTTGGAGGCTTTCTTATGCTACACGCATATCTGTCCTTTGCAGCTGGTTCGGAACTGACTCCTGAGTCTTGCTCGCCGACAGAGAATCCAACAGCGGTTCTCAACTAGCTTCCAAGACCCGCAACCGGAGGTTTTCTGATTACTAGTGCCAAGCCGTCAAACCGCCTCTTGCCTGCAGATCACCTCGGGGGGTTATTTCACGAAACAATTAGTAGCTTGGTGTGACAAGTTTCAACGGGGAAAAGAAAAAAAAAGGTTGCTTCTAGTGCCACCAGGGGAGATAATACGTAAATGGCAAATTTAGGAAACAGGTGCACACGCCACAGCTTGTAGGCGAAGAGTGCCACCAGGGGAGATAGTACGTAAATGGCAAATTTAAGTGTATTGTGGGCCGCTTGACCTTTATGGGCCCCAACTAACGGCCTGAGTCATCGGCGAAACAAACACCCTTTTAACCACAAACTTACCAGCAGTTACTTTCTGGCCACAGTGACTACCTGTAGGGCTCTGATATAGTTGTTGTAGTTAGCCACTAACTGCAACTACTGCTTTAAGATCGTTTGAGGATGATTGCCCGCCCGCTAGTGGTATGGTCCAGAAAGGGAGGGGGGTTGGGCATGGACTGAACATGACATTGAGTTTTAGGCAGTATGAACTGTATTTTTTGATTCATGACAACGGGTCAGGCTCGTTCGGCCTTTCTCTGTCAATTTAAACTACAAGGACACACACGGATGTTCTGCGCCCTGTCCCCGCTAACCAACATCCGATATCGAGTTCGCCCGATGTTTTTGTTTGGATACCCCTGAAGTCAATGCAAGCTAATAAGCACAGTGCACTGAAGGTGTGTCTGCAGGAACGCAGGGCTTGCGCAGTCTGTCCATAGGCTTGACGACCCTTGGTAGGTCAACCCTGAGACACTCGCCGAAGCCTTCAAGCTGAACCTGCTTTGCTTTCATGACTTTACCTCGCCACCCATAGCCTGCTGCCCGCTGCAATAAGTAAATCCGAGCAATTTGCAATTCACTCTGCACTGGACTTTCACAATGTTACTCGGCTTCAATCTTGGGCTTCAACCCTCCCTCATGGCGCTCCTTCCGGGCATAGTAGCCTTGGTAAGTTTTGGAACTCTACTGTGTCTCGTGATCATATCCACGGACTGGTGTGTATGTTGAGTTAGAAATTGACTGAAGCCTCAGCTCATCATCCGTCGCATCGCCACGATGGTGTACAGACTCTGGTTCCATCCACTATCAAAATTCCCTGGCCCATCATCCTTGGCCATCTCGAACTTACCGTTTCGCTACCACTCTCACATTCAAGGTCTCTTCTTCAAGACAGTTGCACAACTACACATTCAGTACGGACCCATTGTGCGTATATCGCCCGACTCTTTGTCTATCGATGGACAGTATGCCTGGGAAAGCATTTACGTCCACAAGTCCTCTGGCGCGCCTGAATGGCCCAAAGTCCCCGGCCACTTCTTCCCGTGCGTCTATGACCTCAAAGATTAAGACCGTCGTCGCAGCTGCATGTTGCTGACTTCAATGACAGTGGTGATCACAATGTCCTCATCAACGCCCCGCGCGAGACTCATCGACGCCAACGGCGAGCTATCGCGCCAGCTTTCAGCACTGTAGCCCTCAATGATATGGAACCAGATATTGTCCGGCATGTCCATACGTTGCTGCGTGCGTTGGCGTCGACGGGGTCAGGGGAGTGCGTAGACATTATGAGATGGTTCTACCTCCTCACCATGGATATCGTCAGTGATCTTATTTTCTCCAACTCTTTCAATAGCCTAGAGAACAGCACTCAGCAGAAGTTCATCATGGGCTTCTTCGATTCCACCCAGGGGTTACAGATAGGAAGTTTCCTCTTGGCCTTCCCTCTTCTGATTCCACTGTTACCTCTTGCCTACATGGCGGATATTGGTGGGCTCAAAACAAGTCGCAAGTATGGGCTCTTTATCGAAGCCAAAGCTAAAGCGCGAATGGCTCTAGGTGCAGGCAGGGTCCCGTAGCGACTTCATCACGTACATGACGCAAGACAGAGACCTGGATGGGGGCGATCATGGGAAAGAAACCGTACCCGCTAACAAAGGCATGTCCGACATGGAGATCTCCCAGAATTCTTTGATTCTGGCCACAGCTGGGAGCGATTCGACCACAACCACCCTGTGCGGCGTTTTGTACCATCTTGCTCGGCCGGCTGGCAGCAAGGCTCGTGCGGCTCTCTTGGCCGAAATTCGATCCGCCTTCGCAAGCGAAAGCGAAATCTCCTTCGCGAGCACAACTCCTGCTTCTTTACCATATCTCAACGCTTGCATCGAAGAGACGATGCGCGTCTATCCGTCGACGGCCGAACAGCCCCCGCGTGTGTCTCCGGGCGAAGTTGTTGGGGAACGTTTTGTCCCACAGGGAGTGAGTAGCAATTCGTCTTGGAAATCCCACCTACATGTGCTCACTGCTTGACACGAAAATAGACGAAGGTTTACACTTATCAGTGGTCGACCCACCGAAACCCCGAGCACTTTGAATGCGCTCAGGAATTTCATCCAGAGCGTTTTCTCCCCAGGTCCCACTCTCTCTACGATGCGAGGTTTGAGCATGATGAGTTGTCGCTTGTGAGGCCATTCTCCCATGGTCCAAGAGACTGTGTGGGAAGGAACTTGGCGTATGGCATAGTGCGCTTGACTTTGGCCAATCTGCTTTACCGCTTCGACTACGAGCTCTCGGAACCGGAAGATGACTGGATTGAGAAGCAAACGGTTAAGTTCTCTTGGACAAAGGGGCCCTTGAACATCAAACTTGTGCCAAGAGGGAGCCGGGACTAGGGTATGCATCTAACGACTACTGGAATGTTCGCAATCTCCTTTCGGTCAAGAAAAGGTCAATATCAAAGTATATTGTCGTGACTCATGTTCTTGCCAACACCCTGAAACAGTCGCTGGCTTAGTTATGTTGGAGGGTAACCATGGACTCGAAAAGGTCTATTCATCATAATCCCGGGTCCCCGTGTCGTAACTAAAGCTCACGAAGTAAATCTTGCTTAGCAAAAACACAAGACACAGTGCGTTTTCCGGCTTGAAACTACATATCTGCATCACCGTAATCCTCCATTTAAAGCAGGGTCTTGGAACCGTTGATTCGTGTCCTCTCGACATGAGCCTGCATACTATTTCTCACAACCAATCTTCCCACATGGATCAAACACGAAAGTCAGAATTCTCGTCGGCTGACGGAAAACCATACCGCCCTCTCCAAGCTTTGTGTCTCGGTTTACCCCGGACTGGAACGACGTCTCTAGCTGTGGCACTGAGCATCCTGGGCCTTCAAGATGTCCACCAAGGCTCCACAATGCCATGGAAAGACTTTGGATTCTTCGACCGCGCAGCCGATGCATCCTTCCCCAACCTCCCCACGTACAATGGCAAAGGTGGCCTCAGTCGGCAAGAGTGGGATGCACTGTATGCGCCGTGCGAAGCTGTCATTGAACCAGCAGGACTCTTTGCCGCACAGCTTCTTGACATCTATCCTGAAGCTAAGGTCATCGTCACAAAGCGGCCGTACGATGTTTGGGCAGCCAGCTTCGACCAGGCCATCCTAAAACCAATCTTTCCGGACTTTGTGCCAGTAGCTCTCCTGCAGCTTGTACAATCCTTGCTGAGCTACAAAGTCTGGTCGGCTATTTACAAGATGATTCTTGGCAAGTTTGGCGCACAAGATTATCAGGGCGTGAAAGCAAGGATGTGGGATGTTTATTGTGATCATCACACTATGCTAAGAGAGCGCGTGCCTGCGGATCGACTCCTCGAGTTTGACGTGGCCGAAGGGTGGGAGCCTCTCTGCCGCTTCCTGGATGTGCCTGTGCCGGACACGACGTTTCCGAAGGCGAACGATCGACAGGAAATGGAGAAACTCAAGCAACAGGAAGTCCGGCAGAACGCCAGGATACTGTTGAGAAAGCTTATGACTGGAGGAATTCTGCTCATCTCGGCCGGGGTGGCTGTTTGGAGCCCGTATCTTGGAACTTAGTCGAGACGAGGCGGCAGAAGGTAGCATGACAACTTTGTCGCGGTATCGAGACCCTGACTCGGATCGTATTACTATTAAAAAAAAAAAAAAAAAAAAAAAAAAGAGAGAGAGAGAGAGAGCGAGAGAGAAGCAAAAACAGACAATGTCCCTCCCCAAGACAGTGTTACAACATCCAATGACCATCGCCGCACTTTCACTACTGCCGCGATTTCTTTGAGTGCGTAGTCGGGAAGACCCATCACTTGAGACTCTGTCTGTAGTTTCTTTCTACCATCGATACACCACCCACCCCAAGCTGAGTACTGTTCCCTCTCGCAACCGATGAAAACAATCTCGCAAAGTCAATCATCATACGCAACACACGAGGTGTATGATCCACCCCACTAAGCACAACGATGCGGAGTGACTGACGTCTTTGCAGAAGGGAGGTTTCACGATGAGTCGACAGCAGTCCGACAGGAAGAGGCACAAGTTTCTTGTGCATACTCTTTTCCAGAAAAGCCATACTCTCATCGTACTTCCGGTTGCCAAAGAGCTTATTGCGCGCGGCCATGAAGTCGTCTGGCTGGGGAGCCCGTCCGAGGAATCTCGGATTCTCGAGTCTGGGGCACGCTTCGTCGCAACCAAGGAGGTTGCAGACTCGGATGCGAGGATGATGTCGAACCCCATCTTTGATCTGCAGGGAGTCGCGAAGGCCTTCTTCGGAGACAGGCTCGTAGCCCAAGTTGCCGACCTGCGTCGAGCACTTGCTGATTTTCCCGCCGATTGTCTTCTCAACGATTTTGCTCCCCAAGGCGCTGCGGCGCTGCACGCCTTGGGGGAAGTGCCAACCTATGCCTCCATCACTGGAACTCCCCTTTACACTCTGGCGGGAGCCGCTAGCCATCCACCAGCGTCAGCTATAGGGGGCCTCCTCTGTATGCCACAGATGCTACTCCCACTTATCAACTCTCAACGAGAAAGTTTGGGATTGCCCCCCGTCAAAGACGAAGATCTGCCATGGCTGCATCACAGCCCGTTCTTGCACCTGCAGGCATCAGCTCCTCTGCTGGAGTTTGAACAGATTGTCCCCGACACGACGCACTTCATCGGACCTCTTGCGGGCTCAACGGCGACACAATGGCAAGATCCCCCGGAATGGTGGACGGACATTACCATGTCGAACAGCTCGTCACGGGTCGTCATTGGACTCACACAAGGCACCCTCGTCACCGATCCCTCGAAGCTTATCCTCCCTGTGTTGGACGCGCTGTTAGGGACTTCAAATCAACTCGACCTCGACGTCTTCCTGGTAGTTGCCACTCCCTACGTAGACCTAGTCAAGTTGAACACCGGACATACACCTCACAGCACCGGCCGCGTGCATGTTCACATTTCGGCATGGGTGCCCTACGACCTGCTGTTGCCGCACTGCAATCTGATGGTCACCAACGGTGGCTACGGCGGTGTGATGCAAGCACTCGAGCACGGTGTTCCTCTAATCTGCGCGGGGACAGTGGCCGACCATGCAGATGTGGGCGCCAGAGTTGCGTGGGCCAAGGCTGGCTTGAGCCTGCAGACAGACGCGCCATCAGGCGAAGAGATCCGGGACGCAATCGCCGAGATTCTGGATAACAAGAGTTACAAGGACAATGCTTCCACAGTTGGCTCGCAGCTTAAGGGCTTGGGTGGAGCGAAGAAGGCTGCGGACCTGCTAGAGAAGCTTGCATCACGGGCCGGTAGGAGACAAGAATCAAACGCATATGTTAGTTAGATTCTAGGTCTAAATTGATTTTAGTATAAGCGCTATCTAGTAGTTGTAATATATCAGCTGAGCAATAAGCTGGAGACAAGGACGTCGGAGCACATAGTGCCGTCTTTTCAGCATCTAGATGCATTTTGTCTATTGAATGTTAACAATTGCTAGAACAAAATACTGTTTCTGTAATTAGCGGCTTACTTTAGTTTATCAAGCTTAGGTTATTTTTCCCTGCTACCAACATTTAGCATCAGATTAGAAGTCTCTTATCTCAAGAGATGTTAATATGTGTTCTTTTTTAATGTAATAGGGCATATCTTAACCTAGGGACACTAAGCTAAAGTACAGTAGTTTATATTTAGTTAAAGCCAGTTGTTTAAATACATTAGACTACTCAATAGTCTATCCTAGAGATTCTAAGAAGTCTCTCACTAGTTGCATTGTCAGGATTCTAGAAAAGGCGATCTGAGTGGATGAGTAGTATACTCCTCTGGAAGGCCCATCCTGCGGGCATACGTTTCTCTGAGGACCGTGGACGCCTGGTATACCCCCTGCGACAGAATCTTTATACGCAGTTGCCTGTTGGGTCCACTGGGAGTGGTCTGCGTTGAAAACTTGGCGTTTGTGTGGCATGTGAGTGATCTCGAAATCTTTCAAAAATCAATCACGAGAATCCACATCGCCGTAGCAGTTTCCCATTCTGACAAACAGACAACAACTGCGATTCTTCTACGCCCTGTCTCGCCTTCTCTCGAATCGGAAGACCGATGGACATCCCGCCGCACACTGGTTGTTGCTCAGCGCAGTCATGACGACCCGATCGCCGCCGACCGAGTGCCATTTCAACATGCACAAGTCAAACTCGACGTACTTCACGGACCTGGACATGTTGCGTGCCCACCTGACCGGACTAATTTTCAGCGCCATGTTATGGGAACGACACAGCACGGACGGTGCAACTTGTTCGTGGGCGCGGTCGCTTGCGTGTTCCAAAAAGACATCAAAACCTCAACAGACGTACGAGCTATGGACAAGAGTCGCCAGCTGGGACGACAAGTGGCTGTACATGATCACTCATTTCGTGGTCCCTTCCAGTCGCCGACGAGAGCGCAGCTTGGCTTCCTCCTCCAGTCAAGCATCGGGGACAGAGCGTGCTAAGAAGGGAGGGAGCGAGTCGCCTCATGACCAACCGCATAAAAAGAACCATGAAGTTCTCGCGTCGGGCGTCACACGCATGGTGTTCAAGAAGGGTCGCTTGACAGTGACACCCGCCCAGGCCATTTCGGCCTGCCATGCCACGGCTCTACTGGACGCTCAAGGCGATACTCGTGACTCCGGTCCAAGGGACACGCAGTTTGCGTCAATCACCGTATCAGACAAGGCAAACTGTGGCTCCCATGAACCGACGAGACTCGATCTCGAAGCTCTCGAATCACTGCGCAAAGCTAGTCTGCCGATTGTTCAGCTGCACCGAGGATGGGATGCGGTACACGCGCTGTTTGACGATACCAGGGACAATGTGCTGGCACGGCACCAGGATCTCATCTTTTAGCAAAGTTAGCTACTGTCTATCATAAGTTGTGATATCAAAACAACAGTCTTAAAACTTCTACTGGCAATTCACGTGTTAGGAATTTGACTTATACTTAGGCACCTTCCCACAAGTTGCTAGACAGGAAAACAAAATAAGCAAACGCAAAACTACACCCAGGGAAGTGAACAGCTCTGGAAAGTAGGGAAGATCATCCACAACTGGTGATGTTGGGAATGTGAGATTATTTACATCTATTGATAGATCAGCTAGCTGCCCAGGCTTAAGTGCTTGCTTCTATGCTCTTCTAAATGCTTCTTGGCTGAATTCGGTTGGATTGTGACCATTTAGACACGATCCTGTGCACTGCAGCGCATCTTTTTCGAACTCGACATAGAAAAGTCAAGTAGTGAAGAAAACTAGTTTCCTTTTCATTGTCATAAATTAAACTGAGTTTGAGGCAAGGCGAGGCCAGCTTACGCACAAAAGACTGAATGAAAGCAATGTTGACTGTCAGCTATCCCATCACCCGGAATGTCACCTCAGAGTCTCAACGACAACGTAGCCGCCTTGAATTTTCAACTTGCTTCGAACAACAAAGGGGGTTTTATCTATCTGGAACTAAGGGCTATGCACAAACACCTAGGGCCTACTTTATTGCACGTAGCCAAGGTCCCCGGAGGACGTCTTCAGGCGATGGGCGCTCTGCAGGATCGATCTTCATCAATGACTGCATGAAGGCAATGAACTCGCCCCCGATATCTGCATCCATTTCGGGAGGGAAATAGTCTGGCAGATAATCCAGAGTGTCCATGGATGACGGAGGCAACCCTTTGATCATTCCTTGATCGTCAAACACGGCCTCGACGATGTCTTTGTCTCCCTTGTCGAGCAGTGCCTTGGGAAACGGGCCAAAGAGATTCACCACCTCTGCCAAATGCTGCTTGAGCTCGTAGTGCCCGTGCGGAGGGACCGCCCCGCTGAACATGCGAACCGCGAGGAATAGTTCCAGGACGATGGCCCCGAGGTTCCACATATCGACGGCTGCATCCCAAGGGGCTCCGATCAGGACCTCGGGTGCGCGGAGAGCGACAGGCTGGATCTTCTCGGTGAGGTGCTTGTCTGCCCAGCTCGAAACGCCCCAGTCACCCAGAGCGATGTCGAAGTGGTCGAACCTGTCGTCTTCGTTGAAGTAGTATTGAGGCAGGGGGCGAGAGGGCACGACAGTGTACTTTTCTTCGGCACGGTCCTGCTGTGGAATGGGTACCTTGACCAGGTAGCCGGACTCGATCAGGGTGTAGTCCCTCAACTTGACAAAGATGTTGCTTGGTTGGATATCTGTTGAGGTGGGAGCCAGACGCCATTATGAGACAATGGGAAGGGGTGAATGGGGGGGAAGCCTTGAAGTCGAAAAGCTGACAGGGAACAGCCTACCAGTATGGATTACATTGTGCTCGTGGGCGAAATCCAGAACCAGTAGCAGTTGAATAGTGAAGCGCCGCATCACCTGGTTAGAGATCATGCTGTCGGGGAACCAAGCCCCAAAGCTTCGCAGGGTCTCACCGATGAGCTCGAAGACAAGGCATACGTGAGTACCGTTGGAACCCTCGTGCTCAAAGTCATCGACTAGGTGGCAGACGTGTGAGTATCCGAGCTGCTTCCGGTCTCCATCTCTCAAGCTCTTCAAAATCTCCCTCTCAAAGATGTCCTTTTCTGCGCCATAGCATTCGGCACTGAGAACTTTGAGGGCGAAGAATTTGCGAGCTTCGCCTTCTCTAATGTGCAGTCAGCTTTTGCCATGCGGCAGAGTCGGGGACTATCCCGTCTGTACGAGGAACAACGTACGGTGTCTTTTTGTCGTTGACAAGCCAGACAGTGGAGTAAGCGCCATAGCCGATCTTGTTCAATACCTCGTATCGGTCGTGGTAGACGTCGCCAATGTAGACGGGATGGAACCCACCCGGCCTGTATGCATCTCTTCCCTCTTCTATATCGCGAGGGCTGGCATCGCATTGGCCTGGGGAAGGCGAAGGCGGGGGAAGGATCGACGATGAGATTTGGCCGGCCGACATGTTTTCAACCAAAATTACCTCAATCAGGCGAACTTAGAAGACTTGAAGGGGGGGTAGAAGGCGCCCAGACAGAGTGTATTGTTTCTGACGTTGGAGAAGGCGAAGAGCAAGCAGAAGAGGTGACCACCGGATGAATACCGCTGAAGAAATGTTCCTGCAGCAACTGAATAGACACGTGGAAAGGTCATGATTGGCTAGATAGACCCGGGGACCAAGAGAATGCATGTCGCCGTGCCGCAAGTATGGTGTATGATTGACTTTAGAATCCAAACTTCACAGTCTTCGAAAGCCGGCAGTGAAAGCCGTTGTCTGCAGAACGTTGAGCGGACATAGTGTGCCCTATTGATGGATCACTTTGTTACCTAGGCCTGCCAAGAAGCTTGACTTCTCCCCTGATTACCTCCCGACCGGATTGGCTGAGGTGGTTCACTTGGACGTTCTCTTGAGCAGAGAAGTAAGAAAACCGAGGAGTGGAAGAAGACCTAGTTTTCTTTCCATTGTCATATATACGGCAGAAGAGCCAAAAAAGCAAGTTTTTACACGAAACCAACAACGGAAGCAGCTCGAATCAAACGTTCAACCCCCCTCATCCCCCCCCTCTCTCGTCCCCCAAAAACCAACAGTCTCATCGCAAGGGTTCACTGCAAAGCCTGAACGACAGCATTGTAGGCCGCCTTGGGGTTCCAGTTGGCATCGAACAGCAGCGGGTTGTTCTGCGCGCGCCAGCTGTCCGGGTCGCGCACGCCCCAGACGGTGATGCCGACGCACTGGGGGACCTGTAGACAGGCGCGCGTGACGGCGGTGTAGTCGTTGGTGCTGGCACCGACGATGTCGAGCTCTGTGATGGCAACCTCCTTGACGCCGCTGCCGGCAAGAGTCTGCAGGGCGCCGAGGGCGTTGCCGCCCTGGTTGGCCTGGAGATGGGCTTGGGAGCCTGTGAGCGTGTAGTTAGTATGTTGTAAGAGCCGTCTAGATCCTCAAGCTCAAGCGTAAAAGCTCTGTCCGAGATGAACAACTTACCGATGCCGTCAATGGGGATGCCCTTGCCGATCCACTCCTTGACCTTGCGGGCCATGGCCTGCGTCTTGGCGTAGCTGGCCTGATCGAGATTGTAGTCGTTGATGTACAGCTTGGCGTTCGGGTCGGCGGCCCTAGCGGCTCGGAAGGCGATGCCAACAAAGTCCTCGCCCAGCACCTGTGAGAAGACGGACGAGCGGAGGGATCCGTCCTCGTTGAAGATCTCGTTGACGACGTCCTAGTTGGGTGTTAGCAAATCTACTTTCTTCATTGGCTTTTCTACAAGCATGAGACGGAAAGGAAACTCACCCAGTGGTAGATCTTGCCCTTGTACCGGCCGACAACCGCCTTGATGTGAGACTCGATGACCTGGGTCAGACCGGCCCGGTCCCGGACGTTGTTTACCCAGCCAGCGAGCTGCGAGTGCCAGACCAGCGTGTGGCCACGGACGAGCTTACCGTTCTTCTGGGCGAAGTCCACGAGGTAGTCTGGACCGGCCCAGTTGAACTGGCCACGGTTCGGCTCGATCTGGTCCCACTTCATCGAGTTCTCGGGCGTGATCTGGCCGAAATTGGCCTTGATGATGTCGGCATTGCGGCCGGATGTCAGGCGGCCCTGGTCGCTGCACGTGCCGTAGTACTGCTTGCCCTTGGCCTTGATGAGCCGGTCGATGCTCTGCGAGGCTTGCCGCTCCTCGAGGGGCGCCGCGAGAACGGTGATGGGCGCCAGGAGGCAGACAACGCTCAGAGAGAACTTCATGGCGGACGATGGGGTACGGACTGAACTTGATCAAGTATAGAAAAGAGTGAGCGACTTGGGTCGATGAGGGTAAGACTGGTGGTGTCAAAACTTTCCGAGATGCAGTCTTTATACTTGGTGAACCCACCTCGTTCATGAGACGGAAGCTCCCTATCCATTGCGCAAAGCACATTCACAGAATGATAGGAGTGGCCCCTCTTGGATCCTGTGTACATGATGGAGCCTACTCTCGTTACTCGGATACGGCCCAAGGCCAAACGAGAGGCTCGCACTTCGCAACCACCAGATCCGCAGCCCATTGTGGAAGGTCAAGCTTGATGGTGGCAGGCCATGATGGTGGCAGACAGGGTGTCATTGATCGACTCAGGGGGTGCACGCGCCGCCTAATTTGGAAAAACGGGAATTCCCCTGGTTTGCGGGGAGGGAGGGCAAAACCAGGGGGCGGCTGGCGGCTGAATGACCCTGTCTTCTGGGGTGCATGCGGCAGTCATATTAGCCAGGAGGAGAATTCAATTAACAAGCGCGTGGCGTAACGAGCTCAGCGAGAACGTGTCGTTCTATGTGGTGGTGGTGAGTGTATGATGGATTTCAGATAGATTGCAAGCTGCTACTACTGGTGCGGCTGACAGTGAGGCCATTAGAGTGGTATCCGAGTATCGCGAAGTCCCGAGTTTTCCGAGCTTTGCCCCAGCAGGCACGGAATGACACCCTGGATGCTTAGCCGTAGTCGATTGTTTGTTATCCGAGGTTATTCATCCATATTTCTGACAAGCAGAGATTGGGCGGAGGCTGACGGCCTGCGCCATGGTTTCCTTCTTTGTGCACGCGTGTTCCAGATTGATGCCGTTCGCCTTCTGCTCTTCCCACTGTCACGAGCTGTGTTGGATAATGGGGAACATCTTCGCTTGGATGAGCCAGTGGCTGAAGTCATGTACATGCGGTCCAATCGAGGAAGAAGAGTGATCGTGCTGCCGGGAGATGATCAAGCCGATCTGGTGGGGTGCTGTTCGCCAAGGCGGACGGCAATCTTGCGGCAATACATGAGCTTCATCTTGTCTTCCTCTTGGCCGAGAAACACAGCGACTGGAGCTTGGGTGTGAGAGAAGCATAGCCCTGCCAACTGCCGCGGTGTCTCATCGCCCCCTCCATGTCTTCCAGGAGCGTTGTTTATTGATTGTGTTCTGATTCTCCGTCCTAGTCGTCGAGGTATGACTCAGATGACAGGCGTTCTCCTGACAACTCATGACACTGCGCTGGTGATGAGGTCTTCGACCAGATTTTTGACAGGCGGGTATACTTGGTCGTCGTTGTCGTCGTCGTTCGGCGGCACAAAGACCTTGACCCGTCCTTCTGCGAGCACGAACCCGCCGCAGGCGATCTTGGTGACTCTCACTCCAGGATGGAAGAGGTCGAGGGCGAGGTGCTTGTCCAAGTAAGCGCCCAAGGCGCGCAGGAACGGCTCCTGCTTCTTCTCGTCGCCGTCGTCGATCCATCCCCATCCTTCGTCGGCCTTGCCGCCGGCCAGCCGCTTCCTCTGCCTCTGGTCGCTTTCGTAGCCCTGGCTAAGTACTTTCCGCTCGGTGGCCTCACCATTCTTGGCCCTCGAACTCGCAAGTACCTTGCCTTCTCTCGCGAACCGCCGTAATTCCTCGGCCGGGATGATGACGTCGATGGATTTGATCCCAAGCCCCTCCGAAGGCTGATCATCGTTACCGTCGCCGGTGTCGGGAGACGGGACGTAGAAACCCAAGGTGAGAACCATGTCTTTGGCTAGAGGGCCCCGTGAGGGAAGCCCGGCATCTGCGATCCACCTCTCCCACGCGGCCGTGAGACGCCTCGTGCCCAGGCGCATAGGGCTGATGCGACAATCGAACGTGCTCGAGAGGAAGTCAACGATGACGGTCTTGAGGGGCGCAGGCATGCGCAAGAGCAGGAGAGGCAGACGCAGAAAGTGCCTGTCCTTCCTCGAACCGCTTTCGGAAAGCAGTCCCGGTATATGTATGCTGCTCGTCGACTTGAGACCGTCTTGCTGCCCATCCTCCGCCTGGTCGAAGAGCGCTGGCAGCAGCACAGCCGTACACAAGGCGTTCTCGTATCGGATCTCGAACACCAGGCCCCTCTTCTTGCGTTCCGCATCGCCGCCATCCGTCGCGTCACTGCTCATATCGCGACTCAAGTCGACATCTGCATCATCTGTGCCACCCAGCAACGCGTCAACCGTGACCCAGCGAATACCGACCTTCTCCAAGGGTCCGGCGCGCCCAAGCGAGCTGTCACCATCTCCCAAGTCGACCTGCACACCTCTAACGACGTCTCCTACGAGGGTGTCGCGCAGACGTTGCGATAGCGTTTGCAACCGCAGAAAAGTGAGAGTGTTGGTGCCGACGTAGAGGGGTGATGCGCGGTGAGTGGAAAAGGTAGTGTTGAAGAAGGGAGGCGGCGGCTCACGGTCCCCCAGGGACGAAGGGGAGAGTCTCTCGGGTCGTGGTTCGGGCTCAGCCTCTGCCGCTCGTTTGCGACCGCGAGGAGGCATCGTGGCAGATTGAATGGGAGGGCAACTCGTCAGACTTGAAGGTAGTTATCGTATGGTGAAAGATCGCCGTGGTCGCGGAGGTGGGGGACTTAAGGGCGGGGGGTCTTGACGCGTGTGGGATCGACAATGAGTGGTCGCGGAAGACGGAAAGTGGTCGTTTCGGTTTTTACGGAGAGTAAAACGCGTCGATATGGTGGTTTTGGGTGTGAATCGCAAATGCGCGGCGGGAATCAAAGCGAGTAGCTGGGTGGTCGTCTAAGGATGCGATGATGTGAAGATGGGAAGATGGAAGCGCCCAAGTTGGAGTGCGAGTGGCACCAGCTGGCAGATGTTCATTCATCATCCACCAAAGTCAATGGGACTCAACGGCGCACCTCCGAGAAAGCCTACGACTGATCTGCGCGTTATTTAGACAGGTGGAGGGTATGAGAAACGGCCAAACGACTCAGAATTAAGTTAGGTCCGGTTATGTGGAAATACTTTGTACTACAGGCGATAGCAATTCAGTGTTCCCAGCTCATTTCGGACTTGATCTGACCGGCCGTGTGTGGGTCCCCCCACCGGAGCCGGTTCCGTGGTTCCTGATCCGAGTGCCACCCTTACAAGGAGCGCCGACAGCCCCGTTGCCGTGGAATATACTCCCCGTCAAGACTCGTGAGCGCATGGAAAACGGGCAGAGTTAGCCTATGGCCTGCATGGCCTACTTTTATTTTACGAGAATCATCGGCATTATGCTCCGATCTCGGCCTTGTTTCTGTGCTCGCAGGTCGCATTTCCGCGGCTGAAGTGTAATTCACGTCGGTCATCATAATACGTCAGCGTTTGCTTCAAGTATTTCTCCGTCCACTGATTCCAACCATACCCCGTAGGCCGCCTGTTATGCCATGTTACGCCATGTCTTTATTTACAGATAAACGTTTTCTTTTCTCAAGCCGTGAGATGCCGCCAACGAAGCATCCCAGATGTATAACCCCAATGGAATGACGCCGTATATCGCTCAAAACACCCATATCCGTTTGTAGATACCCTATGTGCACATGTACTGTCTGTAAATGCCTCGTATTCAGACACCCACGCAGAAGCCGAAGGACCCGTCGAACACGTCGTTTACATTGAAGCCGGGGGTTTTCCTCATGGCCAGGAGATCGTCGATGGTGGGCACCTGGCCGCCAGCATAAAATGTGAGGAGGTTCTCCATGTCCTCGTCGGTGAGATCGCAGAATTCGTTCCAGTCGTACTTGTTGCTGACCTTGATCATCCTACACATCGTACGTAAGCATAATTTGCATCATCATTTTACGGCGAGTGGAAACGCACCATCCCATCCGCTTGGGGCTCTCCTCCGGGTTCGGAGCAATCTTGCGCAGCTTCGCTCTCAGTGTACCGATGGCCTCAATGGCATTGCCGGCGTTTTTGGGGAGCGACTTGGCAATTTGCCGCCGAATAATGGCGGCCAGCCTGGGTCCCTTGCCATTGGTGCTAACCATGATCTGCAGCGGGCCGTCGCGGTGGACGCTGCCAAAGTAAAAATCGCACTCCGGAGGCACGTCGGCAATGTTGGCGGGTATCCTGCGTTCCTTGCACAACTTCCAGATCGTCGTGGAGGCGGCGGGGTCGTCAATGGCGACGAGGACCATGTCTGCGCCATCGAGGTCGGAGGGTTCGAAGAGGCGATCGACGTGGGTGACCTGCGCGTGCTCGACTCGGTGTGCCACTTCAGGGTTGAGGCCCGAGGCCGGGCAGACCACGGTGACTTTGGCGTCGGCATCGAGGCAATTGAGAATACGGCCGGCGGCGACCTAGTCGAGGCGGGGAGGATCAGTATCACAAAAGAAGCATCTCGAGAGCATGTGCTGCGTCGCCCGAATCGGAGTAGTGGGAGAGGTGGGAGGAGTAGAAGTAGCCGGAGTCACATACCTCTCCGCCGCCGACGACCAAGACCTTCTTGTCTTTGATGCGCCAGGCTAGAATGAGACTCCCACCGCCCTGCACTTCGGGAAACTTCTTTGTCTTGGACTTGTCGGCCATGATGGGGTGGTATACCGAGCTGGTCGAGTGTGCGCGCACTTGTGTTTGTTGACGGAGACAATCCAATTCTCGGGCGGCTTTTTTCATGAGATGCAGCAGCAGCAGAAGCAACAGCAGCGAGAACCAAAAACCGATCGGGGCGATAAGAGTCAGTGACGGTCGATAAGGCTGGGCACCCCGCTAAAGGGACGTGCTGTAGATGTCATGGCGGTCTGCACGATAAAAAGGTACTTCGTTTCATCTATGCTTCTAGTTCTGAGAACGGCGTACTCGCATATCTGGCGGCACCGACTCTGCCCCGCCTGTCCCTTGTTTGTGGATCCTCTTTGCCCGTGTCTCGCTTAGCGGCATCGCTAGCGCGTCATCAGGTACCTACCTAGGTGTGTCTTGTAATGTCTTTAGCATCACTCCCGCCGAATGCGTTCCTCTGCCCCCGAAGCAACCCCTGTTCCTGCACTACTAGGTACTTACACCTTAGTACCTAGGCATTCGTACTTCTCTGCTGCTGCTGCTCTCGGGCTCCTCCCCTCCCACCGCCCTGTTTGCCTGCAATCCGCCAATCCGCCGATCTGCCCACCGCTGCTCCTAAGTGGCAGGGAAAGGGCCTGACGGCTGCACGGGAGCCTGGAACTGGACCTGGAACTGGACCTGGAACCACTGGAACCAACCCGGGCCAACGTAGCGTCGAGGACGAACTGAACCATCGCACCTCGCACTGGCATCTGCCATCTGCACGTCGTGTGTGTCTCGACATCAACTCTCCCACCCCCTCCTCCTTCTCCCTCCTCCCTCGATATACATACAAACACACTCTCTCCCCACTCGGGTTGCACCAACCTCGACCTCTCCTCGCCCTCGTCATCGACAACCGTTCATTGCCGCCCGCCGTCTTTGATGATCTCGTAGCTATCGCCTCTCCTCCACCATGTCCGGCCGCAAGCTGGGAGGCGGTCGCATCTTGGGCAGCGGCAAGGGCCTCGCCCCTCCTACGCCTCCCGCAGTCCAGGGCCATCGACGCACTCCGAGTCCCTTTGCTCCCTCCGAAAGCACCCTGTCTCTCAACTCGTCTTCCGCCTCGCCCCCAGTCTCGAGCCCCCTGCCCGACTTTGCCCAGGATCTCACATCAAATATCAGCGTTGGCGGGCCTTCGCGTACTGCCACCGCCGGCTCGAAGCTGGTCTGCCCGATATGCGAGGAGGAGATGGTCAGTAGACACCCTGTCTTGATCGTCATGCTTTGCTGACACCCGGACCGTAGTTGACGCTGCTTCAACTAAACAGGTGAACATGGCCAACCATTCTTGCGCCGCTGAACTTTAGTCCCTGACCCCCCTTAACTCTCAGACACATTGACGACAACCACCAAGAACTACCCGAGGTCGAGCAGGATGAGGTCCGCACGTGGTTCGATAAGCAGGTCCTCAAGGCCAAGCGGTTCCAGCCGTTATCTATCATCAACCAGAAGCTCCGAGGCTTGGACGTGTTCGAATCCAACGAGTCCATGCCGGTTGCCCCGCCCGCCGTAGCGAAGCTCGTCGAAGGCCCCATCGACCCGGATGAGCTCATTACCAGGTCGCATTGGCAGCGCCAAACGAGCAACGACCGATGCACCGATCCGACATGCGCCAAGGGGCTCGGAGCCGTCAACGGGAGCATAAACTGCCGGAACTGCGGGAGGCTGTTCTGCGAGGAACACACCATGTATCAGATGCGGCTTTCGCGGTCTGCGCAGCACGATCCTGTGCGGGGATACTGGGTCAGAGTGTGCGAGACGTGTTACAAGTCGAGAGATGGCTACAACGACCACAACGGTGTCCTGGTGGACCACACATCGGCCTTTGCCGAAATGCGACGGAAGAGGGTGGAGAGGCAGAACCTCGAAGCGGCTAGGCTGGAAAAGCGCTTGACCAAGCTGACGCAGCTGCTTGCGAATGCGCCCGAAGACGTTACGACCAACGGCGGAAACCTGCTCTCGCCCGTGGCGACGTTGACGGGCCAAAAGAGCCAGAGGAAGCTGCTGGAGCAGTCGGTCGTGACCTGGGAAGATGACGCCTCCGTCACACAGTGTCCGTTCTGCCAGCAAGAGTTCGGGTCATGGACCTTTAGGAGACACCATTGCCGAATATGCGGTCGCGTGGTTTGCGCCGATCCACTTACAGGCTGCTCGAGTGAAGTGGGCTTGAGCATAGCCAGTCGTGAGTCTCATGCTTCGGGATCGTCACGAGCACCGCGTCTAACAGCCCCAGCAACGAGCCCGGCAACGGAAAAGCCTCCGACGACAGCGCAGCCTGGCCAGCTAAGCGTCGACGTCCGCATGTGCCGGGGCTGCAACCACACGATATTCTCGAAGCGCGACTTTGCGGCGACCCTCGTGCACAAACCGCCAGACCAACGCGCGTACGAGACGTTGCGCCAGTTCGAACGTGGTATCCGCCAGCTCATGCCCATTTTCCAGCGGACTTTGCTTGCACTGCAGCCAGAGGGAGAGGACGGATCAGATATCTCCAAGGCGCCACCGACCCACGCCCAGATCCAAGAGGCGTCCAAGATTCGCAAACGTCTTACCGATGCATTCACAAAGTACGACATGGCCGCGCGCCGCCTGCGTGACATGAAAACAACATCCAAAACCCAGCTCCGTCTCCAGCAAGCCGTTTACGCCGCGGCCTCGTCGTTTCTACACACCCACATGCTGACATTAAAGTCGGTCCCGCAAATCCTTCGGGCTCGATCGTCTCAGTCATCACGCCTTCGCGCTCTCCAGTCGGGCAGCGTCAACGGGTCGTCATCGTCTCTCCACCTTTCGCCCCTCCGCAACCAGGAGCTGGCCGAGTCGGAAACGGCGAGCCAGGCCAGCGAGACCAGTACCGCTGTGTCGGCGCTCGAAACAGAGGAGAAGGAGGCGCGCGAGCGTCTAGTGGTTCTTGAGGAGCAGCGTTTCATGGTACAGCAGATGGTGGACGCCGCGCGGGATGCCCGGCGGTTCGAGGAGGTCAGCGCTTTGACACGCAACGTAGAAGAGCTCGACCGGGAGATCGAAAGAGCTAAGAAGATGGTTGGCGGCGTCGAGGAGCGGTGGGAAGGTCTGTACGCGTCCGGCCTGGCGCGGTGAGGAGGGCATGAGGAGAGAGAGAGGAAGCGATATTTTCTTTTTCTGTAACAGATAAGTATCTCGGAGCAACAGCATTGCAGGGCGTTTGCAGGGAATCAAAACCAAAGACGTGGTTGGGAAACCAGCGCACATGGGGGCGCTATCTTTTTTTACCTTTTTTTTCTCTTTTAATTTTCTTCACTGCGGCTGGCGAAGTTTTTCATTCACATTCAGGTAATTCGGTTTCCATGGTGTTGTTGGCACGCCGGCAAGTTTGAAGCCAAGATTCCCGACCCTTCGAATACATTTCCAAGAGATTTTCTTCTTGGTTTTTCTTCTTCTGCCTCTTTCTCGATACAGTGTCTTTTCGAAGCCAACTCGAATTGAAGTAAACTCTTGCTGAATCCCATCAAGAATCATGAGATACTCCAATCCATTCACTCCTTCGCGCATCCCAAATGCTGGTGGGGGACAAGGCAGAAGAAGTAAAAATAGAATAAAAAGCGAGCCAATCCAAACCGACCAAACGCCCATCCGTTCCCAGCTGCGGCAAACGATGCTGCAAAATAATCCGACGATGCCTCCTTTCCTCGTCTCTCTTCTCTTCGGTCCTTTCTTCATCGCTCTTCTCCTTTTCTTCGAGACCTATAAGATTTGGTTGACCAAGAAGGCCTGTCGTTATTGTTGGAGGGTGAGAGACTCTTCCAAATTGCAAGGGGGTATGACAAACACCGGACAGAACAAAAAACAGCTTCCAACCCAAAGGCACAGGTTTCCTCTCCCCTTTTGGGCATGCAGCACGAGGACCAAGAGGTGGTTAAGGACCAAGACGAGGGATTCTCGATGACCCCCACCCCCCCTCCCTTGCTTTTCAATGCACCACACCCTCAACGCCGCCGAGGAACCGCCTCACGCGCTCCACCTCCAGCTCGCCCTTCTCGCTCTCGACGGCCCGCAGCAGGCCGTCAACAACGGCATCGACCTGGTCCTCGGGCTCGCCCGTGCACATGGCGACGACGCG